>NC_091457.1:156286468-156886468 GCF_027789765.1 Dendropsophus ebraccatus | reverse complement strand
GCAAGGGTAGAGACTCATGTAAGCCATGGAAAACATAATCGCATAATACTCCTACATATTGCATAGTGGTTATGGTGGAGATAAGTGCAACTTCCTCGAGTTCGATCCGGTGGCTGACGAAGTTGGATGCAGCCCTATGAAGTCTGGGAAAACATGGATACCACCAAGGGCCTTTGGCTGTATCTGTGTTTTTCAAGACTCCCTAGGGTTGCATCCAACTTCTTGAGCCACCGGTATTCAAATGTCGAGCAATCGGACTTGAGCATGGTTAAGTTGGGCTCATCTCTTATGGTGGTTCCAATTCTCATTGAAGAGGCTTTGTTGGTATATGAACATATGAAAATACAATGCAAATTAACGCTCCCCAAGAGAACGCTCCCATACAAGTCAATGTTTGACCCACTGGAGAGATCTGACACACAACTCAAGGATTTAGTCAAACCAAAAAGGTTGTGGCATAGTACATGGCAGAATATTGGTTGGCTAGGAAGATAAAATATATGAAGGCGTATTGGTTCTTATTGAAGAGATCCAGTTCATGTTTACAGACTTACAAGCAATGTTCCTTGGGAAAAAAAAGTATGCAAATTAGCTCCACCTATAGATAACTACCTTATAAGCCAATGCCTATATGAAAAAAAACTTAAAATATGGCTAAGGCTAGAAGAAATGAAGGATTAAAGAGTACCTGCTTTCAAGTTTTGTTTGGTTGGGGCCTGAGTATTTGAATAGTAGAATGAGTGCCGCGAAAAGTAGAAGAGTTCCCGCTCCGTGTTGAGATGGTTCCATAGGCATATATTATGTGGCCATCTCATTCACGTAACATGGGGCAAGGAAAGAATGCGTTTTTGACTCGTTCTCCTGATCACTTGGGGTCTGATAAAAACTTTTTCTATGGCATACCAAACTTTTTTGGACATGACATTGCCCATTTAGGTGGCATACATTTTATGTGGCTGTGTTACATATGCAACCACTCCAGCAAATTGTATGGAAAAGAAGGTGCACATAGGATGTAAGGGTAACATTTATAGGGCCAAGAAAATATTCTAATATTAAGGAAGTTGTCCTGGGATCTAAAAAGTTCTTACTTTACTTCTGTGTGCGCCATCATAGCTTGATAGGTTTCCCTCTGCTTGAAGGGGCTGGGCTATGTTGCTGGGGCCTGTGCTATGTAGTGACTGCTACAAGAGTGAAGCTATGTCTTCTAGGGGTAACCAATAGCTGCATTGAGTAGTGTTGAGCAGACTTTCAGATTCGGTAATGTTTTCCGAACCTGCACGGTTAGCATTTAACGCCTGGAGATGTTGGAAATCGCCCTAGGACTACCAGGCTGTATCCATGTATTCCAGGACTCCCTAGGGGAGCACCCAACTTTCCGGCCCTCGAGTCAAATGCAAAGCATTCGTTTGCAGAGAATGTTGCTAAACCCGAACAGTTTGGCAAGTCCACTCAACCCTAATTATGAGGCAACCACCCACCATGAGTGGCCATGGTTTTGCCTGCGAGCAGCAGTCATAGCATAATACATGCTCCATCAGCACAGTTCACCTCCTTAAAACAGGGGTGGAGCAAGGGGAGTGGAATGCTGGGGAGCAAGATAATAACAGTTGAGATCCCGGACGAACTCCTTTAATTTTAAGGGGGGGGGGAATTTCCCCTATTAATTCATCTACTAAGGGTCAGAGCTCCGGGTCTGCAGGGTGTAAGAGGGTCCAAAGCATTTCTTTTTTACATAATAACATTACTTACATGTTCATTGAATTTCACATAATGCCCGCTTACCTGCCATATATCTTGATGTCTGATATAGCATAAAAGTATCTTCCCAGGTTTCTTTCGTCGACAAAGGTGGCTCCCGTAGCCGGTTTCAAAAGCCTAATCCGTAAATCAGTCACTGTGAAAAAATCCCGCAGGTTTTTGGTGGTGTCCAGTTGACTGTAGAGTGAGGCCATATTATGTAGGCGTGGTCCGGCAAATATTGCAAACCGATCTTTGATTTCAAAAGATAAAGTTTTAGCGTGTGCTGCGTAACCGGTGGAGTATTCTTCTGTGCATATAATATCTAGGACAGTACTTGAGGTCAAGTCTTTCACTGATTTGGGCTCCATTCTGAATGCATCCAGGCAGTCTGCAGCATAAAACTGGTAGGGCTGCCATGTTACCCCATAATCCAGAGACTTTTCTAAGATCATCTTCTCAGGTCTTCCGGACTCAAAAGTAATTGCTATGTTTTGGGTAAGCTCAATGGTCTTGTTCCAAGACAACGTTATATTGACCTGTAGGGGGGTGGGATAGTTCTTCCATGTCACAGACTGCCAAAAAGTACTGGGATTTCTGCCTTCAGAGTCAAACATGAGTTCGGGAGGGTGGGCTAGCTCCTTCGTGCTGGCATCACATTCGTTGTTGCACATGTATGGATTACCCTGAAATGATAAAGACTTTGTTACCTTCAACAAGCAAGGAATCATGGAAAATATATATATATATATTTGACATATTAAGGCAAAGTGATGGAACCGGCACTCCAGGACATGAACGAATGAAATATAACTTTTATTTGTGCATTTATAAACCTAAGTGCTCCATAACCATACCTACGCATTTCGCGCATCTGTGCTTATTCATGGTCCACGATTAAGAAACGCGTAGGTATGGTTATGGAGCACTTAAGTTTTTAAATGCTCAAATAAAAGTTATATTTTATCCGTCCACATCCTGGAGTGCCGGTTCCATCACCTAGTCTTTAAGCAATTTTCTGTTCTGAGTGCCTGGCCAACTCTGGAAGCACGTGCACCCTCCTCTCCATTTGTAATGGTGAGTATCTACCTTCTCTCCATTTGTAATGGTGAGTATCTACCTTCTTACAGTTTTTGCATTGTTTTTTTTTACCCTTTTTTGTGCTGTAAAAGAGGACCGAAAGGTAAAAAGTGGCTGAAAAACTTCCCTTTAGCTCTTTTTTGGCTCTGCAAAATGGTCACATCTATTTGTGAAGATAGCCTTAGAGGATTTAGAGGGCTAGATTACATCCAGCATGAATGGATGCAATATATACTTATCTGCCTTGATAAAAATTGGACAATTATCAGCACAAATAACCTGTTCTGTAAATATTACAGCTTGTATTAGATGCCTGACGATGTTGCACGTTAGAAAACAGTAATATAATCCAAGCTGCTCTGAGCTTTCACAATCTGATCCTGTAATTCTCGCTCCAAACTACGGCACTAGTGACATTCAATACAATGACTAATATGAGATAAATCAATATTTGTGCTGAGAAAGCGGACAGTCATACATTTTTTTTTCTATGTGCATACTACTACCCTACAACATGGACTTTAGCCATTACTTCCTCATTTCTAATTACTTAAAGGGAACCTGTTATGTTACAAATGCAGTACAATGTGCAGGTACCATATTATAGAGCAGAAGGAGCTGAGAAGATTGATATACAGCTTTATGGGAAAATATTTTGTAGAACTTGCAATTTATTTATTTAAACCTTTGCTGATGAGTCCAGGAGGTGGTCCGACTCACTGATTGACATATGTAGGACCGCCCACTAGCTGCTTACCCAGTATCGGCAGAGGTATGAATGAATACATTTCTAGTTCTACTGATTCTTTCCCCACAAATATAAACATCAATCTGCTCTGCTCTACAACTTGCTGCCCAATACCACCCTATGTCTAATATACATGTATAACCTATCTTGCACCCTTTCCCTGTTTTCTTCTCATATTTACTCATTCTGGATGTCTAAATTCATCTTCTCTGTGTCCACTCTGACAACACGCTGCTCTCTCTTTCCCCCTCCCTTTGTAGTCACAGGATATGGGATCTCCTCTCTGGGGGCCGAGTTAGCTGTTTATTGAGTTGGTAACCTGACCCCCAGGAGACATTATCTGCATCATCTCCATGCACCTGTGCTGTTTCAATAAACTTACATGTGTCCCTGAGTCTAGGTTTCCGTAATATGAAAAGTTATAGTTCTGTATTTGCTTTCTGTCAGTGAATGTAGGCATATGTAACTGTCTTTGAGTCACAGCTCTGTATATTGTGTTATAGATGTTCTTAGAGACTGGATGGTGCTAGAATGTTTTTATTCACAGTCAACAAGCAGAGATCTAACCCCCCCCCCCCCCCCCCGTTAAAAAAGATGCCCATTATGCAGCACATAGCTTCATCATGCGCGCGTCAGCTCTGCTACATCATCAACTAATATGGAATACATACTGGGGTGATGTGATGCAAAAACAGTGAAATAAGAGAAACGGATTGCTGATCCTAGGAAAAAGAGCCAAACGTTTGGCTTGTTTTCCTGAGATCAGCGATCTGTTTCTCTTATAGCTTTGCTAGGCATTGCTCCCACCTAGCCAGAATCCTGCTCCACGCTGATGAGGGGCAACACCCCAAAACAGCTGTATGTGGAAGGGTACCTGGCCTTGGTTTTTCCCTTGTCATTACATTGACTTATAGGGCCACTTAATATGGTGGTTTTGGTGGTTTTGGTGGTTTCCTTACAGGAGCCGCCCCTTGGCTGGGTCCTTCCTGGAGGGATATCTGGCTAGTCCTGTGTTTCGAGGCTCCACAGGCTCTCCTTTTGCAAAATCAGTGAAAAAAACACTCCTGTGTTTACTGTGCAATAGTAATGACAGCAGTGGGCAGGAAAGAAAGCTAAGGGGGTGAGTACGCAAATGGATCAATCAGGGAGATGCATGATGGGAAATGTAGTTTCCTTGCTGGCGCCATCTTGGATATAGATCCGCTTTTAGAAAAATCTTGTAACTCAGGAATGGCAGCAGCTAGAAAGACAGAAGTCGACTCAAAATACTCAAGAGGGCTTGGTGAGTAAGAAAAAGATAACATTTAATTTTTTAGCTCTTAGGATAACCCCTTTAAGACTGTCTAGTCCAGGCTAAGACTGTCTAACAGACAGATTTTTTTTTTATCTGCCCCAATTCCTTTTTCATACATAGAACACTAGGAGGCGCCGCTACTCTCTCTTCATTATTTTTTCTTTCTTCAGTAATTCAGTGTTAGGAACAATGGGCAAAGCGTTCTGTTCCTTAGATCAAACTGAAGTTTCAGCAATGCGAGGCTACCTTTAGAAAGATCAGTGGCAATTATCTCTCTCTCTCTCGAGGAGGCCGAACAAGCAGATTCTGATCCTGATGCTTTATTTACAAGACGCCTTTATAAATAAATTGTGTTCAAAAAGAACAGAGACAGCGTATTGATCCTTACGTGAATCTTCCATTATATTTATATTAAACAATGACATTTTGTTTTTCCCGTATGTACACACAACGGCAGGAGGGGGTATAGGATTACTCGACGAGTACTGTAATATCACGTAATGCAAAAAAAAAGCAAGCGTTTACCTCTTCTATGCCAGACACATTTCACAGACTGAACACAAGGAAATTGAGTTTTCTTATCTTTTGCATCTTCAGTTTACTTTGCTGCCCTTTACAAGACCACATACTGAGGATACACAATTGCCTTTGGAGGCTTAGCATTATAATGCTTACTTATTTGAAGTTATTCTTTTTATGTATGACATACAGAAGTGTTTTTTTTTTACCTTTATCTGTTGCTTTATATATTCTGAAATGTGTGTCACAGCTCAACGGGTTAAAAATCTTTCTTTTTTTATGATTTTGTGATGCTCTGTCGGGAGTTGTTTATGCCATGCATATCTACATGTGAATGTCTAGTGCTTGTCATGTGATTTGCAGTTGTTTTTTTTTTTTAATTAAATTGGTATAATGAGAAATAACTTAAACTAAATTTAAGGAAAAGTGAGAAAGGACACATCAGTAATTATACCAGGAGTAGAAGTATAGTATAGAGACATGTGGGGCCTTCCTTCTTCTTAGCATTTATCTCCTATATATCTATTATCTATCTATCTATCTATCTATCTATCTATCTATCTATCTATCTATCTATCTATCAAGAACAAATTGGCTGTTATTAGTAAAGTAGCTTACATCACTGTACCATTGTTCTCCCCCATAGATCTAGTCATTCCTGGTTTCTTTTCTGAACGGTGACCCCAGGCAACAGTGCAGACACTTTCCCACAATCCTCCTTGCTTGCATGTGAAGTGAAAACCAACTGCCAGTACTAATAGGACAGATCATGTGACTGGGATTGAACTGAGCATGAGCGACCCAGCCTAGTGGACGGATCACATCTCAGCTTGCAGCTCTCCTAATGGTCTGTAAAATGAAAGCTGAGCTGTGATTGGTTCCTATGGGCGACACACAGAATCTTACTATAAGGCAGCATTCATAAAGCAATGCGGAACATCCTGGAATATTGTTTTTTTACTGTGATAAAAAGCTAAATAAAAGCCGTATACTGTATGTTTGTTAGTTTTTTTCCCTTCACTAAAGGCGAGGATGTTCCATTGAACTGGTGGTGACATCCAGCTGTGCACTGGTACACTTAAGTAATATTGTGAGCGGAGCGCAGATAAATTATAGATTATGCCCTCAGAAGGAATACATCATCTCTGCCCTTCTGATCACATGATGTTACAAGTCGACTATTGTTCTCTCGTCATACCCCGGTGTCACAGAAATCACAGATCTCACAGCGAGACTGTAAAGAATGAATGAGATTCTTCCCATTTCTGCAAGTAGATTAAAAGGAGCTGTCCATGGTCGGGGCCCTTCCCCTAATTACTCATCTCTATATGATAGGTCTGAAGTCTTCTCCTATTCTTACTTGTTACCACTGAGCACTATATGTTCTGTGGGGTTTGCACTTGGGATGATCAATTTTTCATCCGTATGTGTCCCATTTCTTCTATAGTTATAACTTTTTTATTGCCTCTTTGTTGTAATGTTGCTGAAATCCAGAAGTAAAACAACATGGAACAAATATGTTTGTAAACTGTGCAGAAAACGGAAAACATATGATATTTTGGAACACAGTCTGGGTAGAGAAAGCCATGTACAAAAATACATTAAAAATATATCAAAAATATAGAAATGTGGAAAAAAAAAAACAATCTTAAAAATATATTGGCAATGTTTAAAAAAAAAATATATATAGCCCAAAGAAACGGGGAGGCAGCCTTCTCCTGCATCTAAGTTATCATGGTTAAAGGGGTACTCCGGGCCGGGGGGTATTTTTGAGGATCACCGGGGAGGGGGTGGAAATTGAAGCCGGAGGTCACTTACCTTCCCCGTTCCACCGCCGGTGCCCGGATCGTGCCGCCCTGTACTCCTGTCCCGTGGCCGCTTTCTGGTCAGAGCTGCCGCATGAGACGTGACGTCTCAAGGCAGCTCTGCCATTCAGCGGCCGAGGCAGGACCCCGATACGGCTGCTGATTTGCAGATCTGCCTAGAAACATCACGTCTCATGCGGCAGCTCTAACCAGGAAGTGGCCGTGGGACGGGAGTACCGGGCAGCGCGATCCGGGCACCCTTTAACGCCAGGCGTAAAGCACACAAAAAATCTACACCTGCTCCAGAGTGGGTGTACATTTCTGTGCAGGTCCAGCCGGCTTTAATAAGGAGTGTGAGCCTCTTAATAAATCCGGACTGGTAAATGGGGGTGGGGCCTTATTTAGGGCATACAAGTTCGCCAGCCTTGATAAATGTGGCCAATCGTGTTAGGGAAGCCTTGAGTACTGGCAACCCTTCACCTAATCTTAGTAGCTTCTTATCATTCAGACTAACGGATGAGGGTGCTGAATGAGATGTCGACCTCTATGAGCTTAGAATTCCTTATAATGTAGACGAGAGATGAACATAACTCAAACATGCATTTTAATATTGATGCCTGAAGAAGTTGGGTGCAGCCCTGCATCCGGGAAAACATGGATACAGCCTATGGCCTATGGCTTTATCAATGGACTACCTAGGACTGCATCCAACTTTTTCAGCTACCTTTATTCACATGCTTAATAATCAGACTCAATTTGCTTGAATTCCGCTCATGTAGATGTAATGGGCTTCATAGATCGAAACTGTCTAAAATATATAAAGTTGACCTCTTTTCCATTGCGACCAATCACAATGGAGCTTGTATTTTGGTGCAGCTGTGTAAGGAGTTTTGAGGCAGATGTGTCCATCCTTATCTTTCCAACAATTAAGTTAAAGGCTGAATACAAATTAAATAAATTATTAGTATTTGCTGCAACATCCACCACAACCAATTGGTGATCACATAGATCATTGTCTTCCAACTTGTGGCTCTTCAGTTGTCACAAACTACAATTCCCATCATGCCGTGAAAGCCTTTTGCAAGAGCTGGAGAGCCACAGGTTAGGCAACACTGGCTAGACACATATGGCACTCCCATACACAACTCCTAGTCATATGTCTATCATCTCGTCATTTTGTGATGTACAGTACTGTATCAAGCCAACAGTTAAACTAACAGCAGGTTGGAAGACTCTAACTTCTGCAATGGTGTAACTCTGGTACGCATCACTGCAGACCACCAGATAGATGGGCAGGTCAGCGGGTGGATGAGTGCACTGAAGGTGGTAGCCCCGCCCCCAGTGCACCAAACCGGCTGATTAAAGTGAAGATTTAGCAAAAACTGAGCTGATGTTGAAGGCATCAAACCTGCTGTTAGTTTCCCTTTTAAAAAACGGAAAAAATATACATAAAAAATACTTCTTTTTAACCATCAGATAGTTTTGATAAATGAGGATTTTTTTTTTTTAACATCTTTGAACTCTAATACCCAAACTTTGCTCCAGCGAGAGATATCAGGTGTGCAGGAACGGTTTGCGGCTATGATGAACTGCATTTGTGAAAACCTATTTCCTTGTGTTGATTTCAACCAAATGTAGGCTTATCCATCACCGGACATCGGGGAAAGCTCGGCAACACAGAAAAGGAGTTCTAGGAGGATTTCTTACAAAAAGCTAGAGATGAGTTTTGACACGTCTTGGAAAGAGATTAAAAAACTGTCAGGGTGAAGACACCGGCGAGGTGACAAGAAAGACGAGATCGTCCTTCAGGAACAAAGAAAAAAAAAAAAAAAGAAGACGAGAGGCCTCCTGCTCCTAATTTCATCAGCAAAATGCTTTTATTGAAATCAATAGCGAGCAAATTAGAATCTCACAGCAAATGTGAGGAAAATCGATGAGAGGCAGGTGTAATAGTGAGGAGGGCGAGGACCGGGGGAGGATTGATGCGCTGACAGACATTAAAGAAGGAATCAAATAAATGGACGCCATAGGCGTGGTAGGTGACACCGAGCACCGACTCCCTCATTGCACTACAAGGATTAGAAGAGTTGTGTATAATATGATGTGTGTATATCCGCCACTAGCAAGACTGAATACAGATGGAGCAGACTCCAGTGCGCTGGGAAGAAGTCTATGGTGAAGGATGAATTCCCTCCAAAGTAATAAGCCAATACATACAATTCACTATCAGCAGCGCAATTTTCCACTCGAGGTGTTTGCAAGCTATCGAGTCGTCTTCTGTTGTTTCATTCTATGCTACATTCAGCTATAGATCTACTTTGTGATATTAGTTCTGCAGTATTCTCGTAAAAGTAATGTCTATGAAAGAAACGGCTCCTTACCAATGGTGAAATATTTTATTGTTAGGATGAATTCACACGTGGCAGATTTGTTGCAGAAATTTTCCATGACTTAAATTCTGTTCCATTCATCTCAATGTGGTTGTTTCCGTGAAGTGTGCCTGGATTTCTGCAAGATCCACTGGCATGAATGGGACAGACACAGAAATTTTTGCAGCACACCCTGAAGTGGTTACTTGCTGTTTTTAATATCACGCTATACATTCACATTTTTGCCTATATATTTTTGCAGTTCATGGTCTAATTTGACAATAAAAAAAAGACATGGCAAAGTTGGTATATGGCCACATTCAAGTCATGTCTTTTACTTCATGTTGGGAGTATATGGCAGAACCCTGTCAAAAAGACACACTGATCTATAGCCTGATGTGTTCTCACCATTGACTTTAATAGCCTTAAAGGGGTATTCCACCCAAGAGATAAAAAATGAAATGCCCCCAAAGCTGGTCTTACTCATTAAGTCTCCCTGAGTATTTTAATCAGTCTTCCGTCTTTCTAGCCACCGAGTTACAGGTTTTTCTAAAAGCTGGTCTATAGCCAAGATGGTGCCGGACAGTAAACTACATCTCCCGGCATGCATTGGAAGTACAAACTGCCAAGAATCGGCCTCATCTTGTAGTATCTACCCATTGCTGGCTCAATCTGCTTTTACTTCGCACTGTAAACTATCTATCTATCTATCTATCTCCTATCTATCTATCTATCTATCTATCTATCTATCTATCTATGCATCTACATAATAATAAGGGAAAATCCACAGCACTCCTTAGTAGACTTCAGAAAAGGTGCGGTTTATTCAAAAGACTTGTGCAGCATACAAACGCGATGTTTCAGTGGCTAACTGCCGCTATTTTCAAGCGTTTTCAAGCGCAGTTAGCCGCTGAAACGTTGCGTTTGTATGCTGCACAAGTCTTTTGAATAAACCGCACCTTTTCTGAAGTCTACTAAGGAGTGCTGTGGATTTTCCCTTATTATATACACCGGTCTCTTGGTCCTGACCAGGATCCGCTGGCACCCGCTGCTTGGTATTGAAGTGCCGCTCCAATTTCCTACTTATGCATCTACATAGATAGATTATAAAGAGAAAGAGATGAAAAAACTGTGTTTCCTTTCCCGTATACTGCTCAGGAGGCTGCCACAGTTTTAATGTTTCCCCTTTCCTTGGCTAGGCCAGGTGGTGTGATGTCAGTGGTTACAGTGTTACAGTTTGCCTAGCAACAGAAGAGACAGATCATGTGACTTTGGTTTCATAAGGGAGGGGGAGGACAGAGGGTTGGTGACCAGGAAGCAGACCATGTGGACCAAGAAGTGAGGATTTTCTGCAACTTCAGAGTCGGGACGTGCAGCAGACAATCGGCCCAATTCATGTCATAGAAACCTATTACACACAAGCTTAGAATATGGGTAGGAATCCAAGAGGGTTAAATTTGTGGAGTACCCCTTTAACTTAGTCTAATAGTGACTATGTTCAGGCTACTTCCTGAACGTGTCTTATATTTGACATGTCTAACCTGCAAAGTGGAAGGTGGTTCACAGGGTACAAAAATTAAGGGACCTCTTTATTATGGAGCTTCTATCTCTAGAAGAAAATGTGTTGCCAACAGGTCCAACATGAGAACCAATAGGGGCACTATGTGCTGCCATACTGTGTCTGTGCCCTGTTCCTCACTCAGATAAAGGGAAATATGGAGTGCCCACAGGTTCCTCATCTCAACCAATGGGAACACTGTCTGCTGCCAAACCATGGCATGATATTGTATGTGGAGGGCCTACAGTGCCACAATATGGCGTAATAGGGATGTTGTGTGCTGCCATATTGTTTCTGTTCCATATACTGTAAGCTTGAATGCTCATCAACCCAAACCTACTGTAAGTCCGTTCATCTCTACTCCCAATCATACATATAAAACGACCCACCCAAGCTCACTGTATATGTGGTATGGCCAGCACTTACTGTCCGGGGGCCCTGATGCCCAACAGTAAGTGTGCTGCGTGCGTGGGGGGCTGGGGCCTACTGGAGGATCCTCTGGTCCTCGGGTGGCCCAGTCCGACCCTGATGGCAACCATGGGTAACCCTTATCCCCCTATTATATTAGATCTGTAAAACTCCAAATTTAGTCACCAAAATTGATACATTAAAATTTTTTAACACTTTCGACCTTCCCCATTCCATTAATAACAGATTCTATACTCATTGGGGAGGCGCTGACCCCTCCGGCCGGTCAGGGCTGCCTACAATAACTAGTCCCATTTATTTCCTTCCTCCTCTTTTCTAATTACAGTATGGCTGAGTCTCCCCCGCTGTTGAGGTGGAAGGGTTATATATGAATACACACAGATCCTTCTCTTCACATCCACACGAATTCCTGGCTACAGATTTTAATGAAGTCTGCTCTCCCTGTTAAATATTTCATACACATATTTTATGTCGTTGAATTTTAAAGCAAACAGATAAAATGAAAGAATTCAGCCTTAATGTCACCCTTGTGAACTTTCTCTCTTTCTTTCATTTCGAGGTTTTTTTTTCTTCTCCCCCTCTCTCATCAACAACTTGGGTTAACTCTATGATGGAAGCGAAGATTTCACCGCAGCCTCATTATGTAGAACGTGTTTCACAGAAACCCTTAAAATTTTGGAGTGATTATAAAAATCTGCTTTCCAGCCTTACTCGATAATACAGCTCTCAATATGGAAGGAAGTAAATCCTCGTAAAGCATGTAACACGTTCCCTTGTAAACTCTGTCAAGAAACCTAAGGCTGTTTACTGAGATTGGGCTTCTAATCTTTGAAAGAACGTACAAGACTAAAGCGATATTTAATAGCTGCGTGTTTTGTTGGGATTCTTCTTCTCTAAGTAAAAAAAAAAATATATAGATTTATCTAATTTTCTTAAAGTAAAGGAACAAGTTGCTCCCGATGTGTCCATCCTTACCTTTCTACATGACTCATCATATCCTTAAAGGGGTTATCCAGGCATAAAAAACATAGCAGCAACCTGTCAAAAAGTCATACTGATATGTAGGTTGATGTGTTCCCACGGGACCCATTAACTTTAATGGGCTTAAAGCGACTCTGTACCCACAATCTGACCCCCCCAAAGTGCTTGTACCTTCGGATAGCTGCTTTTAATCCAAGATCTGTCCTGGGGTCCGTTTGGCAGGTGATGCAGTTATTGTCCTAAAAAACAACTTTTAAACTGGCAGTCCCGTGCTCAACGGCCGGGGCTTAGATTGTGTATGCATTAGGCTGGCAGACCCTCTCTGTCCCTCCTCCACACCCTCCTCATCATTAAGAATGCTTCAGGCAGATTGCCTACTATTCGTCAGCTGTGTAAATACTGAACATGGGCTGGATCATTAAGGCACCTGAGCAATGTTCAGCATGAAGAAAATGTTCCAGTGGCATTCCTAATGATGAAGAGGGTGGGGAGGAGGGACGGAGGGTGGGTGCAAAGTTAGGGCACAGATACTCCCATTGGGGACGGGCTGCAAGTTTAAAAGTAGTTTTTTAGGACAATAACTGCATCACCTGCCGAACGGACCACAGGACAGATCTTGGATTAAAAGCAGCTATCCGAAGGTACAAGTGGTTTGGGGGGGGTCAGATTGTGGGTACAGAGTCGCTTTAATTTAGTCTGATAGTGACTATGCTACTTCCTGAATGTGTCCTATTTCTTCAAGGGACTCAAAAACTGGGTCTCCAAGTTGAACATCTCTGACCTGCAAAGTGGAAGGGGACTTATAGGGAACAAAAATTAGGGGACTTCATTGCATACTTTGTTAAGAAGCCTTAGCTTGTAGATGCATAAAAATCACAGCCGCTTTCTTCCAGGAACAGAATGACTCTCTCTCTCTCTCTCTCTCTCTCTCTCTCTCTATATATATATATATATATATATATATATATATATATATATATATATATAGAGAGAGAGAGAGAGAGAGAGAGAGAGAGAGATTTTGAATACTCTGTCAGTAGTTGTTTATGCTGTTTGTGTTGTGTCTCTATGTAGCCACCCAGTGGTAGCGATGTAAATCACAGCTTGTATTAATGGTTTGAAAACAATGGAACCCTTAGCTGAATGAACCCATCTGTAATGTACCTTTCATTTAAGAATTGGATGAAGATGATATCATGTTGCTTTGCGGTTATGTAAACTTCCTGTCAGGATATAGTATCACATTATGAGTAATTACCAGGTGTCTGATTTGATTTAATTTCCAACTCTTTGTTGCTCCCAGTTTCCCCACCCCCGATCCTCTAATGAACACAGAACCTCAGAGCCCCCGAGGATTCACATTGCATCTTTCTATATGATACTGTTGCATTAGTACTTGGAAATTCAGAGCTTAGGGAATCATGTCAGGCTAAAGTAGTTAAAATCAAATAAATGTTAAGAAACACAGCAATAATTTTGACATTTAAAGGGATTTTACAGTTGAAGCAAACTACAATAAACTTCTTGCCTCCCCATGGCAAACCATTTAACTTAAAGGGGAACTATGTGCAGATTAGACGAATCTAATCTGCTGATAGCCCCTTATGCGCATGGGGAGCCGAGGAGGAAGGTAGTATTTCTAACGGGTGCTCCGGGCCATGGATTCAACTACTAACTGCACGGGAACTGTGCCGATAAGGAAGGTAAGAGACATACCTTCCTCCTCGGCGCCACATGTGCACTAGGGGGTTATCGGCAGGGTTAGATTCGTCCAACCTGCTGATAGTTCCCCTTTAATAAAAACATGAGGGCAACTTTTTCATAGGTATTGCTTTGTCTTCTTCTGGATCAACACTGCAGAAGAAAGTAGAAGGATGTCTTTTTTTTTGTAATGTTATTGTCTATTAAGGATGTTTTAGCCATATAAGCAAATTATCCTCTCTACATTACACGGCTATTATTAATTCTCTTTCAGTTTTGCTTCCGCCGGAAAGTTTTACTGGGTATTTGTTAATGAAACGGAACGGAGCCGTTCCCTGGTGCCCTTGAGGCAACCTAAGGGGTTAACCATAAGCTTTTACTTTAAACCTCAGCTCATGTGCAACAAGACTTGATACATTTGTTTTCCTCCACAATTAAGCGCCTATTATTATATCGAAAAACCGCATTTACCCAAATGAAATGCTGCTGAATTATTAAACAGACAGTGGTCCAAAATACTTTTCTTTCAATTAGTGGTAAATTGATATTGGTGTTGTGTTCTTTTTACAGTTCTGGAATTTACCACCCATTAAGAGGAAATTAGAACTTTAAGTGCATTTAAAAGGTAATAAGGATCATTTAAACAGGAATACGTGTTTTCATTAAAGACGGGAATGGAGAATTCGCTCATCCGGAATCGTTGCTTTTTTTTTATTTATTTTTTTCACTTGAGGGAAATTGTTTCCCTGATTATAACTACATCTGTATTACTATATTTCATTTAAATGGGCAATAAAATGTATAAACATATTTTCTGTATTCGAGGAAGTCTTCATATTGCTCATTGATTATGTCATGGCTCATTGGAGAAAAACATGGAGTAAATGATGATCATTCTTTTCATTACCGGGGCCAGAAACAGAAAACTAGCCTTTTAGCTGTGTGCGCCGCTTCTTGTACCGCCTAAGAGCTTCATATCTATATCTCTACCGCGTCTTCGGGTCTTCACACAAAGAGCTTGTTCATGTTTGCCACATATTGGGGTTTTGTTTCTTTACGTATTTTTTAACCAAGATAAGTTCTCCGACCAACTGGCGTATTTGGTAAGATTTTTAGATTTGATAAACTTTAAAGTGTAACTGTCATATTTTTTTGGGGCAGAAATCAGTAGTATAAACGATTTTAAGAAACTCTATAATAAGTTTTAATAGGCAAAAAAGCCTCTTTCTGTACTCAAAAAGCAGTTTCTCAGCCTCCCCCCCCCCCCTCACTTCTTATCTGTGCATTATCAGGCAAATCTGTCTTCATTACAGAGAAGCCAGTGAAGACGGGTTCTGCTGTGTCCATTATACCCTATGGATGGGGGGAGAGGTCGAGGGAGATGAGTGAGCAGAAAGAAGTGACATGAAGGTCAGCTTGTTTGTAGACTGTCTGGGCACCTAAAAAGCTGGATTCAGGGGTCAGAAAGTTCAGTGCTTATCTAGGAACTTGCTGAGAGAAGATTGCTGGGTGTTGTGCTGTGCAGGACTGCTCCGTGCTCACTCACTCCTCTCAGCCCCTCCCCTCTCCATAGAGCATAATGGACACAAAAATCCTGCTTCTTCTGAAGTGAGGGGGGAGCTAGAAAAACAGAACAAAACGTACGTTTTCAGTACAGAAGGAAACTCTTTTGGTAAATAAAACCTATTACAGAGTTTCTTAAAATTACTTGTACTATAGATATTTATTGTTTTCAGAAAAATGACCCTGAAATGACAGTTACGCTTTAAATTTTATAAACTCTTGACTAGAGAAGAGCGCAACTAGAACATGCTTGAATGCGATTATTTGGCATTTGATTACCGGTGGTTGAAAAGGTTGGATGCAGCCCTAGGGATTCTGGGAAAACATGGATACAGCTAAAATTTTCATGGACTTGCTAGGGCTGCATCCAACTACTTCAGCCACCAGTATTCAAATACCGAATGGTCGGACTCGAGCGTGCTCCAGTTGTGCTCATCTCTACTCTCAAGGAGATAGCAAAGGTTTTCATCACTGGGCAAAACAATGGGCATTTTTACTATGTTGGGGCGCAGAAGAGGCATTGTAACTACGTGGAGTATAAAGGGGCAACTTTCAATGTGTGGAACATTAAGAAGCCTAGAGCACTATTACTGTTTGGGGGCACTGAAAATATTACTAATACCGTATGGGGAACAAATTGGCACATCTTTTTTTTCCCCCTTTTTTTTGGGTGGAGGGCATATGCATTGTGTCCCTAATCTTTACCATTCTATCCACACCCCCACAGCGCACAACCCTCACCTATGGAAAGCTTTATAGTAATACATTTAACAGACTGAATTCAATAAATATAAGATTCCTCGTGTATTATATATAATAGAATGACTTTCCACATTTCTTTGTCTTTGAGTAGTTCACTCAATGTCACGGAAACGTTTCCTTAAAGGTGATTATGCGGCTGGGCCCGTCGTGTGTACACAGTGTCTCTCCCAGCTGTTCTATTCCGTTCTGAAGCTCCAGTCCGCTCTGTAGGGCACGGTCCCAGTGGTCGAAAAGAAATTAAAAATAAAAAATTAATCACATCCTTGTTTCCCCCAAAGTGCCCTCATCTGTCAGAGCCTACTGCCGCTCTCTCCAGCCAAAGGGATTCAGACAGGACTCAGCAATTTTATCTAAAAGAATTTAACCTGTTCCATCCTACAAGTCTGTAACATATACCGATAAAGAATATAGAAAGTGTGTATACATGTGTGTATTCTTTTCAGTCTGGAGAGCAGGAGAGGTTTTCTATGGGGATTTTCTGCAGCTCTGGACAGTTCCTGACATGGACAGAGGTGGCAGCAGAGAGCACTGTGTCAGACTGGAGAGAATACACCACTTCCTGCAGGACATACAGTAGCTGATAAGTACCCGAAGACAAGATTTTTCAATAGAAATTACAAATCTCTGGCACTTGCTGGGATCAGTTGATTTAAAATATATATTTTTTTTTGGGGGTGGACTACCCCCTTAAAGTTTATATTTTGGAAGCACAGGACCAATGGGTAAGTGGAAAGATCTGAGCAACGGTGATAAGGACCATATTTTGGTGCATAGATTAATGGGTAGGGGTATATCCAGAATGGCCAGTCTTGTAGGGTGTTCCCAGTATATAGTGGTTAACAGCGACCAAAGGTGCTCCAAGGAAAGACAACAGATAGCCAGAGATATGGGGCTCATTGATGTGTAAGAGGTGAAGGCTAGCCTGTCTGGTCCAATCTGCACAGTCGTGATGTTGCAGGTCCGCCAAGCCAAATAGCGGCTGCAGTGGTGTCCTGTCTCAGTTGCTGATTGGTTTAGCATCCCTGTAATATCCCAGAACCAGGAAGCAGCCGCATAGCAAGATGGATTGGTAAGTCACCAGCTGTACCATAGAGGCAGACCTCCCTGTGTACTTTATTATTTTCAAATGCATATCGTAAAGAGGACCTGTCACCCCGGCTGCTGAGCCTGCCTGACCCCCCCTGTGGAGCCCCATATACGCCGTCAGAATCTCTGCAAGCGTGTTATGCCAATTATCAAAAATGAGTCCGACATCCATAGAGAATGACTGGAGCAGCCATTCTCTATGAATGACGGCGGGACCGGGTCCAGGAGCGGGACTTCGTGGAAGGGGTAAGAATATGGGGCTCCATCGGGGGGTCGGACGGGCTCTGCATCGGCAGCCGGGGTGGCAGGTTCCCTTTAAAAAAGGCTCCTGCCCGGAGAACCCCTCTAAGGATATATTACCTACTGAGTATATATAATTTATGGCATACACACAAAATAAGTTATGAGTCTGTTGTCTACAACCCCTTTCATGTCTGGGCAACCAAAAATTTTGCCTCGGCCGTCCAGGCATGATGGGAATTGTAGTTTTGCAACAGCTGAAAGGATGGCATCCCTGATTTAGAGAATTAGAGAATCTGTACGTTGCTCCACAGACACACACACACACACACACACACATATATATATATATATATATACAATTATTATAATGAGCTTGAATATTTCAGATTTTACAAAAAAAACAACGCAGTACTACTAATCTGCCTGTATGTCTAGCATTTGTTTGGCAATAGTCTCTCTCCCAGGCTAATAAACATTATTTTACCAAACCCTAGCCCAGTGCACAGCCTATGGGAACAAAGAACGGACATGATGCACATACAGAAGACACGCTGTCGTATGTGCCTGGCGCTGAAGTGAACGGTTGCACCTGCACCTACTTATTCATGCCAGCTTTCCATTGCATTTAGTGAAGGATGTAGAGTGGGCAGGTTGTAATCCTCCCAGGGCTTCATTATGCAATGTGTGCATCATTCTTAATTTCCTAATTCTGACTTTGCAAAGATCTCCCGCTTAGCCAGCTGGAGATTTCCTTACCGCCTTAATAGGGACACCAATCAATAGGATTTTTCCTCAGTTAAAAAGATTAACTGGCTAGCTCCTGCTTGTAGAAATTTGCTCCCTACTGTAATTCTCTTTCAGCATGAGAATGGGGAATTATATAAAACTGTGGATGTCCAGTAAAAGGGCAAATTACCGGTCATTCTTAGGTCTAATGTGCAATAGATGCAAATAACATGCAATTCTTACATTAAAGGGGTTATCCAGTGCTACAAAAAATATGGCCGCTTTCTACCAGAGACAGCACCGCTCTTGTCTCCAGTTTGGGTGCCGGTTTTGAAACTTAGTTCCATTGAAATGATTGGAGTTTAATTGCAAACCGCACCTGAACTGAAGACAAGAGTGGTGCTTTCTCTGGAAGAAAGCGGCCATGTTTTTGTAGTGCTGGATAACCCCTTTAAGCATGCCGGGCTCATCAGAAGCATTGAGAGGCTCATTTGTCACCATTTCCCCAACCTCAAGTCTTCATTGAAGTGAACGGTGCACTGAATGAGTCTTTCAGCACAACCTGAGAGGAACTCAGTAGGTGCAAAAACACCCATGATCTTATTTTTATCGTAATAAGCCAACAGGATTTAACTGATATCCAATGGGACACTTCAAGGATGTTTGATGCACACTGGAAGGTCTGTAATCCCCACTGCAGACAGGAATCAGTCAATATCAAGAGAAGGTCCAACAGCATCTACGTATAGTGTCCAAACAGCACATTTATTGCCTGACGTGCACAGAATACAGCAACGTTTCGACCAGCAAGTGGTCTTTGTCAAGCTCAAACAAAGACCACTTGCTGGTTGAAATGTTGCTGTATTCTGTGCACGTCATGCAATAAAACTGGTGTTTGGACACTATATACGGATGCTGTTGGACCTTCTCTTGACCCTGAGCGCTCTCCCTATTTGTCTATAGGGAGACATCTATAATCAAAGCAGAGGATAGTGGATTAGCAACTGATTGGTAGAGGTCCGACCGCTCAGACTCTCACCAATCACAAAGGGTGACATGCTTGGCCACCAATCTGCTCACAGTCTATAGGACATCAGAATTTGACGAAGAGTAAATAGAGTATGTGTGGTTGGGGGGCATTTGACATCTGTTCTCATGATCGATGATGGTCCTATATGATGAGGATAGGGAATTAATAATAATGTTGCAACAACCATACAGCACCTCTAGTCACCTGGAATGGGAAGATGCTTGTTTGGCCAATCTTTTCTATAAGATCCTTGGTTGCTAACACTCAGCATCCATTATAATAAGTAGAGATGAGCCCAACTGGAGCATGCACCAGTCCGATTTGTTCAGCATTTTATTAAAAGTGGCTGAAAATGTTGGATCCAGCCTTAGGGAGTTCTGAAAAACATGGATACAGCCTATGGTCAATGACTGTATCCATGTTTTTCCAGACTCTCTAGGGCGGCATCCAACTACTTCAGCCACCGGTATTCAAATGCTGTACGATCGGACTACAGCATGCTCCAGTTGGGCTCATCTCTAAAAATAAGGTATATAGCCATTCCGGGTCGACCCTGGGTATGCATTAGAAAGACATGGCATACCAGTGTGAAAAATAGAAAGAGGAAGGTTTGTGCACAATGTTCTTCGTAATGTGAGTAATAAAAATGATAAAACAGAGGTTTACCAGGGTAACGCATTCTGTTAGCGCTCATTCCCATTCAGAACCATTTGTCATGGAAAGTCGAGCGTTCCAGTAATGTTTCCATATTTCTAGATTACAGGGAATTTTGCTGCAGGATTCAATTCTACTTTGGACTATAGAGGACGCAATGATCTAATGCATTACGCCTTCATGCCACTTTGTTTAAGTTTAAGTCTTTTATCAAGGTAGAATAATATCCTTGTGCATCCTGGACCATCTTAGTGAGTTACCACAATATTGCGATGGGTGTCTCGTGTTTCCTTGATCATATCATATCACAGACCAGCAAAACATCTGCAGACAGAAGGAGCCGTGGTTAACAGTCACAGCTTGGAGTCATAGAAGAGCACTTTGTTGACCTGTAGCCAAAAACGCAAAACATATTACCATTTACAGCAACAGAATTGGTGACCACTGTTAGGGGTGCACTACGCAAAAGTTGTAATTTTTTTTTTTAAAATACGTTTTGACAATTTGTCATTACTGAAGCAGAGGGGGATAAGCACTTCAGTATGCGCTATCGATCTAAAACCAAACTGTTACTAAAAAGGTATTGTTCCTGACTACGACAACATTTCCCAATCCCAGCTATTTAAATAGAATTAATTAGATTTAATGCATTGTGACAATGTGGCATTATTGTAGTAGAGGGTGCTAAGCACTCCAGAACAGGTCCAGTCAGGGGCGTAACTACCACCATAGAAGCCATAGCGGCTGTTACGGGGCCCGCTGCATCAGGGGGCCCATCCCAGCAATACACTGGGCCTTCTGAGCAGTCATCATACTACCAAGGGAGATGCCTAACATAGGGGAACACTATGTACTGGGGGTAGGATACTGGGGAGATGTCTATTTTGGGGGACATCATCTTCAGGGGAGGGATACCGGGGAGATGCCTACCATGGAGGAAACTAGTGGGAGATATCTACCATATGGGCACTAGTTGCTGGGGGAATACCAGGGGAGATGTCTAACACATGCTATCTACTAGGCGGAGGGCCAACAAACAGAGGGATTACCTACAGTGGGATGGGGGAGGGGCAATCAAAAGTTTTCTATGAGGCCTGTTTCCTGACTACGACTACATTCCACAATCCCAGCAATTTAAAGAGAACTTATGGTCTTTCCAGATCTGTCTGTATTCTCTATGAAATATGGAATAATATGGAATAATAACTCTAGATACCCTTTTCTATTAGCTCTGTGTTGTACCACTTTGTTACTCTTTCTAGAAATGCATGACCAAATAGCCAACTGGGTGTTACCATCTGTGGGTGTGTCCCTACACTGTCTTAAATGATTTACTAAAAGCTGATGGTAATGGACAGTATTGCCCCCTTCCCCCAGTTGGTAATACCCCTTTGGCTATTTAATCAAATAATTTTTGTGTAAGAATAAAAAAAAGAAACGGCAAAAGTGATAAGAAAATGTCATAAATTACAATGACTTCATCGCCCCTAAGAATAAGGAGTGGTTAGCTCTGATTTAGTGTTGTGTCGCCAGTATTTCCTTGCACAATTGCACCTGGTCACCCACTGTTCACCACAACAAATGGGGCTGGTAGCACAGCCAGGTGACCAGGTGGCCAAAGGGGGGCACTGTTCAGGAAAAACAGAGGTTTTAGAGGTCAGACCCCCACAATCAATAAGTGATCCTACCATAAGCCCTCACTTTGTGAGACGGGAATATATTATCTGTTATCTAATCTATATTTTCTCATAGTACAATGGCTCAAATACACCAGTGTGTCCTTCTTCATCAACCACAAAGTTCTCCATCGTCCTCCTCCTCCTCCACACAGAACCAGTCCGCCAGGCTACAGGACCTGTGATAAATAATTTGTCTTAGGTGTAACAGTATGTAGTTAATGACTGAGCGCAGGTAACACCGATAATAGATGACTCTCGACTTTCAGGACGAAAAGTATTTTTTTGCTACTGATTAAAAGGGGTCATATTAGGGGGTCAACACTATATTGTGGTAATAAGTGGAGCCGGACAACGCTAATTTCTACAGAACAGGCTGAACTATCTGATCTTACAGAGCTCCAGAGCAAAGCAAATGCGTCTTGCCCTGGAATACTCTGATTTTCAATGCTGGAGGAGTCGCACTGTGTTACTGTAGTACGGCCATTCATTATTAATCCACAGCTGCACTTAGAGGCCGGGTAGGCACTATTAGAGGCTTCCTGCTGAGGCTGGAAGATGAGCACATACATCTTGGACTGGCAGTTTCCTTCCCTGGATTTTGTCTTAACCCTTGCATTACTATCAAGTCTACTCGCCAGCACTGCAACAGCAAAGGTAATGATCTGGTATCATGAAAAGTAACTAGAATAAAACCCACCTCTTTGGGAAGACCATCTTTTATTTCCACCAAATTCTATGAATGTTCTAAAACACCTACTTTTAATGAGATGGAAGTCATAATTTTTTGGCTTGTTTATTTGTGGGGCATCTAGTGGCATTATTATAGAGGATGTCTCGATTAGATGAGCCCCTCTGGTAGGTAATGAGTTTATTGGCATAAGTCAAGAAACAGATGGTTTATGGCATTATATGGCACCTTATCATATGCATGGGTGACCACCAATGACCATCTAATACATACTGAGTCCTCCAAAGTGAAAGGCTATTGAGTAGATTTCAGTCCTGGTAGGGCATGTGGACAGGGGTTGTCCTAATAAGACATATCGTTTAAAGAGTTTTTCAACTATTTATTGCATAAAAGGCTGGTCTGTTTTCATGATGTGCTAGATTGTTGGCATAGCATGACATGGAAGACACGTACAGGAGCAGGGACTCATCGTGGTATGTCATGGGTTTGGATCAGAGGGGTTCTGGGTGCTGAGACTCTTCCTAGCTGCTGAGCTCTTTGCCCCTTAGGGCCCAAGTACATGGGACGATTATTGTGCAAATTATTATTATATTGTTAAAATGTAAGCGATAATCGTTTTTGTGTAAATGCAGGCAACGATCAAATGGCCAACGAGAAATCAGTCAATGTTTGTTTGGTGCTGACACCAAGATTTATCATTTGTTGGTCGTTCGCTGTAATTCCGCCTTCGTTCACTAATCGTTTACAGTAATTCCACATCGTTCCTTCATTTGCTGGGATCAGATGGAGTAAACGATTGCAACTAACGACTATCGTTCTGTGTAATATGATGAACGATTTTAGGTTAACGATAAATGATCTCGTTTGCGATTGTTTATCATTAGTAGTTAACAATCGCTTTGTCTAATAGGACCCTTAGTTTTTAGAGGTGGTCTAACACTGTACAGATATGAAGTCTATGGAGTAAGTGAACCACTCAACTGGCTTCCGAGAAGAGTCAATCAGAGATCAAAAAGCAAACAAATAATAGAATGGTTCGTGCTAAAAACACTTTTTGCAATGAATACCCCACTTCCCATAAAATAATTGTTGTCCCATTATTGCCTTCTGCTTATATAATATTAAGGATTAATAATGATATTAATCTTTATTCTCAATCCCCGGGGTAGTCATGGCAACATGCATGGTAGAAGTGATGAAGGTTGATTTGGTGCAGCTAGAGGACATTCCTCACAATCATCTCAATTTTATAAAAAATAGGTAATAGGTAATATCAACAAAGAGTAGAACGGTGATACACTACAAGTCCAAAGCATAAATGTGCATAAATACACACTGTGATGGTGATCTATTACAAGTCTTGGCTCAAATGGACATGAGTAAATACAAGATGGTGTCCTGAAATCCTTCAAGTTCTAGCACAACCTAGTAATTCGAAAATATATGGTGCGTCACTTAGGTCCTACAAGAATACATAGTGAAACAGTGAACAAGACATGGCACAACTAAGTAATGAACTAAGTCATAAGTAAATACATTATGGGGCACTGAGGACCTACAAATCCTAGCATAACTTAGTAATGAGTAAATATATGGTGGAGCCCTGAGGTCCTACAAGTCTTAGCACAAAATAATAAAGAGTAACTACATGGTGGGGTACTGAAGTCCTACAAGACCTAGTACAACTTAGTAATGAGTAACTACATTTTGGGGTACTGAAGTCCTACAAGACCTAGTACAACTTAGTAATGAGTAACTACATCGTGGAGCCCTAAGGTCCTAAAAGTCCTTACACAACCTAGTATTGAGTAAATACACTGCAGGGCACTGAAGTCCCACAAGACCTAGTTTAACCTAGTAATGAGTAACTACATGGTGGGACACTGAGGTTCTACAAGACCTTGTAACAAGTAACGACCTTGTAATTAGTAAATACATGTGGAACCAAGAGGTCCTACAAGTCCTAGCACAACTTAGAAACCCTGAGGTCCTACAAGTCACAACAAAAACTTGTAATAAATGAATACACAGTAGAACAGTAAGGTGCTAAAAGTCCCAGCATAACTTAAAAGAAGAATAAATACTTAATTGACCACAACTGTAGGGTTCAGCTCCGATGTGTGGTCACAATGTCATGATGTCCAGGTTAATATATAGAGTTGTCATTCCGCGTGCAGAGGGAAGTAGTTGAGTAAGCATGCAAAAAAGGAGGAGGAGCTACAGAAGCCTACTGAGGAGGAGCTAATGAAACCTGCCCACGAGGAACAATGAATGAAGACTGCCAGGGATGGGTGACGGTCAAGACCACCTTAGCTTGAATTTGCCAGAATTGCCAAGTAGACAGTTAGGCCATGCCAGCGAGATTCCACCAAGTTACCACAGCTAAAGCAATGCCCAAAAAGAAATATGCCTGAATGCCAAATAAAATGTGCTATGGTAGCTGCAGACTAACTGATCAAGACCATAGTCGTAATGATTTTCTAGGTTTCCAGAAATAGATAACTGTTCTCTGTGCTCACGGCCACCCAGAAACCAATTCACGATAGGAATCATAAGAAATTATTCTTCTATCTTAATTTCCTATAGTTGGGCGGCCATGAAGTAGTTAAGACTGTGTGGGGTAAAATGTACAAGCAGCATACACGGTAAAAGAGGATACAATAATGATTCTCTTTCTTGCTTCCCTCCGGGACGTTAATAAGGATCCAGGCTGTGAGATGAATCCCAGCTGTCTGATTTGGGGTTTAATTTCCCAGATCTCCCCCAATGAAGAGAAACTTCAGATGTGGACGGCGATTGATGCGGAATCTCAAGATACTTCTGAGAGATATAATATTCTTTCTGAGAGCTCAGCCTGTTTCATGTCATTAGGAGCAGATTTAACCCATCCACGCTACAGTGAAACACTGCAACTTCCAGAAGTATTAGACCGTGGTCACACACTGGTGCCTATGGTGGTCCGCCACTTTCCTTTATGTCTCAATATGTGCGCATTTATTAGGAGTGCCATGAAAATGAATAAACGTGGCGGTCGACATTAGGAAAATTAATCACATTTACACAGCACTTGAACTGCACTAATGATAAATCTGCCCCTATGTCCAGCCATGGTATATATCAGCCCTTGAGATGAGAGAGACTAAAGCATGCTTGAATTGGATCGCTTGGTATTTGAATATCTACTGGTGGCTGACAAAGTTGGATGCAGCCCTAGGGAGTGCTGGAAAACATGGATACATCCTATGGCCCATGGCTCTATCCATGTTTTTCATGATTCCCTAGGGCTGCATCCAACTTCTTCAGTCACCAGTATTCCAATGGGACTGCAGGCTGCTCGAGTGGGGCTCATCTCTAAGCAGCACATTAGGTCTCCACAGCTTTATATGAAGAAGTTGTGGGCACTCTCTGGACCATCACAAGATTACTTTTTGTTGCGCCATATAACAGAGATATTTTTCCAAAGTCCAACATGACTCTATATGAAACATTACGGCATGGAGCATCTAGAGAACCATGTCGAAGTCATGTATAAGATTTGCCCGGAGGAGATATCTATTTGTATGAAACAACAAAGTTTTTTTGCAACTTTTTGAATATTGAGGTAAATAAGATTAAAATTAGGGATGATCCGAACCGAGTTCCGTGGAGCAGGCGGATCCAGCGGGAGGACCTCCTGGAAAACTGGGATACAGGCATAGCCATAGGCTGTATCCCAGTTTTCCAGGCGTTACTCCCGCTGGATCCGCCCGCTCCACAGAGCAGGCAGACAGCGGGAATCTGCTGCCGAGCGTTCGGGTTAATACGAGCCCGAACCTCGACAGGTTCGGACCATCCCTAATTAAAATACATAACCATCCGTCCAAAAACAAATAAAAAACATAAGGACATGCTGTGGTTTGGAACATTAGATTAGTGCATTACCTGGTAGAGCTGGCACAGATTTTCACCATGATTTATGCCCCCTCCACACCTTGCTGTGACCATGCATCCATCAGGGTGTAGTGCAGTAAAATTGTGCCAAACATCTCGATAGAATACTGGTGGAAAATAACTTTACACTTGACTATCTCTGGAGGCTCCACAGATATTGAATGGAGAGGCCCATCCTGCTCTCCATTCAAAACATATGAATCACAGTCTGGAGATCAAGATCAACTGTCTTAACTAATTCCATATCTTGTGGATAGGGAATAATTTAGGTCGGAATATCCATTTAACAAATTTGTTCAGTGAATAATTTGTCTGGACCATACACAGCTAGAGTTGAGTATGGCTGTATCCATGTTTTCCAAGACTCCCTAGGGCTGCATCCAACTTCAGCAGCCACCACTAATCAAATGCTACAAGCTCAGGTTCGGACCAACCCAAGCATGCTCGAAGTTCACTCAACTTCATCCACAGCCTGTTTTCTGGGTGTGCCCTCACGTAACCACCACTCCCAACAACTGTGAATGGCAGCCAATTCCTTGTCATGACCATCCTTCTCTCAGTACAATAACGCTCTCCAAATTTGTCAATTGGCTAAAACCTCTATTTGTCTTACATCACAGATCCCTCACCAAGAGGTACACTACCCAAAAGTAGCCCCTAAGATACAGGTCAGCAGGTGGAGCACTTTTACGCCCTCTTGTGGCAGGAGCCAGTATCAACCGTAATCATCACATATCTACCTGACCAGTTTTGCAGCAATCTGACATTTCTGTCCAGGAACATTGTTTTCTCCATCAATGAGTGTACACAATAATCGTTTAGCTTGACGTAGACACAAGGATTTCACAGCTATAATTAAAATCCTGCTGAAACCTTAACGTCTGCAGATTTGTCGCTGTGAGGATGAGTCATAGTCAAGGAAAAACGTACGTTGCACCCAGTCAGCTGATCACTAAGGTGATCTACGGAGAGCAGCGACGGCTGATGTCATTCAGTCTCCCGCTGTCCTTCTCCAGTCCATCACTGAGATTGTGTGATGGTAAATCATAGCTCCTTATCCAATCTGTGGTTGCTGCTCAGTGTGAACACGCAGATTTATAGACATAATGATACTGCACAGCGCTGTCCTGTAACACGCTTATAAGTAAGAGCCCCGAGCGCCGAAACAACAAAGGCACAATAGAGAAAGCAAATGTTACACCACATCATAAGACAACTGATCAACATGGTTTGAAATAAAAGTTCTTTCAATATTCTCAACATCAATATACCAAAGTCTATTCTTTCTATCTATCTATCTATCACATATCTATCTATCAATCTCCTATCTATCTATCAATCTCCTATCTATCTATCTATCTATCTCCTATCTATCTATCTATCTATCTATCTATCTATCTATCTATCTCCTATCTATCAATCTCCTATCTATCTATCTATCTCCTATCTATCTATCTATCTATCTATCTCCTATCTATCTATCTATCTATCTATCTCCTATCTATCTATCTATCTCCTATCTATCTCCTATCTATCTATCTATCTATCTATCTATCTATCTCCTATCTATCTATCTATCTATCTATCTATCTATCTATCTATCTATCTATCTCCTATCTATCTATCTATCTATCTCCTATCTATCTATCTATCTATCTATCTATCTATCTATCTATCTATCTATCTATCTATCTATCCTCTCTTTCTCTCTCTCTGTCTCTCTCTCTGTCTCTCTCTCTCTCTCTCTCTCTCTCTCTCTCTCTCTCTCTATCTATCTATCATATGAACATGGTGAGACCTCTAGTTCTCCTACATACAGGTCCTGCAGTGATATTCAGTGTGTATGTATATATATATATATATATATATATATATATATATATATATATATATACACACTGTATATCACTGCAGGACCTGTATATAGGAGAACTAGAGGTCTCACCATGTTTATATAATATATCATATCATGTCATGCTGGTGCTGCTAGTACACCTGTATACAGCTCCTGCTCTGTGTGTGTGTGTGTGTGTGTGTGTGTGTATGTATATATACACACACACACAGCAGGAGCTGTATACAGGAGAGATCAGGAGATACAGGAGGAGAAAGATATGCAGCAGCCGCATGTTTCTTTTGCTGCAAATCTTTCCTCGCCTGTCTCTCCATGATTTGCTCCTCAAAGGGGCCCGCCGAGGCTCTGTCGCCCGAGGGCCCACAAAAAGCTGGAGCCGGCCCTGGGCGTGATGGATTTCCACTGTCAGGAATAAACGGCACCAGAGCTGTCCAACCACGGCTTACCCTTCCCCATAGGAAACACATAAACTGTTAGCACTTTGCTACGGCCGGACTTCTCCTTTAAAGATGCAATCCAATTTTTGGTGGATTTGTCAGTGGAATAAAATTTGGCCCCTTCCTTAAAGAGTCACTGGTTCAGCTGTCCCAAAGAATTGGATGCGGAGGGTCATATCTATGCATGTAGAAGCTCAAGGTTTGTTTTGTGTGATAGAATAAACTCTTTCTGAAAGAGAAGTCTGAATATGTAGCATGCATTAATATAAGAATTCTGAGTACCCAGAGTCCACTCATGTGTGCTCGCTCCTCTCGGGATCTCCTCCGCTAGGTGGTCGGGAATTGCTGAAAATTAAGATGGGGCAGATTTTATTGTTTCAGTGTCCAGGAAATTCCCCCGGTAGATATTTTAATCCACTTGATAAGAATCCATCTAAGCAATAATAACCTTATAGAATAATGTCTGCATCTTCTGAGACCATAAACCATCTTACCGCTCCCGACTGCCGATCCCCCGAGTGACGTTTAGAATCTTAAGACTCTTGTTATGTTACCACTTGGATGAGAAACCAATAGAAAGAGAAAGGCTTGGCTATAACTCTACACAGTGGGGCCCCTAGTAGACTATTGTGTAGACCCTCCGATCTTGTAATACTTTTTCAGTGTACCCCAGTGTAAATGAAAGATTCAGACGCAAACCACTTCTTATGGAGAGGTGGGGGAGATGAAGTTTTAGGGAATACAGCTATATGAGCTATACACTCATTAAAGGGGTTTTCCACTGTAACATTGTTCTTGGCTATAAACTTCCTAGAACTAGGTTGCAGAAACCAGTCAGGTTATGCTGACCCCATTGTGAGTGATGTAACTGTTGTCTCCCCTGCTAGCCAGCCCACAGCCCATTTAGGCCTTCCTACAGCCTTGGTGCTGGTGCTAGGCCCTCCTACAGCCTTGGTGCTGGTGCTAGGCCCTCCTACAGCCTTGGTGCTGGTGCTAAGCCCTCCTACAGCCTTGGTGCTGGTGCTAAGCCCTCCTACAGCCTTGGTGCTGGTGCTATGCCCTCCTACAGCCTTGGTGCTGGTGCTAAGCCCTCCTACAGCCTTGGTGCTGGTGCTAAGCCCTCCTACAGCCTTGGTGCTGGTGCTAGGCCCTCCTACAGCCTTGGTGCTGGTGCTAGGCCCTCCTACAGCCATATTGCTGGCGCTAGGCCCTTCTACAGCTTTGGTACTGGTGCTAGGTCCTCCTACAGCCTTGGTGCTGGTGCTAGGCCCTCCTACAGCCTTGGTGCTGGTGCTAAGCCCTCCTACAGCCTTGGTGCTGGTTCTAGGCCCTCCTACAGCCTTGGTACTGCTGATAGGCCCTCCTACAGCCTTGGTGCTGGTGATAGGCCCTCCTACAGCCTTGGTGCTGGTGCTATGCCCTCCTACAGCCTTGGTACTGCTGCTAAGCCCTCTACAGCCATATTGCTGGCGCTAGGCCCTTCTACAGCTTTGGTGCTGGTGCTAGGTCCTCCTACAGCCTTGGTGCTGGTGCTAGGCCCTCCTACAGCCTTGGTACTGCTGATAGGCCCTCCTACAGCCCTGATGCTGGTGCTAGGCCCTCCTACAGCCTTGGTGCTGGTGCTAGGCCCTCCTACAGCCTTGGTGCTGGTGCTAGGCCCTCCTACAGCCTTGGCACTGCTGCTAGGCCCTCCTACAGCCTTGATGCTGGTGCTAGGCCCTCCTACAGCCCTGATGCTGGTGCTAGGCCCTCCTACAGCCTTGGAGCTGGTGCTAGGCCCTCCTACAGCCTTGGTGCTGGTGCTAAGCCCTCCTGCAGCCTTGGTACTGCTGCTAGGCCCTCCTACAGCCTTGGTGCTGGTCCGCAGACTAACTCTCCCATGTCTCAGGACCCACAGGTCTCATTTTAAAGGGGTTATCCAGGATTAGAAAAAACACAGCTACTTATAATTAGTATAACAGCATCATCCCTGTTCCCAGGTTGTGTGTGGTATTACGCTTCTGCTCTTTTCACTTCAATGGAACTGAGCTGCAAAACCCCACGCCTAAAATCAGGACAGGAGAGGGGGTATTTCTGGGAGAATGCGACCATGTTTTCCTAAGCCTCAATTACCTTGTTAACAGTGATTTTGTGGAACCATGATAAAATGGTGAATATTTACCTGATTATGCAAATCACAGAAAAAAAAGAACCTTTACTGCAATTTTCAACAATGTGATAAAATTGCACCATTTTTAACCACAATTTTACAAAATAGGTTAAAAAAGTAGAAGCGGGAACAGGGTGGGGATGCCGACTGCTAGGAGGAATAAAGGAAAGGAGTAGGGCAGGGTGCAGACTGCTAGGAAGAGTAGTGGACGTTAAAGGTGGGGATGCAGACTGCTAGGAGGAGTAGTAGTGGGGGAGCAGGATGGGCATACAGACTGTTAGGAGGAGTAGTGGGGGAGCAGGGTGGGCATACAGACTGTTAGGAGGAGGAGTGGGGGAGCAGGATGGGCATACAGACTGTTAGGAGGAGTAGTGGGGGAGCAGGGTGGGCATACAGACTGTTAGGAGGAGTAGTGGGGGAGCAGGGTGGGCATACAGACTGTTAGGAGGAGGAGTGGGGGAGCAGGGTGGGCATACAGACTGTTAGTCTGTATGCCCACCCTGCTCCCCCACTACTCCTCCTAACAGTCTGTATGCCCACCCTGCTCCCCCACTACTCCTCCTAGCAGTCTGCTTCCCCCACTTTACCCTCCACTACTCCTCCTAGCAGTCTGCATCCCCACCCTGCTCCCCCACTCCTCCTCCTAACAGTCTGTATGCCCACCCTGCTCCCCCACTACTCCTCCGGTTAGGAGGAGGAGTGGGGGAGCAGGGTGGGGATGCAGACTGCTAGGAGGAGTAGTGGAGGGTAAAGTGGGGGAAGCAGACTGCTAGGAGGAGTAGTGGGGGAGCAGGGTGGGCATACAGACTGTTAGGAGTAGTGGGGGAGCAGGGTGGGGATGTAGACTGCTAGGAGGAGTAGTGGGGGAGCAGGGTGGAGATGCAGACTGCTAGGAGGAGTAGTGGGGGAGAAGGGTGGAGATGCAGACTGATAGGAGGAGTAGTGGGGGAGTAGGGTAGGGATACAGACTGCTAGGAGAAGTAGTGGGGGAGCAGGGTGAGGATGCAGATTGCTAGGAGAAGTAGTGGAGGGTAATGGTGGGGATATGGTCATGGCCACTTCCTGGTAAGAGACTTGCCAGGCCCCCTCAGCCAGTCTGACTGGCTGAGTGGGCCTGGCATGTCATGCCCCAGGTCAGACCCAGAAGCATTCGGGACTGGGGGACTGGAGCTGTGGGATACTGGCATCAGCGCTGGAGCAATGGAGGTGAAAGCATGTTACTTCTTTCATCCTCCCCAGCACTCTGTCAAAACTCACCCCAGCTTGGAGTTCTTCTTTAAGTTTAAATGTGGGTTTTCCAGAAAAGAATCCATCTGGTACCTCAATGACCCTTGGTTAGGTGTAGAAGTAGGAAAAATCCTTCTGTCAATGACCTAGCAGCCGCTATATAAAGCAGCTGAAATCCCGCTATTATCCTTCCCTATCAGGGAAGATATTGGTGTAAATCTTTGTGTTGCGCCGGTAATTGCTTGTATCCACCTAATATTTCCCCATTAATAAGACAATTCATTACGGCTTTGCTGTCACAACAAATATCCCAATTATCCTTTTCTTATTTTAATGATGTTTCGCTGCGGGCTGATCGGACGCATGTTCTGCTTTATTGAAGATAACGTGCGTTTGCCCTGCCGCTCCCGAGCTGTAGTTTTGTTTTAAATGCGACCTCTCCGAGCAGACGATGTTAAATATTCATAAGGTGAGAAAAATCACATGGTGGAATCAGCTCCGAGCTGACAGCCGGGAGAAAAAAAAAATGACGACTGTGGACTGGCTGGAGGAAATTCAGCATTAAGAGAGTTAAAATGGACGGCGTCCAGATCAATAGTAATGATTTAACCCCAGAGATGACAGAAAATCTATAAATGTGCAAAATTAAGCATGAGACAGCAAGCCTTCTACAATGGAGATGTAAATACAGAATCTATTAAGAGTGGAACCGCATGGTATTGGAGTCAGGAGCCTCGGAAACTTGACTGCGCTTTTTTTGCTAAGTGGATTCTTTTTTTTTTCTTGTTAGATTTTAATGGAATTTTATAGAAACAGGATATTGTTATCAGGACCGATAAATCTGGAAATTATATTATTAACAATGATGACCAATTCAATGGCTACTTCAAGGGGTATGCTAAGATTTACCATGGAAGATGATTGGTGGAGACCTGACCTTGGGTCATAGGTGGACCATTTGTGAAAAGTAAAAAGATGGGCAGCATGCATGCTCGGCCTCCACTTTATTATCTATAGGACTTTGCTGGTAACTTGGTAATGCTCGTAGTTCTCATTGGCAATGGATGGAGCATTGGCCATATGGAATTATTGACCAATGTTTATTGATCAATAGCGACTCCAGCTGTAGGATCCCTACGATCAACTAACTGTGCCCCATCCTGTGGATATATGTTTTAGCCTTGGGATAAGCACTTGAATGATAGAATAATAAAGTAATAGAAGAATGGAGTGCATTGAACTGAATCTCACAAACCGAGATTTGTTTGGAACAGAAAGTTTGGTATCAAATGGAAGCTAAATAATTTAATACACAAAAACAAACAAACAAACAAACACACAAAAAAAAAGAGTATACTCACCTGTCCACGCTCCCCTAGTGTCCTCCTCTGGGTCTTGAGTGCCTTCCACTGATCATAGCAATTTACAACTTACTCAGCCAATCACTGACTGAGACATGAAAAGCACCTTAGACAGTGAATGGCTGAGCGGGCTGTCACTATCACTGGCCGTGGTGCTGTCCCATCTCACTCAGTGATTGGCTGAGCGGGCTGGAGGCTAGAGACACCAGAGACCAGATAGTAAAGACAACGGGAGATCATGGACAGGTAAGTATTGATGAAAAAACTTCGTGAACTGAACTAAACCAGCTAAATGCCTGCCATTGTTTAGCTGTTTTAGGGTGTTTTTTTAAGGTTCAGTTCAGATGAACCCAAACTTTATGTCAAAGTTCGTAGAATCTACCGCATCGTACTATTAAAAAGTTAGCTCATCTCTGATCAGGGGTACTGAAACAAAGAGGTCAAACTTCCCCTAGAATCATTACTTTTGCATCCAACGGGAGGGTCATCTCCAGTGTATTTTGGATAACCCTAACCACACTTTTCCAATAATCCTGCAATTTAGGGCAGGACCATAGCATATGTAACCATCCCGCAATTTCCCTACCACATCTCACACATTGAGCTGATTCTCTCTTTCTTATTTTATACAATTTTTTTTTTTTAAGTTCAAACTTCTTATAACTATAGACAGAAATTGCTACTGTTCCATCTATTTTTTTTTTCTAATACAAATTTAATGCACACATTAGCAAAAGTCTACATGCACGCAACCCACATCATAACCATTGGTTGGTGCCATATAGACGTAAACAACTTCTGACAGAGTATCACAAAACTGAAGCAGAGTCTGAGCCAAGAGGAAAGATAATAAAGGATACATCTATATATATCATAAAAAATTATTCTATAGCTTCTGGATAGGGAAGCCCAGATCATGTTGGCCTCAGGTATTGAGGGTTTCCATAAACCTAGTCCTCTTTACTGACCAAGTCATACAACAAAGAATGAGGGAACTAACCAAGGACACGCTGTCACTCGTTCTAGGTGGGCATTGGGCTCTCCTCTCCATAATGAGTGTTATAGCGATAAGACTCTTCAACCATTAGAGGCTGAATTTTGATTTTTGCTCTGGGGTCCTATTTCCTATAGATCGTTCTCTTTGGATTCCACTATATTCATAGTAGTGGTAATAAAACGCCGGCACCATCTCATTCAGTGACTGTTTACTGGAAACACTCAGGATAACAATCCGCAACATCTCGCTCTATTCTCTACTAAAATATTTTCAACAAATATTGACAATACATGACAGCATTGGTAACAAACTCCTCAGTCTCATATTCCTTACATTGTGCATCTAATGCATAAATCCTCCATTCTAGACTCAAGGGAGGAGATATTACTCTATCCATCTGTATTCTGAGCTCTGCTACAGTGAACATGTGTGTCAGAGATGTAGAATGAAGATACGGGGACTGAGACGACCTACCCGGCCCTCCTCCTACTATTCTCCAATGTGGTGAGGTCACTTTCTATAGGCCTTATACTGTATGTACTAACATGATGAAATAACTGTGCATGATCTATCAGTGTAGCCCTGTACCACCCTATTACATTATCGAGCGCTCTCATATGACAAAGTAACCTATGCCCCCCCAGCCTATGTCTGGGGACCACATGGAATCTTAACCTTCACATCTCCTTCTGCTTTTTCTACCTGCTCAATAGACAAATATGAAAAAAAAGGAAGACATAATTGGATTTTCACATTAAAGTGTGTGACTCTTCTCACCTTTAACTCGCTGTTCTCCGGTGATAAGAGATCTTCTATGTTGTTATTTGCACTGTTATTGCATATGGACTGGAAGGATACATAATTCTCTAGGTTTCACACTAAGGTTTGCACCTATAGATCTGGCTAAATGTAATTAAAGGTAATTAAGGGATTATATATACATATATATATTATCCCATAGTATGTTACATCCCATGTACTATTATAACAATAAAACAGATTTGGCTTCTGCAGCTTGCATGCCTAGACAATACAATGTAAGCTGCTGGATGCTTTTTTTCTGTTTTCGCTGAAAGCTCTTTAGGCTATGTTCACACTATGCAAAACCAACGGCCATTGCTTGACACAACCAAATTCAAACTACAGTCACTGCAGTATCGGCCGTATGAACATCGTTTGGGTGTGCCTGTACTCCGATTAACCAATACAATGTACGGCCGTGAGAACGGCCATGCATTGTGTGGACAGACTGTGAACAATGGCTGTTGTTCACACTCTGCCAGCTGGAAATAATTAATAAGTCAATTATTTCCACGGCCATATGGGAATAGTGGCCATTGTGGAATACTATGGGGGACATTTATCAAAGATACGCCCGAGGCATACTCCAGGGAGAAGGTGTGGATTCGCCCCTTCTCCCTGGCGTACACCTCCCGTATGCCCCACTCATCTGATGGGCGGGCTGGGGGAGCTTGAGGGGCGTGATAAGGCGGGGAGGAGGCGTGGCCTCCTCCAGCACCTTATTTATCATGATTTATGCCTGCTCGCAGGCATAAATCATGATCAAAATCTAAACCTGCGGAAAGCAGGTGTAGACTTCGTACGCAGATTCGGGCGCCCAACCGGCCAGATTTACTAAGAGGCGTGCGCCTCTTAGTGAATCCTGCCGGGAGAAAGGGGGCCTAATATAAGACCGGTGCACTTGTACGCGGGTCTTTGTAAATCTCCTCCATTGTGTCCACTGCGGCCACTGTTTCCTATAAGATTTTCCAGAGTGTATTCTTCTTTGACAGGAACGGCCATTGTTATAATTGGCAACATAGCCTAAATGCTAATTTAAGCAAAAATCTAAACAAACAAATAAAATAAAGGTACGTCAAAAGGGATTTGAGCTTATATGAAAGTTCAGAAGAGGATTGGGCCATCAGAATAAGCCAAGGCCAGATGGTCATCAAGCAGCTTGAATTTTGCTAATTCCACCGGATGTATCTGTAAAATGCTAATCTAAGCAGAAATGTGTGTGTGTGTGTGGGGGGGGGACGGACTAAATAAATGTGGATTGAATAGGATTTTTTCTTACATTAGATTGGCATTAATGAGACGTCTGAGCCATGAAAGGGCAGACAAGGACAGAAAGGCATTAAGCAGCTTTTATTGTATTGAATGTATATGTAAGCGGCAGAAGACATTCCTAATGAAAACCAATTGTAATGTGTTTTATTTGATAAAGGACATGCAGTGCAGTATGAGAGTACACTCAGAAGTCTCCATAGACCTTGATATTGATGAGCCACAATTAGTTATTCCTCTAATACCAAATTGAGACTTATCCTTCAATACAATGTACAGTTCTGCCATCACTTTTTCATCCAATTTCAAAAAATTCAATAGCTCATTGCCGATTCACTTGAATTATAAAACTTATACCCTACTTTAGCGGTTTCTATCTCACTCCGGTTCACAGGATCAGCAGCGGCCTGTTCGTGAAGTCGCGTGCTCTTCATATTCCTCGATGAAACACGCTTTTATATTCGCCCAACATAATTGTCTTCTTAGTTTAGAGAGAACTATTACCTGAAAAGACCTTTTCTTCCAAACCATAGAAAATGTTGGCCAATGCGTTATCCCTATTGCAAAGTCTATGAACGGCTTAAAGATGATCAGAAGAGCTAGATCTGGAAAATGCCAGGTTTTATGAGAAAGATTTGTCGTGTCTCGGTAAATGTGACTGTGAGCTTCTCACAATCTGTTATGGGAATATTACAGATACCGGGCAAAGTTTTTTTTTTTTTAATTAAATGCATCGTACATCGGGGTTCACCCAGATGTTTTACCGGCGAGGAGATTGGAGTTCTGTAATGATTTCCCTATTGTGTTATTAAATCACATTCACATTGTTGTCTCTTGAAAGGAGCCGAAACGCGGGTGATTTTGGCGCTTTAGATTCCTCCAATTACTATATTGAAACATTCAGCATTTTGTAGCCCCACCGTCAAAACATATTTGCCCTTTTGCAAGGTGAACCGGAAAAAAAAAAAAGAATTTGGATGGTGAAAAGAGAAATATATTAAAAGCTTGCTGTATCTATACTTCTCAACGGGGTCTAAGCGGAGTAATTTTAGTGGCAGAACCAAAGTCCTTGAGGCAATGACTGCAAATTATACGATACAGACGTATCTGCTGCTATTCCTGGAACCCATCAAGCTGAGATTCCCAAAATACTCACTTCGTTTCTGCATCTGATCCTCCAGCCGAGAGGCAATCGGGACAAATTCATAGATAGCCGGGCGGGAAACGCGCAGTGGCGTCTAATCAGCCTTTATTTCCACCGGTTTGGAAATGTTGGTTAAGAATCCAAAATTACAGGTTATCCTTTAGACGCCGGATCGGAAATTGCACGGGGACGTTTAATAAGGATTGCGATTGAGTAAGCAACTGTGCTTTGCCTTATTTGTTCTTCACACACAGGCGGGGGTGGGAAAAGAGGGGGGTTATATTTGGGACGAGAGGAAACAGATTATGAATTTAGCTCTTACAAATTTGCTTAATGCAGATAATTTATCTCCACGTAGGGATATGACAAGGAGGAATAATATGTTCGGCTTCACTTTTATACAACAAAAAGGTTCAAGGATACAGAGCAAGCAGATGTCCACCCAGAGGGAGACGTACCTGATGTTCTTTGTGGTGGACCGGTTAGACGGTCCCTGTCCTTGACCTCCTTAAAATGTGAACGTGTGTATATTGGATATTGTGATCTCATTGGGTTGGAATTTTGTTAAGGACTTCAAATTATTACAATACATTTTTGAAAAGTGGAAATCAACTAGCTGCAATTCACAACAAAAATGGCGTGGGCACATAGATGACTGGTGTGGTCATATACGGTCTAGACATAAATAGCATAAACTACTTCTAACAGAGTAGCGTGAAAACATTTTTTCTTCTTTTTCAAAGCTGGTCATCTAGCATTATTCATCCTGGGAAATATCATGGAGAGGAAAGGTATGGAAGCAGACATCTGTAGTTCACCATGAAGAAAGTTTCTCAGGAAAGCACACTGACTTTTCCCAATGGTATTGGGACCTCCACTACCCTCTATGAAACTGGGAGGGAAGGGAGTAATCAAATACAAGACTGTAAATCTCTTATAATCGCAAGGGTGAACATTGGACCCATATGTCTCATATGGCTGGTCCCATATAGACACATACAGCATAAACAACTCTCAACGGAGTATCAGGTAATCACATTTTTTTAAAGCTATTTACAGTATGCTGGGAAACTGATATCCAGATATATGAAGCTGGACAAGCCGACTGGACAAAAGGGATAATTTAAGAAGATGGTATATTTTATACAGTCACAACAAGTGCATATGACTACTGAGGGGTTTGGAAATGTTGTAAACCCCTTTAAGAGCTTGTTGACATCACAAATCTGCCCTATATTTCATTATCAATATGCTAACATATGTGAGGCCGTGACTACGTTTGGGCGATTACCTGCATATATACTGCACAAAGCTTGGTTTGTTGCACTTTTGAGCCTTGGGAAGTATACAAATACATGTGGGAAATTATCTAAGCAGAGCATATTGTTCAGCAATTATAGGGGAAGTCCGGGGTTGGACATTTTTTTCAAAAAAGTCGGGGAGGAAGTGGCTGGACATAAGAAGACGCACCTACCTCCCGCACTCCAGATCCTGGTTCCCGCCTGGTCTGAGTGGGGACCTGTGTCATGATGTGACAGCCTCGTTCAGCCAGTTAGCGGCCGTAGGAGGGTCTCGCCTTGGCTGCTGACTGGCTGAGCAATTCTGACACGTCACGACCCATGTCCCCGCTCAGACTAGGTAGCGGCCAGGGGATCGGGAACTGGAGCGGGGGACAAAGGACCCCAGTGCTGGATCCGGGGAGGCAGGTGCATGTTTTGTTCAGCCACCTCCTCCCCAGCTCTTTTGGGAAAAAAATCCAACCCCAGACTTCTCCAATTTAGTCAATAGGGCCACCGTCAGTATATTGTACTATCAGTATGTGTATTTTGGCACATAGTTTAGACAGATTTCTGATGTTAAAGGGATTATCCAGCGCTACAAAAACATGGCCACTTTCTTCCAGAGACAGCCCCACTCTTGTCTCCAGTTTGGGTGCAGGTTTTGCTGCTCAGTTCCATTAAAGTGAATGGAGCTTAATTGCAAACCGCACCTGAACTGGAGACAAGAGTCGTGTTGTCTCTGAAAGAAAGTGGCCATGTTTTTGTAGCACTGGATAACCCCTTTAATGGTGAGGCAGAATCATGATATGAATGAGTCTTAACTGAAATAACTTAGAATAAAATAATATACTGTAAAACACAATACAAATAGTCATGGAGTAATTCAAACCTGCAATACACATAAAGATTTGTATAAAACAACATGTAAAATGTATTTAGCAGCAGCCCGTAATGATGACAGTGATGGGAAACCTCAGCTGTTGCAAAACTACAATTCCCACCATGCAAACCTGTGGCTGTCCAGGCATGGTGGGAATTGTAGTTTTGCAACAGCTGGGGGGTTGCGGGTTCTTCATCCCTGCTGTAGAACATCACGTCCACCAACCACCTCTTGTATTATGTGAGTAGACACGCACCACTTATTTTTTATGGAGTTAAGAGGAAGCTATCTGAACAACATTTAAATACAACGTTGGGCAATGTAGACTCAAGTACCAAAAGATCCTAACCTAAAAGCTATTTTAGAGACCGAAAAGGTAAAACCAACACTAAAACAGTACACCTAGTAAGATTTACACCCTTGGGTCCATTTCCCCGGTTGGCGCATTAAACAGTGAGACGGTAACAGAGACAAAAGAAAACACTGGTGAATAATTAATGAGAAAATTCAGCGGAAATAAATGAATTCCGACAATTTCTCGGTTCTATTTCCTTCTTTATTAGGGAGGAATCAGGTGGTAGACATGACTACTTGCTAGACGCAACAGACCCGACCATCGGTTTCTCGTACTTTAAGCATACAAATTACAAGGAAAATATGAAATAACTCCCGAGTGGCCTTTAATTTCCTCATTTACTTGTGTAAGATACAATGAATCTCATGAACCTGCAGGAATAATGGATCCATAAGAGTTTCTCTTCCTTCCCCTCCTCCCTGAACCACAAGGTAAGTGGTACAAGTCATGAATCTTTACGAGAGCAATCAGCCAACCACTTAACCAACCTCCAGCAAAAACAATAATTATTCCAAGCAACAAGATGAATTACATTGGATCTAATGGCCATCACAAGGCGACAACTTGTCATTCTGACCCGGGATATAGAGACCTAGAGGAAAAATGATGAGTGGGGTCATTTACTGTGAAGAGGCAATGGTAACTGGTTCAATTACATTATGGAAAATACGTAGCCAGTGGCAGATGGGACCCGGTGAAGTATGGGGCACTGTATTACAAGAGCGCCCTATAATTAACACAAGCCTTAAGATCAATGCTACTTATCCTGCAAATGAAGACCTGTCTATTTATTGACCAACACGTAAGTGATCAGCTGGTGGGAGAATTCTCATTGTCAAGAGGGGAAAAAATATTGTTTTTGACAAAAAAAGGGATCAAGCATCTACAAATGGGTCTATTTGAATTGAATAAATTACCTCAAATTATTGCCCTTGTTTTGGAATACAATTACTTCACTACGGTATATCGCCCAAGACATCGGAGGGGTACACCTTCCCAACAGTAGTCAAGTGGGTCCACAAGGTCAGATCCAGAATGGAGGACTTGTGGGGGAATGGAGGAGTGGCAGAAATTTCTGATGATCCAAATAAGTTGGGGAACCATGGATTAAGATTTATTTATTTATTTTGCATAAGAAGCCAATTTTCTTTTTTACCTTTCCTTTATCTTTGTTATTTTCTCCTTATCGTGTCTTCTTTCTAGTGTATCTTTCATTTACTTCCTTAGGCTATGTTCACACTACGTATATGTCCAGCCGCATATTTTTCGCGGCCGGACATATACGTGTTAAACTACGGCCGGGAATTTACGCAAGTTGCAGCCGGCTACGTACGGACCGCGAACTTACGCCCGTAGTCTACTTACGCTTCCCGAGCGCCCTACGTAGCGATCTGACAGCGGTATTTTACTTGGAAATCTTCGCCTAGCCCCGGACACCCCACAGAACCTTTTGGATTGGCACAAAAAGCTGAAAAAATGAAGAAATTACCACTACGTAAGAGACCGCATGTTACCCTACAGGCGTAAGTTACGGCATTTTCGTCCTCAAACAATGGTCTGGTTCATTTTTTACGGCACCGCGTACGATCCGGGCGTAAGTTCGTACGTAGTGTGAACTGTGCAGCCGTACATCGTATACTTTCCATTGTACGCAAACTACGTAAGTCTCCGGCCGCTTATTCACAGAACGCGTTACGTCCGGAGACTTACGTAGTGTGAACATAGCCTAAAGGGGCATTCACACGTTCTGTTCATGGATCATAAATACAGACTATGTGCTACGGAACTCGGAGTCCTCAGCATCATTCGTGATGATGTCAGGAGTAGTATTAAGCAGATCCGTCAAAATATTTGGGTGGAGGGACGAAGGATCCCCATCCCGGATCTGCAACAACAGTGTTCCCCGGGGCTCTTGGATGATGGGAATTGTAGTTTTGCAATAGCTTTGGGGAGAAAAGGCTCCCCATCTCTGATCTACAACAATAACAGCAATCCCTGGGGGTTGCCGAATTTGCAACAATTTTAAAGGGGTTGCCCAGTGACAATCTTTTTCATGCAAATCAACTGATATCAGAAAGTTATATAGATTTGTAATTTACTATTACAAAATCTCAGGTCTTCCCATACTTATCAGCTACTATATGTCATGCAGGAAATGTTGTTTTATTTTCAGTCTGACACAGTGCTCTCTGCTGACGTCTCTGTCCGAGACAGGAACTGTCCAGAGCAGGAGAGGTTTTCTATGGGGATTCATAGAAAACCGAGACAGAGTCCCTGTCTCGGCCGGAGATGTCAGCAGAGAGCACTGTGTCAGACTGAAAATAAAACAACCCTTCCTGTAGGACATACAGCAGCTAATAAGTATGGGAAGACTTGAGATTTTTTTAATAAAAGTAAATTACAAATTGATAAAACTTTTCGAAACTAGTTGATTTAAAAGAGAATTTGATTCAAGTCTATATAACTTTCTGATATCAGTTGATTTGAAAGAAAAATATTTTTACTGGAGTACCCCTTTAAGTTCTGGTTTCAGGCTGAAAAGAGTTACCCAAGATGTAGGAAACAAAATCGTTACATGTGAGTATCTTGTCCTTACAGACCATCCCCAAAGTTTTCAGGGTTTCTCTTGTACATTGACATAAAGCAGGTTCTCCACCGGTTTTATTTTATTCTATGATATTTGTTTTATTACTCTGCGCACAGATAAAACTTTTCCCCGCCGGTTCAGCTGCACATTCCCGTGTATATATAGAGTAGAGCAGTGATGGTAGTTGTTAGTGCCGGTATAGTAAAGACGTTCAATGTATTTTGTCAATGGTTGAGTGAACAGCCTTGAAAAGTGACAACCACTGTTCAGAGGCAGAAACAGGTTCAGAGCAATTTACTTCCAGCCTCCTCTTGGCAGGTAATATAAAGTGCATTACTCAGCCAATGGAGAAAATGAGCGCCGGAGAAAGCACTTCACAGCCTAACAAGAGGCTGAAATCTGGGTTCTGTAGGGAGACGCCATGGCAGGGAAATTCAGGAGAAGATAGATATTCGCCAACAGCGGCTTTCTATGATTTCTATTATGGCGCTGTTGTCTTCATAACTTCCATTGCGATATAGTCATTTCTAATCAGTTTAGTAGCCGGGTCGCAATGGGGATTATTCTCCGAATAGAGTATACAGTATGTGTTCAGTTATAATAATAATAATAATGTACCTCCGACTGCTGGGACCTTGTAAAGGGGCGAGGTCAGCATTTTTACAGGAATAAAAGCAGGAGGCAATAAGGGAAGGTCTGAAGCCAATCGTATGGCGCCGATGATGTCACATCTCATAATTGGCGAATGATCGGGTATAAAGGTGTACATTTTTTTGTTGAGTGTTTAAAAGGAACCTGTCAGCAGAAACAAATGAGCACATAGGGCCCTTTAAAAAAAAAATTCTATAGTCCTTTCCACTGCTGAGATCTTATTATGCAAAAAAGGCTCCAGAGCTTGCTCCCCGCGATGGCAAGAAGTCCAGCCCATGCCTCTTTATCTAGTGTCCGTCAATCAAATAGGGTAGGTGGATAGATGTGGGCTGCAGGGAGCTGATAAAGAGGACAGGGGCCCTTGTTAGGCCGGGGACCACCCCCAGGCCGAATTTTTATAATAATAAAAAGTTACGTTTTGCCAATAAAGAAGCTGTGGAAATCACATGGAGCAAAAGCAGCAGAATTCCACGGCGGAGCTCTCCACTGCGGAATCCCGCTGACCTCAGTGTGTCAATGGGAGGGCTCGCACGCCTCTTCCACTGCTCTCTGCTCAAAGAATTGACATGTCGGCAGAAGTGGAAGCGCAAAAGGGCTTCTGTAGAGACACGGTGTGAGGCATGATGGGGAGTTGTAGTTTTGCAACAGCTGGAAAGCAAACGTTCCCTTCCCCTGTAATTGGTTTAGATTAAATTTATTTATTTTTTTTTTCCTCCAGCTTCGATACATTACAATACACTGCAAGCTGCTGGATTCCATTTGGTCTCGACAGCTCGCTCCCAGTCAGCTCAGAGACAATTCTGCGGCCTTTGCTCCGCGTGAATCGGCCCTTAAAAATAAGGATGTCTGAAATCCTTATGTTTTTATAGCCATTTTTTCTGCTGACAGGTCCATTGCTTGCTTTGCAAAAACAGGAAAATACCTTGAACACAGTTCTGGATGTACCTATAGGTAATGTAGACATGTGCCTTTAAGTGGACATGAGGAAAGGGCAATGATAAATTTATATCTGAAGACAAATCTGAAGCTGGTCATACATATTAGATTGCCTACTTTAGGCTAGGGTCGGCAGGAGTGCACTTAAGCTGGATATACATTTTAGATGGCTGTCAGTTCAGCTGACGGCTCTCTCTCCATTCGCATGCATGCCCGGCTCACATCTCTGCTTTATATTATCAAGAGTGGGCACATGCTTTAAAGTCAGACGTGATTTAATGTATAGTTTCCGATGGGCAGAGTCTACAATGCCAAATAACCTGCGCTAAACTGCTCTCCACAAATGTAATCGCTAAAAGGCTTTGGACGAGTTTGCAGTTTTTTTTTGTGCATTGTGTATATTACAAGACTAAAAAATTCCTGTAATTCAGGAAATATTTTAACCATTTTTATTAAAGGAGAAGTCCGGCAAATTTTTTTTTTTTTTTTTTTTAAAGTATCGTATTGCCCCCCAAAAGTTATACAAAACACCAATATACACTTATTACGGGAAATGCTTATGAAGTGCTTTTTTCCCTGCACTTACTACTGCATCAAGGCTTCACTTCCTGGATAACATGGTGATGTCACTTCCTGGATAACATGGTGATGTCACTTCCTGGATAACATGGTGATGTCACGACCCGACTCCCAGAGCTGTGCGGGCTGTGGCTGCTGGAGAGGATGATGGCAGAGGGATGCTTAGTGTCCCTCCACTGCCCTGTGTCCCTCAGTGTCCCCCTGCCATCATCCTCTCCAGCAGCCACAGCCCGCACAGCTCTGGGAGTCGTGTCGTGACATCACCATGTTATCCAGAAAGTGACATCACCATTTTATCCAGGAAGTGACATTACCATGTTATCCAGGAAGTGGCATCACCATGTTATCCAGGAAATGACATCACCATGTTATCCAGGAAGTGAAGCCTTGATGCAGTAGTACTTTATAAGCATTTCCCGTGATAAGTGTATTTTAGTGATTTGTATAACTTTTGGGGGGCAATACAAAACTTTAATAACATTTTTTGCCAGACTTCTCCTTTAATATTCAATGGTGTCCATAGCCTTTAATTTATTAATGGGATCTATAGTTAGAGATATTCTTTCTGAACATTATTTTATTCAAATGCCTATTGCAGCACAAATTATCACTTCTCCACCGGGAATACTGTATGATAGATGCTGGATCTGAATGGTTCTGACTGATGGGACCCCCATTAATTGCCAGGCCAGGGGTCTTCTATCCCTTGTTTGAACATCGAAAGGGTCAAGCATGCTTCAATTAAGGAGAACCTGTAAGGTCCCTGGTGTCTCACACTCCTTGCACTCAGGCTGTCAATCAAGACAGTCTGGGGAGAGGGGGATGTCGTGGACGTGACTGGATACCACTTATTAGCATATGGGGTGGATAACTCTGTTCTCCTCATCGGTCAGGTGCTGGGGTTTGTGTGTTGAGCTCCAGGGACCTAAAAAGTTCTCTTTAAGGTCTATGGTATTTGTACTGTACCAAGCTGTCTATGTGAGTACCATAGACTTTGATGGAAGAGGCGGACATGTGATGGATCGGTTTTCTATCCAAATGGGGGGCAGGGGACTTCTTTATTGGGAATTGGCGAAGAAGGAAAAAAAAAAGTCAAAACTTAACAAATTTAGGCTTGGTTCACACAGTCTCTGTTTGGAGCCTCCATTGCAGTTGGCATTCTACACTGACAAATGGAGTTGAATTGAGCCCATGGAGCCCTATTGACTTTAATGGGGTCCATTGATTTTCCACTCATGTCTGATATTCTACAGAAGTCTGGGCAAATAAATGTTGCATGAACATGGATTGGTGAAAATTAGTTATTATTGGAAAACCCCTTTAAATTATCTATAGCTGAATTGGGGAAACTGATAATCTGGTACCATACTGATACATTTTAATGGTCTCATATTTAAGCAACCCTACATGATTTCTATGGCTTAAAGCTGAATGAGCATTGGAAGTCATAGAGTTAATGATACCCCGCATGCCTACAGCCCCGATTTGGAAGGTGCGGTAAATAACTAGAATTGCCGCGGTATATGGTGACAAGAACGACACATCACTCATCAACACGTGGACTGTCAGTTGGTAAACACGTATTCCCCCTTCATGGTGTCTGCAGATCTATATTGGATGCAAGATTTCCAGTATCCGGATGTCACAATATTATGATGTAGGACTTAAAACAGAGAAATTTGGTGCTAACTTTAGCAGGTGTCATGTAATTTATGCATACAGATATGACGAGGAAAGGATTATGAAAAAATATGCACAATTTTTCCAAGAAAACATATTACTTCCCTCCCATCACTCTTCTCTCATTACTTTCCTCCCATCATTTCCCTCCCATCACTCTCCTCCCCATCACTCCTCTCCCATCACTTTCCTCCCATCACTCCTCTCCCATCACTCTCCTCCCAACACTCCCCTCCCCATCACTCCCCTCCCCATCACTTTACTCCCATCACTTTACTCCCATCACTCTCCTCCCATCACTCTCCTCCCATCACTCTCCTCCCATCACTCTCCTCCCATCACTCCCCTCCCATCACTCTCCTCTCCCATCACTCCCCTCCCATCAATCTCCTCCCATCACTCTCCTCCAGTAGCGAAATTTGGTGGGGGGCAAGGGGGGCGGTCGCCCCCGGGCCCACTCAGACAGGGGCCCACTGAGGTCTTAGACAGTTAATGCTGTCTGCAAAAGCTATTGCTTTTGCAGACAGCATTAACACGTCAGTAGTGGCCGGAACTGTATGCGCCCGCACCGCCCGCACCGCCATTGGCTCCTGGCTGTGTCAATCATTCTTGTGGCCGGAGGCAGCGTTATGCCTCCAGCCACAAGAGGCTGCGCTCCGCATCCGCACACGCCCCCCGAACCGCCGAGCCCACCCCCTCCTTTATGCCTCTCTTGCGACCACAAGCACGGTCTTGCTTGCGGCCGCAAGAGGCAATCTTGCCCCTGTCTAATGCGTCGCTCCCTGGGGGATTCCCAGGGAGCGCACGTATCAGGAACCTTAGTGCGCGTCGCTGGGACTTCCTGTACCGGAAGTCCCGGCCTGGGCGCACACTCAGCTTCCGGATGTGTGCGCTGCCCGGGAATCCCCCAGGGAGGGACGCATCAGCTGGGGGCAGAAGAGAGGACAGCAGCGACGGGGGAGCGCTTGTTAGGTGAGTTGTGTGTTTGTTTTTTTTAATCTGCTGTGCAGGGGGCAAACTATAGGGGGGGATACAGGGGGGGGAGCCATCTATAAGGGGGAATACTGGGGAGGGGAGCCATCTATAAGGGGGGATACAGGGGGGGAGCCATCTATAAGGGAGGGATACAGGGGAGGGGAGCCATGTATAAGGGGGGATACAGGGGGGGAGCCATCTATAAGGGAGGGATACAGGGGGGGAGCCATCTATAAGGGAGGGATACAGGGGAGGGGAGCCATCTATAAGGGGGGATACAGGGGGGGAGCCATCTATAAGGGAGGGATACAGGGGAGGGGAGCCATCTATAAGGGGGGGGGATACAGGGGAGGAGCCATCTATAAGGGGGGGATACAGGGGGGGAGCCATCTATAAGGGGGAATACAGGGGAGGGAAGCCATCTATAAGGGGGGATACAGGGGGGGAGCCATCTATAAGGGAGGGATACAGGGGAGGGGAGCCATCTATAAGGGGGGATACAGGGGGGGAGCCATCTATAAGGGAGGGATACAGGGGAGGGGAGCCATCTATAAGGGGGGGGGGGATACAGGGGAGGAGCCATCTATAAGGGGGGGGGATACAGGGGGGGAGCCATCTATAAGGGGGGAATACAGGGGAGGGAAGCCATCTATAAGGGGGGGATACAGGGGAGGAGCCATCTATAAGGGGGGGGGGATACAGGGGGGGAGCCATCTATAAGGGGGGAATACAGGGGAGGGAAGCCATCTATAAGGGGGGGATACAGGGGGGGGAGCCATCTATAAGGGGGGAATACAGGAGGAGCCATCTATAAGGAGGGATACAGGGGAGGGAAGCCATCTATAAGGGGGGGATACAGGGGAGGGGAGCCATCTATAAGGGGGGGGATACAGGGGGGGAGCCATCTATAAGGGGGGAATACAGGGGAGGGAAGCCATCTATAAGGGGGGGATACAGGGGAGGGGAGCCATCTATAAGGGGGGAATACAGGAGGAGCCATCTATAAGGGGGGATACAGGGGAGGGAAGCCATCTATAAGGGGGGGATACAGGGGAGGGGAGCCATCTATAAGGGGGGGGGGGGTACAGGGGTAGCCATCTATAAGGGGGTAATACAGGGGGAGCTATCTATAAGGGGGCAATACAGGGGGGAGCCATCTATAAGGGGGCAATACAGGGGGGAGCCATCTATAAGGGGGCAATACAGGGGGGAGCTATCTATAAGGGGGCAATACAGGAGGAGCCATCTATAAGGGGGGATACAGGGGAGGGAAGCCATCTATAAGGGGGGGATACAGGGGAGGGGAGCCATCTATAAGGGGGGGGATACAGGGGTAGCCATCTATAAGGGGGTAATACAGGGGGGGGCATCTATAAGGGGGCAATACAGGGGGGAGCCATCTATAAGAGTCAGCCTACCCACTAAACAAGGGTGTAAAGGGGCCAATACAGATGTGCAGTGTGTAGAGAGATGAGGATGGTGCCAGAGTGTGGAGCCTAATATGTATGTCTGGCAGATTCTGTGGATTTGTGGCTCGGAGAAGTTCTCATAACGGCACAGGGCAAATGGAGAAGAAGATGAAAAGGGAAGAACTCTGATCAGAGAAGACGTCACCTGTGAGTCACTAAATATATCTGCACTGTAATGTATATGGTGTGTAGAGCCTGTGTAGAGCTGGGGCTACCTCTATATGACTGGAAGAGGTGATATTGCTCTGTGTACAGTGGATTATTCAGTTGCAGCAGTGGTGTTAGTTAGTATGTGCTGGTATTAGTCGGTATGTGGTGGTATTAGTCGGTATGTGCTGGTATTAGTCGGTATGTGCTGGTATTAGTCGGTATGTGCTGGTATTAGTCGGTATGTGCTGGTATTAGTCAGTAAGTAGTGGTGTTATTTGTTACTTGTAATCTGGTACTGTGTTTTATTGGATTTAGTATAGAGGATTTAGTCAGTAACAATATGGTGGTGATGGTAGTGGTTGTGGCGATATTTCCCCCTTGTATACTGGTATTATTGGTAATACCATAAATATATACCAGTAGCATGCACTTGGTCGAGGAAGGGGGGCTCCAGGTTGACAGTCTGCAGCCCTCAGGGTATGCTGGGAGTTGTAGTACAGTAGTACAATCCTCCGATACCTGCCGCTGTAGACAGATGTATTGCTGGAACTTCAGGGCTGATGGTTGTCACCCACAGGTTGCAGCCACCAGGAGAATCAAACTGAGGACAAGAGTGGTGCTGTCTGTGGAAGAAGGCAGCTATATTTTTCTAATCCTAAACACTTTAACTTTTTTTGTGGTTCTATATTCCAGATGTAGAAGCCTCTTACACGGCTCTGTATCCTTATTCACTATAAGAAATGTAGAAGAATATTCCCTTTATTATTCAAAAAAATCCTTGTCACCTGCTGGGGTTCCCTATGGGTAACGTTGGTTGGGGGCCCACTCAGCCTCACTCGCCCCCCCTAGGCTGAACCCCTAGCTACGCCCCTGCTCTCCTCCCATCACTCCCCTCCCATCACTTTCCTCCCATCACTCTCCTCCCATCACTCTCCTCCCATCACTCTCCTCCCATCACTCTCCTCTCCCATCACTCCCCTCCCATCACTCTCCTCTCCCATCACTCCCCTCCCATCACTCTCCTCTCCCATCACTCCCCTCCCATCACTCTCCTCCCATCACTCTCCTCTCCCATCACTCCCCTCCCATCACTCTCCTCCCATCACTCTCCTCTCCCATCACTCCTCTCCCATCACTCCTCTCTCATCACTCTTCTCCCATCACTCCCCTCCCATCACTCCCCTCCCATCACTCTCCTCCCATCACTCTCCTCCCATCACTCCTCTCCCATCACTCCCCTCCCATCACTCTCCTCTCCCATCACTCTCCTCCCATTACTCTCCTCCCATCACTCCCCTCCCATCACTCCCCTCCCATCACTCTCCTCCCATGACTCCTCTCCCATCACTCTCCTCTCCCATCACTCCCCTCCCATCACTCCCCTCCCATCACTCTCCTCCCATCACTCTCCTCCCATTACTCTCCTCTCCCATCACTCTCCTTCCATCACTCCTCTCCCATCACTCTCCTCCCATGACTCTCCTCCCATGACTCTCCTCCCATGACTCTCCTCCCATGACTCCTCTCCCATCACTCCCCTCCCATCACTCTCCTCTCCCATCACTCTCCTCCCATCACTCTCCTCTCCCATCACTCCCCTCCCATCACTCTCCTCCCATCCCATCACTATATACATAAAGTGAATAGTGACATAACAGTGGTCGCCTTATATACTTCGCTTCCCTGTAAAGCCCACAGTATATTTTGGTGTAATAGTCTCCTGTTTAATTCACAGAATGGCCAACAAGCTTGTAACACCCATGAGCCTGTCTCCCTGGCAATGCTTAGTGCTAATCTGCCCCAGATCAGTCGTCTGCTGGATTAGCCAGCTTGTCCGCTATCGATTGCCCAGCCGCCGGCAGCAAACACAAGTTTTATAAGCTCGAAGCCTTAAGCTCTGTTCTCCCTCCTGTTTTTCTTACCAAAATCTCAAATGGATTTCTAAATAGGGAGCACACTTTAATATGGGATCTTCTGGGATCTTCATTCAGAAACTGGAGATAGGTTCGGCCGTGTTCACACTGAATATTAGAACTTTGTTACATGTATTAATCCACCAATTGTATATATTGTATCTGGACTGCCATATGCCAAGTCAATGTGCCAACCAATGTGTGCACAGGACGATACTGTGTCATTTAAAGGGGTACTCCAATACAGAAGAAGCATATAGCATTGCTCACCTGTCAGCTCCAGTTCTAAAACCACAAAAAGCCTGTTTGGTAGTCTTAGTTGTATACTTCCTGGTTGAGCAGTTGCTCGAACTACAATTCCCAGAATGCATCTCTTTCCCTCCATTCCCAGCATTCCCATGTCGCAATCCAAGAGCATGGGTACTCTAGGCCATGCCAATTTGACACGGGGCTGCCAGTTTAAAAGTTGTTTTTTAGGACAATAACCTGCATTGGACCCCAGGACAGATCTTGGATTAAAATCAGCTATCTGAAGGTACAAGTGGTTTGGGGGGGGAAAGACTGTGGGTACAGAGTCGCTTTAACATCAAAGGATCGGCAATACCAGACTGGCTTTGAGGAACTATTTTTTAAAAATGAACTAGTAATTATTATAATAGTCATCAAAACCCATGTATCTAAATAGCAGAACGGCTGGGATCACCCGTAGATACCTTCTGTAGAACAACATTATCAATTCATCAAAGAAGCAAATGTCATTAGGAGCTGAGAGGCCGGGAACGGCTGCATTTGATCTCTGGCGGTGATAGCATTGCTATTGATTGGCATATACTCCGGCTGTGGATGGACGAGACACCACACATCAGACCTACTTGCATCTTGTCACTCAGCTGAGCAGGAACAGAGTGATCTATGGACACCGAGAGAGATTCTCTAACAAGTCACAGACAAGACAATAAGGTTCTGTTCTGTATGGTGAGAAATAGGATGCGTCATGCTTGGATCTATGATACGTCACCGATAGAGATGTGCGCGTCCGTACTGGACCTCTGGTCTATGTTATGGTTTTATGTGGAATTTGTACTATTTGTGCATTCTGCTCTGAAAACAATGAGGGACATTTATGAAGTCCGGTGTACAAGTATGCAGGTCTTAAATTAGGCCCCGCCCCCATTTACCCTGCCAGAGATGCACACCTCTTAGTGAATTAGGACTGACCTGCGCCTGCTGTATGGTGGGTACAGAAATCTACACCTGTTCCCAAGCAGACGTAAATCATAATAAATATGGTGCAGGACAAGGCCACGCCTCCTCCCCACCTCTGCTCGCCCATTAGGTGAGTGGATAAACCGGCAGACGTATGCCACAGAGAGGGTAATTATGTGCGCCATGGGCAGAGGGTTAATAAATCTCCCCCATTGTTAAAAAAATATATTATATATATATATATATATATATATATATATATATATATATATATATATTGTATGGGGTCGCTACTTTACTAATTACTTAAAGGGGTATTTCTTTATTTTTTCAATACATTTTTAGTGTAGAGTGTGAGTAGTAAGGTGCAACACGGCTCCTCTGCTGCCACCTATGGCAGTAACAAGAACTTCAACGGTGGTGCACAAGTTGCTGCATGCAGCATGAATGATACTGAGCCTTCCTTGATGATGGACACCTGCAGTGCTAGGGAAACAGAGCTTCCTCCAGTGTAATGTCTATTCTAATGGTAACATGTATTATATAGGCATCAGGGGAGGCTGCAGCGCTAGTGACACAGACAGCTCCCCCAGTGTAATGTCTATTCTAATGGTAACATGTAATATATAGACATCAGGGGAGGCTGCAGCACTAGTGACACAGACAGCTCCCCCAGTGTAATGTCTATTCTAATGGTAACATGTATTATATAGGCATCAGGGGAGGCTGCAGTACTAGTGACACAGACAGCTTCCCCCAGTGTAATGTCTATTCTAATGGTAACATGTAATATATAGACATCAGGAGACACTGCAGCACTAGTGACACAGACAGCTTCCCCCAGTGTAATGTCTATTCTAATGGTAACATGTAATATATAGACATCAGGAGACACTGCAGCACTAGTGACACAGACAGCTTCCCTCAGTGTAATGTCTATTCTACTGGTAACATGTACTTTTTTTAGACATCAGGGGAGGCTTCAGCACTAGTGACACAGACAGCTTCCCCCAGTGTAATATCTATTCTAATGGTAACATGTATTATATAGACATCAGGGGAGGCTACAGCGCTTCTGACACAGACAGCTTCCCCCAGTGTAATGTTTATTCTAGTGGTAACATGTACTATAGACATCAGGAGAGGCTGCAGCACTAGTGACACAGACAGCTCTCCCAGTGTAATGTTTATTCTAGTGGTAACATGTACTATAGACATCAGGAGAGGCTGCAGCACTAGTGATACAGACAGCTCCCCCAGTGTAATGTCTATTCTAATGGTAACATGTATTATATAGACATTAGGAGACACTGCAGCACTAGTGACACAGACAGCTTAACTGGTAGCTTGACTGGTAGCTTGACATGTATTTTTTTAGACATAAGGGGAGGCTTCATCACTAGTGACACAGACAGCTCTCCCAGTGTAATGTCTATTCTAATGGTAACATATATTATATAGACATCAGGGGAGGCTCAGTATTTCCATGCAGCAGTTTTAGTGATTTATAATTGTGCCAGGACAAGGGCTTGTTGTGCAGCCCTGCAGTTCTCGACACAATATTTTTTTTTATCTCTTGCAGAAATGTCCTTTTAAATAAAATGTATAGTTTCAATCTAATTCTTTTTTTTTAATGACAATAATATTCCGTCAGGAGTTGTTTATGCCGCATAAGTCTGTATCTTGTCTCTGGTATCACCTAGTGGTTGTGGTGTGAACTGCAGCCTGTTATTGGTGTTGCTACCATGTTGCAATAATCTATTATATTATATCATAAGAAACTGGAGTCTGTAACTAAATCCAAGGCAAGGGTAAGGGTGGACACATTTATAGGGGAGGTTTTCCTGTTTCCCTTTGGATAAAGCAATGCCATAGCTATATTGGGTGCAGGGGATACAGTTATATTCTGCTTTCAGACAGCTCCCAATGTTTTCACTACAACATTACGAGGACAGCCAATCATGTCATGTGACTGCGAGGGACATATAACTTTGTTATAAGGATCCAATGGTTAGGCCATCTCCCTTCACACACATATACATCCCAGCCATTGCTTCTCCTCACTTCCCGGGTCACTCGTCTCCGGTTCTTTTTGCGTCTAGCGAGATTCCTTTCTCTCCAGCGCTTTATGTAAGTGTTACTAATTGCTCCCTAATGAATTCCCGAGCGACATATTTATTTAGAAATCAAGCTCTCAATTCGTTTAATTGCTACGTTCTCCTCTTGAAAGTACTTGTGTTTTGGTTACACCAAATTATAGGGAACAAATGGGCTTTCCATAGGCAATTACAGCTCTCGTCTACAGAAAACCTGCTGATCACTCGGAATATTTCAGCAGGTTTTTTTTTTCCCCCCAACTCTATAAACATTGCAGCGAGGATATTAAAGGCTCGGCACTAAACTTTTATTGATATGTTCACTTGAATCACTGGCTGAGATGTTTTCTGGTGTATTGATATAGGAATCCCTTATAATGAATGGTAATAAGCTGAGCCTGATCTTCAGATCTGATGTTTCAAGTGAAGCCATTTCTTTTGTTGTATTTCATGAATTTAAAGCTAATGTGTCACTTTATTACTACATTAGATACTGAAACGTGTTTTTTTTCTGTTCTGTTTTTATTTCTTTTATGACTTTCTTTTTTGGACATTATTTAATTATTATTAGTATAAAGGCTCATTAGACTGTTTATACTGATCAATGCTATGTTATGGCATTAATCAGGCAGATTGGTGCTCTGCTAGTAAGGCCTACACCGATTGCCAAGTGGTCAGCACCAAAGCCTTTGGCTTCCATTGGCTGTGGGGGCACTGACAGTCATGGCACCCATCACTTAAATGTGATAGCTAGTGATCGTGGCACCTATGTCTGCCATTGACTGTGAGTACCTGCTGCTAATAGCAACTAATACTCACCATTAGGGTTGAGCAAATTTCAGATAAGTGAAAACTAGGCACTCAACTGCCTAGAGAAATTGGATGCTACCCTATGGCTGCCAGGAAAATATGGATGCAGGCTAAGGGTACTAGCCGATTATCGCTCCATGTAATAAACACAATGATCAGCCGATTACAACGATCATCGGCTGATCGTTGATATACTGTAGGTTTGGACCTATAATTGTCGGGCGCGGTCGGCGCATCGCTACGTGTACAGTAGTAGCGGTGCGCGGCCAGCAGCTGACCATTTCCAAACTTTGTACATTACCTATTCATGGTCCACGACTCCTCTTGTGCTCTGCTTCTCCCCGGGTCCCGCGCGCTCCAGGTTTAGAGCGGCCTGTCTGAGCTGACAGGCCGCTCAGCCAATCACAGGCCGGGACTGCCGGGGCGAGTCAGCTGAGACAGGCCGCTCTGAAGCTGCAGCGTACGGGACCTGGGGAGAAGCAGAGCGCAGAAGGAGCCCTGGACCATGGATAGGTAATGTACTGTATCCGCCGGCCGTGCATTGCTATTACACGTAGCGATTCGCGGTCGGCGCCCGACAATTATAGGTCCAAACCTATATCAACGATCACCTGATGATCTTTGTCATCGGCTGATCGTTGTGTTTATTACACGGAGCAATAATCGGCCAGATTATCGTTTCGTGTTATAGGGCCCCAACTGCATCACCTGCCGAACGGACCCCAGGACAGATCTTGGATTAGGCTTGGGTAGGGCTTAGCGGGGTAACGTAACTCCCTAGTACTGCTCCATTACCAGGAGTCATATAAGCCGTTGATATATATATTCTCCTCATTGCTAACACAAGAGGTTGAATGTCTAAATGGCTTCCTTTCATAATACAAAGAACCTCCAGAAAAGCGCAGCGTTTAGCCTGGGTTTTATGCGCTTATTATATGATATTATAATGCTAATGCAGTCATCGCTCATTAATAGAATTCTTTTTATTTAAACAGAAACCTTTTATCGGGATATAAGGTCTATTAGCATCGGTATATTTCAGCCTCTATTATATCATTATCATAGTATAATACTTACCCATTCTAATCACATTGTATCTATTTCACCTGCATAACAATACGTTTCCAGGTAAAGGCGATAAGGATCGGGGCTGGCCTGCTTTAACTTCTGTCCTCCTCCCATAAATATTTAGCGATGCAGAATATTCCGGCGGCTGGGGGTGCATGCAGATGAGGAGCCGGGACCAATGAATAATGCAAATAAGAAGCGGCAGGAATCCGCTCAGCTTCACCTGGTGATTCTCTGGCTTTCTGCAGAATTTGTCATTAAAACTCGAGTTATCGTCAAGTGGTGAAGGAGGTCGGCGGCGCCCACTCGTCCCCCCGCCCCAGTTAATAATGGAGGTGCTGGAAGCCCGGGACACCTCAGCTCGTTGAAATTAGAATGATACAATTTCTCTTTCTCGTCCCCGATGGTGCTCTATAATAAAGTAGTTGCAGAGCACTCCCGTCTCCGATAGGGTAGAACTTCTCGCGCAGCGGAAAACGGAAAAAAAGTCAATGGTTTATTATGAAGGTTCACAAAAAACTTTTAAAGACTCTCCTGCGGTTAAGGTTAGAAACTGATGAGAGTACAGCGTGACTACCGGTAGGTTTCATACTATTCTTAAAAGGATAGCCTTGGGATTCGTGTGATTAAAGGAAAACTCCAGTGAATTTTTTTTCTTTTTTTTTTAATCCACTGGTGATAAAAATTTATTTAGATTTGTAATTTACTTCTGTTTACAAAAAAAAAAAAAAAAAAAGTCTTTCAGTACTTATCAGCTGCTGTATGTCCTGCAGGAAGTAGTGTGTCCTTTTCAGCCTGACACAGTGCTCTCTGCTGCCACCTCTGTCCAGAGCAGGAGAGGTTTTCTATGGGGATTTGCTGCTGCTCTGGACAGTTCCTGACATGGACAGAGGTGGCAGCAGAGAGCACTGTGTCAGACTAAAACAAATGCTCCACTTACTGCAGGGCATACAGCAGCTGATAAGTATGGGAAGACTGGAGATTTTTGAAGAGAAGTAAATTGCAAATCTGTATAACTTTCTAACAGAAGTTGGTAGAAAAAGAAAAAAAGTTTTGTCTGAGTACCCCTTTAAGTACAGATTAATGTTTGGTTCTGCATTTTTTGTATAATTCAATTTAAAGGGAACTGTAGCTAACTACTAGTGATGGGCGCAACTCCAGCATGAATGAGTCCGATCGGGTCACAGAACGGCTGGTGTCATATGCCATGTGGACATGGGCTAAAAAAGCAGCTGTAAAGCCACCCTATTCTTTCCTCTTCATCTTGGAAAACACTCAGCTAGGATTCCGTATTAACAATAAAACATGAATACTTGTTATAGATGATGGGTGTACGGTGATGTGCACGCCAGTCACGATGACAATACAATAATTCTTACTCATTCAGCCATGAATTGATAGTCGCCTCTATTCCTCTCATCAATTCATCTTTATATACAGCAAATAAAAGAACACTGTCACTGGATCTGATCTGTATCCTTGTATCCAAATGGAGTCTAAGTGTAAAGTTTTGTCCCCATCATTCTGTACCCACTAGAGATGAGTGAACCTGGAGCATGCTCGAGTCCATCCGAACCCGATCGTTCGGCATTTGATTAGCGGTGGCTGCTGAAGTTGGATAAAGCCCTAGGGCTATGTGGAAATCATGGATATAGTCATTGGCTGTATCCATGTTTTCCAGACAACCTTAGAGCTTTATCCCACTTTATCCAACAGCAGCCACCACTAATCAAATGCCGAACGATCAGGTTCGGATGGACTCGAGCATGCTCAAGGTTCGCTTATCTCTATTCCTAACACATTTATAAATCACTTAAACTTATCAAAAATTGTTTTTTTTTTAACAAAAAATAAAAAAAGCTCTTAAAAAGTGGCCACTAGGTGTCTCACCAATCTGAATGTTGGAGGGGAATTCTGTCTCTAGTAACAGCTAGATCAGGACAAAACACAGGGAGTGGCCCTGGGCTTATGTACTATGAGGGACATTTATTAAGTCCGGCGTTTTTTACGCCGGACTTATAAATGTCCCCGCATCTCCGGCACTACGGAGATTTATGTAGAGGCGGACGGCCTCTACATAAATCCCGTGCGCATCGGTGCTCACAGCCGAAAACCTATGCCAGCTGAAAGGTGTAGTAGGTTTTCGGCGTATATTTGCACTGAACAAATGATAAATGGAGCGGACTCTGAGTCTGCGCCCCCCGTAACGCCCCCCTCCAGACACCCTCCCCGCCCCCCGGCGTACTCGGCGGAAAGTGCCGATATGCGAATATTTTATTCGCAAATACGCCGGATGATACATGTCGCCCTATGTGTATGTTCAACTGCAATCTCCAGCAAGTAGTGGCAGTTGGCCTCCACTGAGCTTGCAAGTAATGGGGATTGTGGGAAAGTGTGTGCACTGTTGTTCAAAGAAGAAACCAGGAAATGATCAGGTCCATGGGGGAGAAGAACAATACAAGGTCCATGGGGGAGAAGAACAATACAACGATTGGGTAACTTAACTACCTTTCATACTTTTGTATGTAGTGTAAAGGGTTCACATCTGATGTTACCTTTAAGGCTGGAGATGACAAGATATGTTGCAGCCAAAGATCACTGTGTCAAGCTCCCTGCATTGCAGCTAATAAAAGCGAGCTTGGTTACGTTGCGACTCGAAACTTCGACCCAACAGCCAACAAAAAATCCATCCAAAATGCAACGTGACCTCATTCACTTCATTAGCCGTGACACACATCACGTGGCCATAGTCGCAGTATAGCTCTAGCCCCAAGGCAAGTGTTAATGATTAGTTGGCTTCACTGCTGGTCAAACAATCCAATTCCCATCCTCCCAGGTAGTGCACACGGCCCGTCCGTTATCCTATCTCAATGTGTCCACAAATAAAAGCGTTACTCATCATATCAGCTAAACATGAACCGGCTCTTCTATACTGCGCCGCGTCTCTCCACCTGTCCTATATATAGAGTGTATGAATTTTTTATAAGATTAGAGAAGCCTCATCGAGTGGCCCCCACTCCGAGGGCTGTAATTTCGGCTTAATAAGGCACTATTGGTAATCAATAGGTTAATCACTTTGCACTAATGAGAGGCAGAGTATTGGCGATAGAGACCGCTATCTAACCAGGAAATAGAATATTTATCAAGATCCTCGGGCTACGACACAAAACCTACACCGCACTACAAAGCGACCCAGTGATCGTGTACTTACAGATCAAAGTGCTGCTAAACCTCATTCTATATGTGCTATAGACTGGACGGGTATTAAACAGATGCAGATTTACGGCCGCTCTTTGGTGTTTGTTACGAGTCGGTATCTTCACTCCAATCACCCTCAGGTCTTGTACTAACATATCCCCTAGGGACCTCCAGATATAGCCCTTTAAGTAATCCGATGAGCTGTGCGTGTCTAAGTAACAAGCTGCGCAATGCAAACAGGCACTGAAGCTATTATTATGAATGAATGTTCTCGACCCCCCCGGTGAACAAATTATCTAGAATGCGGAAGAATAATACACACACTTATGGGGGCCGGTAACCAGGTAAATGTGGGCCGGTAACCAGGTAAATGTAAGGCCTAAATGAAGCAAAAGCCTAAGCCCTTAGAAAAGTAAATGCACAAGGGACGGATTTGCTGCGGATTGTTTCCATCTAATCAGATGCTATCGTTGCAGATTATGCTGCGGATTACCTGACCGCAATATCCACAAGGATGGATATAAGGTACACTATACTCATCTGCCGGATCCTCGGTGACATTGCTATGGTCCCCCACCAGTCTCTGTAGACTAGACCCCCAACTGCGACATGTTGACATTGTGGCAGCCAATCACAGGCTGTATCATTGCTGAGCAAGTATACCAAAAGGGATAGATACATAGGCTGCAGCAGGGGCATTCGATGGGGGGGAAGGTGCAGATTTGTCCCTTCTCCCTGGCGTACGCCTGCCATATTTCCGGCTCACCTGATGGGGGGGGGTCACGGCAAGGAAGGAAGGAGGCATGACCTTTTCCCACGGCCGATTTATCATGATTTTCGCCTGGTCGCAAGCATAAATCCTGATACAAGGCAGGTGCAGATTTGTTGTGCCGGGCGCAGGGCCAGCCAGGTTCACCAAGGGGCGTGTGTCGGGAAAAGGGGGCGGGGCGACATATGAGTATGTCAGTCTTCATAAATGTCCCCCCAGGAGTATATATATATATATATAGTGCTTGTCACAAAAATTTGCGCCAACATCTGGTCTCTACCTAAAATCCACAATGTTTAGCTTAGATGATATGAGCAATAGGGTATGTCCACCACAAATAGCAATGGATGTGGGCGGCTTATTAAGATATATTAATATAGAAGGATAATATCAGAACCAGCAACAAAAAAAAGCTGTGACCTTAGAATCCTAGGCGGGAATTAGATGAGCGAATCTCTTTTGTCTTTTTTTTTCCACTCAAATCAGGTGTCAGATTCCATTCAGCATAGGACACCATAGAAACTAGATGCAGGAGCAGGTACGGACAGACAGATACTGTATGCCTTGCTGCTCGCTTAGAAGTCCACAAATTTGTTCCCGGGGTTCTGCATAGAGTGTACGCCTTCCTGTTCAGTGTACAGAAGCAGGGAAGCTATCAGCATAGGACACCGTGGAAACTAGATGCAGGAGCAGGCACTTTTGCAAAGATAGGAGTCCCTGCTCCTGTATACACTCTATGCCTTGCTTCTCAGTTAACAGTCGCTGTGATGGATTGCTGGAAACATTCTGTGGTCCCAGTGCTGCATACATGCGTTGATTAGCGTTTAGAAGCATGAACAGCAGATAGGCGTCCTTGCTCCTGTATGTCCTAAGTGGAGAGACATGCACCATATGCCTTGCTGCTCGGTTAACAGTCACCGGGCCAGGTGGACACATTTTTTGGTTCAAGGGCTCTTTATACATTTCATGTTACAGAAGCATGAACAGCAGATAGGCGTCCCTGCTCCTGTAGGTCCTGAGAAACATACACCATATGCTTTGCTGTACAGATAACAGTTACCAGATTGGGTGGACACACTCTTTGATTAAAAGGCTCTTCATACACAGCATGTCTAGTGCAGAGTACAGAAGCATGAACAGCAGATAGGCGTCCCTGCTCCTGCAGGTCCTGAGAGACATACACCATATGATTTGCTGCACAGATAACATTTGCCGGGACAGGTGGACACATTCTTTGATTAGAATGCTCTTCATACACTGCATGTCTAGCTCAGAGTACAGAAGCATGAACAGCAGATAGGCGTCCCTGCTCCTGTAGATGCTGAGTGGAGAGGCATATACTGAATGTTCAGAATACAGAAGCAGGGACTTCTGCCTTTGCCCTGCTCCTTTTTGTTTGTATTATCTAAAGCTGACCATATTTCTTATCGATCAGACAGTGATTTTTCCTGCCCATGGCTGTATTCAAGTTTTTCTAACTCCAACTTCTTCAGCCACCGGCATTCAAATGGCAAAATCCAGTTGCGCTCATCTCTACCTGTGAATGTACAATGAATGATCAGGCATACTGCAGTCCAACAGCCCAATCCTTCTGGGACATCCCCATACACACCAGATGCTTCTCAGATCCCACTAAAAGCATCAGTTCATGGCTCCAGTAAGATGGATGTCACAACAACATACAGTAAATGATGATTTAGGTGATCACTAAAAAAACACCCATTTTAATCAGATTTGACTTGTAATATTATAGAAGAAATATTGCTTCAGTGTGTTTCATACATATTGTATCAGGAAGGAAATGAGAACTCATCAGCAACATAGGAACATAGAAATCCATGGAGGACCAAAGCTGGAATGTGCGCCATGTCAGACTACAACATACTGCTCGAAATCTACCAAGCCATTAATCTCGTCATTGACATCCCATATTGGTTAGCAGAGAAGCTTTTTACATAAAAAAAAAAAATCCTTTCAAATCAACTGGTGCCTGAAAGTTGTGCTGCATTCCCTACAGGAAGTGGTGTATTCTCTCCAGTCTGACACAGTGCTCTCTGCTGCCACCTCTGTCCATGTCAGGAACTGTCCAGAGCAGGAGACGTTTCCGATGAGGATTTGCTACAGCTCCGGACAATTCCTGACATGGACAGAGGTGGCAGCAGAGAGCACTGTGTCAGACTGGAAAGAATACACCACTTCCTGCAGGACATACAGCAGCTGTTAAGTACTAGAATACTGAACATTTTTTAATAGAAGTAAATTACAAATCTGTATAACCCTCTGACCCCAGTTGATTTGAAAGAAAAAAAAACAAAACAAACAAAAACATTTAGTCGGGGTACGCCTTCAAAAGGGGTTATTCAGGTTTACAAAAACATAGCTTTTTTTTTTATAAATAGGGCTACTGTTGTCCTCAGTTTGTGTGTGATATTGCAGCTCAGTTTCATTGAAGTGAGATAGAGTGGACTTGCGATACCACATACAACCTAAGGATAGGAGCGGTGCTGTTTTATGTGAAAAACAAGCAGCTGTGTTTGTGCAATCATGGATAGCCCCTTTTAAAGGGATTATCCACCTAACAGTGAAAAAATGAAATGCTAGCTGCTCTTACTCACCAAGTCCCCTGGAGTATGTTGAGCCGTCTCCTGTCTTTCTAGCTGCTGCCGTTCCTGAGTTACAAGTTTTTCTAAAAGCCGGGCTATATCCAAGATAGGAAACTACATTTCCCATCATGCATCTCCCTGACTGGTTCATTTGCGTACTCGCCCCCTTAGCTTTCTTTCCTGCCCCTTGCTGTCATTACTATTGCACAGTAAACACAGGACACAGTTTTTTTTTCCACTGATTCCGCATCACATTACCCCAGTATGTATTACACATTAGCTGATGATGTAGCAGAGCTGATGCCCGCATGGTGTAGCAGAGCCGACGCACACATGGTGTAGCTATGTGCTGCATAAAGCTTTGTCCATCCAGGCATGATGGATATTGTAGTTTTGCCCCATCTGGAGGGCCGGAGGTTCCCCATCCCTGCCCTACTGGCTGCTGGTACTGACCTCTTAACCCTGTGTTTATGAGTTCCCACTGCAGTGCCCATTGTTTTGCTGCGATGCTGCATACTGCACTATCCTTCAGTCTGAACACAGCCTAATTTATAGGACTTGTTTGTAAATATATTCCTACACCCCCCCGAGGGTTGGAAGCGACATCGCCAGGCGGTTTCCTCGTAGTACACGACCCTCTTATCTCCTCTATCTCTTATCTTGCCGTTTCTTCCCGATGCCTGATATGTCCCGTCTGCCGTGCGGGTAATTAGCATTTATTTATAATGTGCCAACCGTATCCGCAGTGCAGTACAATATGCAAAGAGCGTCCAAAGAATAGATTAAGGGTAATTAATGCACGCTTGTGATGTAACCCTGTCTCTGCTGGTGGAGGAGGATGCGCCAGGAGAAGAGATTTCTTAATTTAGTTTAGATTGGCTGAGAAAAATAGAGCTGCACTCAGGCTTCTCAATTTCTCCTGGCTCAGCACCCCCGCCCCATAGCCGCATGCTGCCTTCCACTCCTCCAGCCCGGGTCGGAGTCACTCCACGCAAAGCTGCAGATCAGCAGAGCAGTTTATTTGCAGTTGATCTGGCACTGCCACCAGGCAAAGCTACAGAGACTTTTTTTTTTTTTTCCTTTCGGCTGAACTGAGAAAGTTGTAGTGATGTGAGGCTTTGTGAGAGATGAATTACCCAATGTCTCTCTGGCACTTACAGCTTCATTTTCTTCTTTTTTTTACTATATGATAATTATTTTGGGACCTAAAGGTACACTCGTCCTTTCGCAAGCAGCGGCTTACCTAAAATAACCCATGTGATCATAGTCTCATAGCTACATACAAAAATATGTAAAAAAAAAATTGCATTTCCACCTTAAATCAGGAAGTCACCTATAGAGGTCCTTGTTATACTATATGTTATCATTTATTAAAGGGGAACTGGCAGGGGGAAAACAGGGGTATGGATTTTGCCCACAGCTAGACAGAGCAACTTGTCACTATTCCGGGGGTACCTTTGTTATCTTTATAGTCCTTTCCAGCCCTGAGATATAAGCTTTTATTTGGAAATATGTAAATTAGGCTCAAGTGCCCAGGAACACCCCCAGGGCACTTGAGCCAAATTTACATATTTCAGAAAAAACAACAAAAAAACTTATATCTCAGGGCTGGAAAGGACTAGAAAGATAACAAAGGTGCCCCCGGAATAGTGACAAATTGCTCTGTCTAGCTGTGGGCAAAATCTATATCCCTTGTTTTCAGCTTGCCAGTTACCCTTTAATAATTTGATAACATATAGCATGACAAGATGGCCTTTGCACATCTAAAAAACACAAAAATTTTTAAGGAACATATATTTGTTAACAATGGTTTGAATTTTTCACAGGCCATCAGATACAATAAAAGTTATACAAGTTACATACTGTTATAATCGTAACGACTTGAGGAACATATATAAGAAGTCAGTTTTATCCCAGGGTGAGCGGCGTAAAAACAAAAAAAAAAAACAAATAAAGAAATGCATGTTTTTTTTTTTTCAATTTCGCCACACTTTGAATTTTTTCCTAGTTTCGCAGTGTACCTTATGAAAAAAATTCAGCCTGTCATTGCAAAGTACAATTAGTGATGCAAAAAATCAGGGCTCATGTGGGTTTCTAGGTGAAAAAATGCAAATGCTATGGCCTTTTAAACACAAGGAGGGAAAAACTAAAATGCAAAAATTGAAAACATTTTTTTTTTAAGTGTCACTGTCGTTTAATTTTTTTTTTTTTTTGCAGAAATCAATAGTACAGGTGATTTTAAGAAACTTTGTAATTGGGTTTAGTAGGCAAAAAATGCATTTCTTTCATAAAAAAGCAGTTTGAAGCTCTCCCCCCTGTCTTCATGGTTCTCTATGGAGAGGGGAGGGGTGGAGGGAGATGAGGCACCAAAACAGGACAACAAAGGGTTAATTTACAGCTACATCACCGAGCTCTCTCTTCTGAATTCAGCACTGACCTCTCTGATCTCTAAATGCTGACGCATTTCACACAGGTCCTGCTGTGTAATCCTTTGTTCTCTGCTCTCTGCTGGTGACTAATCTTCCTCCTCCCTCCTCTCCCCTCCATAGGTTACACAGGGCTCGACTAATGTAAAAGAGTTGAGATTTCCTGATAATATGCAGTGGATGAGAGAGAGAGAGGAGGGGGGGGGGCTGGGCAAAGTCTTTTTAAATGCAGATAATGGCATATTTAAAAATTACATAGTTTCCTACAATCACCTGTACTATTGATTTCTGCAAAAAAAAAAAAAAACGACAGTAACACTTTAACCGTACATTCCTTTCTAGGACCATCATCATTCAGATCATGTGATAATCTGGAGCTAAATAGGTCTCATTATAGGGGTTACCCAGCTGTAAAAAAATAATGGGCCATCTAGAGAATAGACCATAACAGTTAGAACAGCGGGGGTCCGACTCATTACATGAGCATTACAGCCCCTTCAAACAGCTGATTGTCAGGGGAGCAGAAAGTCCGACCCCTGCTGATCCAATACTGATGACCTTTCCTGAGGATAGCCCATCAATGTTGGTTAAAGTGATCAAGGTTGGATAACTCCTTTATTATAGGAGGCCTTTTAGGGTGAATTCACACTTGGCAAAGTTCGTTACAGATTTCTTGTGAATGAAAATCAGCTGATTTCTCTTAAAGGGGTCATCCAGAATTAGAAAAAGCACAGCTACTTTCTTGCATAAACAACGCCACCCCTGTCCTCAGGTTGTGTGTGGTATTGCAATTCAACTCCATTCACTTCAATAGAACTGAGCTGCATAACCGCATCCAACCTGAGGACCGGAGCGGTGCTGTTTGTGGAAGAAAGCGGCCATGTTTTTTTAAGATTGGATAGCCCCTTTAAATTTTGGACAAAGTCTGCTACATGCGACTAACTGCCCCCCCACTGTACACATACACAGATGATATCCTGCCATTGCATATTTATCATTTAGCATCAGCAAACCACGGCTCCCTCACCAGCTGCTTTCTCTGCTTATGCAGGATAAGACAATGCCCTGTTGGTTGTATACGGGGGAGGAGATATGGGGCAGCTAATGCAACCTGACAGAAAAAAAAAAGAATTGTGATGACTTCATGTCTATTAGGTCATGCTTACAGCTTGGTTTTCTTTCTTTTTATATAACAGAAGTGGCAATGGCTGGTATACCCATGAGTGGATGAGGTCATAAAAGAATGGTTAAAAAGACACAAAAAATAATGATGAAAATTCTATGGAAAATGCACAAGAAATAAAAAGGACATTGACTTGAGTTGAGCAAAATAATTTGGAATTAAAAAAAATTCTTTCAATTTTTTTTTTTTTTTTTTATCATTTTCATTGATTATTTTGTGATCACTGAAATGTACTATACAGGAGTAGGGGCTCACATCTTTGAATGGAGTCCATGCTACTGTATATTCTTGGCATGACATGCTTTACTGCAAAGCCCTTAAAGGTGATCTCAGGTTATTAAAGATTTAACCATGTCCCCCATGTAATAGGTTGGTCCATTTGTCTGCAGCACATCCTGACTCACATCCTGAAGCTGCAGAAAATCCTCACTTCCTGGTCCACTCTGTCACCACTCCTTTGTCCTCCCCCTCCCTTCTGAGACAGAGGTCACATAATCTGTCTCTTCTGTTGCCAGGCAAGCCCCTTAGGGGTTTGGTCCTGTGACATTGGGGTTGCAGGGCCATTCCGTGGCCCCCCTTTTCTGCATGTGCACACTTTGCCAGGATTGTGTTCACTGACCGGCACAGTGATGTTTTTTGGTTAGGGACTCATGTCCTGCGCGTTGGTACATGAGGCAATATGGTTTGATCAAATTATATAGTAACTTCTGATGTTGTTTTTTAAATGTAGCTGAACAAGCTTTCAGGTCAACCATGGGTGCGATGTGCAGCCATTTCTGTCTTTTTTGGCTCATGCATATTTTTTGTAACACCTTCTCTATAACCCCACTTACCACTGACATCACACAGTGATCAGCTGGCCAAGGTTGGGGAAACAACAGGCTCTCCTGAGTAGTATAGGGGAAAGGAGACACTGTTGTTTAATCTCTCTCTCTCTCTCTTTTTCTAATCTATCTATGTAGATGAATAGACAGTAACATATATAGCCAGTGATAGGCATTTACTAAAAGACAGGGTAGGGTATCTAGCAGTTGGCTCTCAGTGGCAATGCATGCTGGGAGATGTAGTTTCCTGGCCCGATGCAATGATGTAAAACGGAAATCATTAGTAAATGTTTGAATCTGGGGCTAGTAGCAACATGGACAAGTGGGAAAGGTGTCAATCATGGGGGATCGGTAGATGCACCTATAAGCTTTTTTTTTTTAATAGAATTGCAACAGTACCCCCTGAATTAAAGAGTGGTTCTCCTTGAGACAGGACAGTGAAACTCATTGGTGGGTAAGGTGGGGGAGGGGGGGGTGCTCCATTGTGGCATTGCACCATCTATCTCCTTGCTAGTCTGAGTTACTTTAGAATTAGGAGTCTGGATCTTGGGCACAGGAACTTTGTAGCCCTCATCATACTTTGGGAGCCAAAATACAGGCAGTTTGTTGGGCCTAAAATTATACTTCCTTTCTTCAGGGACCCTGAATTCTGCATTAGCACTTTTTTTTTGTTTTTTAGGATATAAATATTTTTAGGATCTAATCTATGGAATTTTTTTGTAGATTTCTGCTCTGCAAATCTGTAATTTTCAGATGTTCCATAGCCGATAGGCAGAACCTAATGTCTATAGTTTCTGCACACACAGAGGAGGAGATCCTGTACTGTCTTTGTACGCTGCCTAAAAGGCAGCAGCATTGAAGCCATAATAAAGCTGTAGTGAGCAATCTAAACTGTGTATAAAACCATGGGATGAGACCTCTTATAGAGCTGTCTTTTATCTGTCTCTCACTCTCTCTACCTATACCCAGGCACTCTTCATCTCATCTCCCTCCTGCCTCCTCTATAGATTTGCCCCGTAGACTTTGATCTCTGAGCTAGGTACAGGATGGTACTGAGCGGATTTGTCAAAATGGAAGATGTTGGAAAATGATGGAAGACATTTTGCAGGAAGAGGGAGGGAAGCTGCTTTGTAATATATCTTAACAGACAAAAGGTACAATTTTTGTCTGATAAGATATATTTTGTTTGGTAAGATATATCACTAAAGCTTTTTTTTAAGTAAAATTTGTACTAATGATCTATGCAGTTTGTTGAAATGAGAGTGCCCTCACTTTTAATGGTACAATTTTAGCCCCATAAAATATATTACAAAGTTGTTGTTTTGCATAAGATATATTTGCTTGTACTATTGATCTATGCAGTTTGTTAAAATGACAGAGCCCTCAGTTTTTCCTTTAGTTGGTGATCTAGCTTATAATTTTTGTCTGCATCAATTGGGTTATAAAGGCGATGTATTTAAGAGCGCTGTTGTGACCTATTGTAAATGACCCCCATTGTACCATGATACAAATACACCACAGGCTCCTGGGTTTTCAGGATAATGGCAGAATACATTGATAGAATAAATGTGTGGCAATGTGTTCTCAGAGGGGCGGCACTAGCCCCTGCTGCTGATACACGCCATTGTGTCTACCTGTTTATTAATTCAGATAACTTCACTCTGCAACAACTGCTTTAAACTTTATCTGAGGCAGGTGGTGAACGCATGGAATATTGATGTCCTTCTCACTCCTCAATAGAGAGGAAAAGTGTTTAATTCTACAAACGCAAAACCGAACAAATCAGCATCCCGGCATTATCTATCAATGCCATAGGGGGTAATTAACTAGAAAGTACTCCTCAATCTATGAAAAGTGCCGGTCACCCATTACCACGAACATTAGGTCTTCATCAGCAGCAATGTGAGCGATGTGAAGATGTGTCCATCCTTACCTTTCTCTGATGTTAGTTAATGACTCCCATGATACAGTTGCAAGACACGCTAACAAAACCCTCAAGGGGCTGTAGTTTACATGACAGTCACTAGGGGTGCACATATGGACACCATATAGCATAAACTACTCCCGACAGAGCATGTGGAATCATGTTTTTTCTTTTTTTTCAGAACTAATTATTGCATAATCTGTAGTCATCTGTTAAAGGAGAAGTCCAGTGAAAATTTTTATTAAAGAATTGTATTGCCCCCCCAAAAGTTATCCAAATCACCAATATACACTCATTACCAGAAATGCTTATAAAGGTTTTTTTTTCCTGCACTTACTACTGCATCAAGGCTTCACTTCCTGGATAACATGGTGATGTCACTTCCTGGATAACATGGTGATGTCACGACCCGACTCCCAGAGCTGTGAAGGCTGTGGCTGCTGGAGAGGATGATGGCAGAGGGAACACTGAGGGACACAGGGCACTGGAGGGGCACTGAGCATCCCTCTGCCATCATCCCCTCCAGCAGCCACAGCCCGCACAGCTCTGGGAGATGGGTTGTGACATCACCATTTTATCCAGGAAGTGACATCACCATTTTATCCAAGAAGTGACATCACTATGTTATCCAGGAAGTGACATTACCATTTTTTATCCAGGAAGTGACATCACCATGTTTTCCAGGAAGTGACATCACCATGTTATCCAGGAAGTGAAGCCTTGATGCAGTAGTAAGTGCAGGGAAAAAAAGCACTTTATAAGCATTTCCCGTAATAAGTGTATATTGGGGATTTGTATAACTTTTGGGGGGCAATACAATAATTTAATAAAAATTTGGCCAGACTTTTCCTTTAAGGTTCTCAATCTGTCAGCATCCAACTCCTGACACTGTTAGATAGCTCTTAAAGGGAACCTGTCACCCCCGTGCCGGGGTGACAGGTTCCCGACCCCTCGCTACAGCCCCCTATACTCACCTGATCCCGCCGGGTCCCGCTTTCCGCTTTTGGATCCGGTCGGGTAACGGAGATAACAGCCCCTGCATCCCGGCGCGCGCGCTGAGAGATGAGTCCAACGCTCATAGAGAATGACGGAGTGCTGGACTCTCCTGTCATTCTCTATGAGCGTTGGAGTCATCTCTCAGCGCGCGCGCCGGGCTGCAGCGGCTGAGATCTCCATGACCCGACCGGATCCAGAAGCGGGACCCGGCGGGATCAGGTGAGTATAGGGGGCTGTAGCGGGTGGTCGGGAGCCTGTCACCCCGGCACCCCCCGTGACAGGTTCCCTTTAAGTCAAAGATACATATGGTAGCTTTCATTTATTCAGTTGAGCTTCCAGAACATTGAAAATGCTTTTATTCTTTGGTGCAAAGTGTCAAAGAGGTGTTCCCAAGCTTCTGATCTGCTGCTGGAATATGTCCTTGCTCCCCCTCCCATATCTGCTTGACTAAGAATGAGCCAGAAGCTGAGCCCCAAGCTGGGTCAGGGATCCAAGGGGGGTCCTTACAGTTATCTAACAGTGTCAGAAGGTGGGAACATGAATTGCAGCTGACAGATTCACCTTAAAGTTGTTGTTCACATTTCAAATCATCTGGTGCCAGTGGTTTGTAATTTACGTCTATAAAAAAAAAATTTCCAGTCTTCCAGTACTTATCAGCTGCTGTATGTCCTGCAGGAAGTGGTGTATTCTTAACAGTCTTACACAGTGCTCTCTGCTGCCACCTCTGTCCATGTCAGGAACTGTCCAGAGCAGGAGAGGTTTTCTATGGGGATTTGGCACTGCTCTGGACAGTTCCTGACATGGACAGAGGTGGCAGCAGAGAGCACTGTGCCAGACTGGAGAGAATACACCACTTCCTGCAGGACATACAGCAGCTGAAAAGTACTGGAAGACTGGAGATTTTTTTAATAGAAGTAAATTACAAATCTCTGGCACTGTCTGGCACCAGTTGATTTGAAAGAAAACTAAATTGGTGATGAACAAACATCAAACATTGACCTACAGTAAAGCAACTTGCAGTAGGTGGCAACAGAGAGCTAACACCTTCCATCTAGAGAAGAGCTGTTTTGCTTCTATAATTTTTTTTTTCCCAGGGAACAATGCAGGAGTTATAAGACAATAAAAATTTGGCGCTCTCCCCATACATTATTCCCAGTCGTTCCTTCTAATCTTTACCATTTACCATTCCCCTTAGGAAATCTATGCAGTGTGAACATGGCCCTAGGTGTCCATGTATGCGCACTGGTCTTTGTGCGACCATTAATCTGCCACTGGCTAGAATCCCATCCCAATGCATTTGGTTAAGGGTCCTATTACACGGGCCGATCATTTTCCTAAACAAGCACCGATCTGCTAAAGCGCTCATTTATTGGACATAATAGACGGCCCGATAATCGGGCAGTAAGGGCTGCATGGACATCGTTAGCGATGTCCATGCAGCCCTTGCCCAGACACCTGATACCTTACCTCTCCCAGCTCCCGGTCTTCTCTCCTGTGCTCCGTAGCTTCCTGGTCTGGACGGCTGCAGCATCTGAGCAGCCTGTCAGCTGACAGGCCGTTGAGCCAAGCACAGGACGGGACCACCATGGCGTGTGATTGGCTGAGCCGCCTGTCAGCTGACAGGCTGGTCAGATGCTGCAGCCGCCGGGATCAGAAAGCTGTGGAGCACAGGAGAGAAGACCCGGAGCGGGGAGAGGTAAGGTGTCAGGTGTTTGGGGAATCGTCAGCCGTTGGCCGTGCATCGCTGTTACATGTAGCAATGCGAGGTTGGTGTCTAAACCTAAAACCAACCATGATGATCGTTGTAATCGGCTGATCGTTATTACATGGAGCGATAATCGTCCGATTCGGTTGATTATCGCTCCGTGTAATAGGGCCCTAAGTTTGCATAATCTATCGCCTTTAAGTGAAATGTATATATGCCAAGTATACAGTAGTATATAGTAGAAGCGGCTGACACGGCGTCTAATGAGCTTTGCAGGAGGGTCGGTAGCAGGCGGTAATTATACCGGATCCGCTAATGACGGCTCCAGTCATTGAAGTCCCCGCAATGTTTACAGCCATCGCTCCTTCTAACCAAATGGGAATGATTGTGCATTTATAGAACGTCCTCCCGACGCCGTGTACACTGGATATATAATGCAGGAGGATTTGATTTTATTATTATTATTTTTTTTCCACCAATATCAGGATCACTAATATAATGCAACGTGACAATGTGACAGAACAGGGAGAGAATGTATCTCCTGCTCTCACTGAACAGTGTCATTACTGGTAATTGAATATCCAGCTGTCTGGGCTGTCAGCCTCAGATTAGTTTATATCTGAGAGAGATAGATTGCAGATTAGTTACATTACGACCATTCTCCGGGGGTCGGACAAGCGCATTAGGGGCCTCTCACTTTGCAAAAAAAATACTAAACAAACAAGGCGGCATCTGGGCGAAAATATTACAACGTTTTCAGGAAATCTGCAGGTCGCAATTCCCTCGTCTACGATCGCAAACTGTGTTGCATTTATAAAGTGAGGCGTCTGACGTGCGCATAATAAATGGGCGGCGTATTAACGGTGGAAGTATAGCGCACCATAGAGATGGGTGGGAATGGTGGGAAATTGTTCCATGGGGGGAGGGTCATAGCTAGAGAACATATAAACTAGATCTGTCAGCATACTAGGCTCCATGGACCAGGTCCGATCTTCAGTTAGGGCCCTATTCCACCGGACGATTACCGTTCAGATTATCGTTAAAATGTTCAAATCGTTCGGTTGAAATGCAGTTAACGATTAACGACCGAACGAGAAATTGTTGATCGCTTTATAAGACCTGGACCTATTTTTATCGTTGCTCGTTCGCAAAACCTTTGCAAATCGTTCGCATTGAATAAGACGTCGTTCGGTCGTTCGCAGTAGATACGAGCGCAATAGCGAAGAAATAGAGAAGAAAAAACGATCGCAAATACGATTATAAGTAACGATTATCGTTCCATGGAAACGAGTGAACGTTTTCAGGTCTTTTGCAATAGCGGTCGTTTGAGATTGTTAATCGTTAACAAATTATGCGAACGATAATCGTCGGGTGGAATAGGGCCCTTAGGCCAAACAGCTCAAGGCTATGTTCACACTTTGTATGAGACCGGCCGTTCCGTGACCTGGTCGGGACACGGGACGACCGGTCTCAGAAAAGATCATCCCGGCCGGTACTGCAGTGATCTTTAACGCCACTGAATTCGGATGTGGGCGCACCCTTGCACGCTCGCATCTAAATTCCCCGCTGCTCACAATGGAATGTGCGGCCGGAGCCGCACGCTCCATTTTGTGAACTGACAGGGTTTTCTGCGGCAACTTTTTAAAAAGTTTCAAAAACCGGTGCGGGCCTATGTCTTGCAGTACCAGGTGAATTTGTTTGCGACTTTTTACTTAGACGCATTTACTATCGCACACAATATATTGGAACAAACACTGACCCACATTAGAATAGTCCCCTAATGTTTTCACCCTTACCTTTTCTAGAATTTAAAGTATCACTGTCGTTTGTTTGTTTTTGCAGGAATCAATCGTACAGGCGATTTTAAGAAACTTTGTAATTGGATTTATTAGGAAAATATGCCATTATCTGCATTTAAAAAGACTTTCCCCAGGTCCCCCTCCCCCTCCTCCTCTCTCTCACTGCTCATTATCAGGAAATTTTGACTCTTTTACATCAATCGAGCCCTGTGTAATCTATGGAGAGGGGAGGGGGGAGGAGTGAGATTAGTCACTGGCAAAGAACAAAGGATTACACAGTGGGAGCTGTATGAAAGCTGGTATTCAGAGGTCAGAGAGGCCCCATGATGTAGCTGTAAATTAACTCTTTGTTGTCCTGTTTTGGTGTCTCATCTCCCTCCACCCCTCCCCTCTCCATAGAGAACCATGAAGACAGGGGGGAGAGCAACAAACTGCTTTTTCATGATAAAAATGCATTTTCAGCTAATAAACTCAATTACAAAGTTTCTTATAATCGCCTGTACTATTGATTTCTGCAAAAAAATTCATTAAAAGCATATTCCCATCTCAGCTGATATAGTTATACCTGTTGGACTTGCTATCAAGGTAAATATTTTAGCAAATACAATTATTTACCAACCTTGTCTCCTCCTGATATGCTGCTCCTTCTCTCCCATTGTTGACAGCTCGTAGTCTAGTTTACCGACCACCACTCGGCTCTAAAAGCAGTGGTCTAGCCCATGTAAAACAGAAACTGGTATAAACTGCGTACAGAAACCAATCACAGCTCAGTTTCCTGCCGTGGTAGAATAAACTCTGAGCTGTGATTGGTTGCTGTGATCAGTTTACATCCATTTACAAGAGGAGGCCAGTTTGCTAAGTACTGTAAATGCATTTGTAAAAATGTTTCATTTAAAGAGCTGTAAAAGTATAATAACTATATATTAGTTAAGATGGGAATATCCCTTTAAGGATTCCAATTTCTCATAATAAAAAAAAAATTACGAAAATCTCAACAGGCCACAATTCACCAATCCCAACCACTGGGTGATCACATATATGCAAAGAGTCAGTTACGAGTCTCAAAACACGTATAGACACATATAGACACATTGGGGAGGGGCCATTTATTTATACCAGTCTTACACAGGTTTGCAGACGTTCAGGCGTTTGCTTCCGAACCAACTGCATTCAGGTGTATAAAAAAACAAAAACAAAAGAAAAATCTCCTGCTGAAGATGTACTAAAGGAAAAATAACCAACGCAGAAGCCCGTCTTTGGTGACTGCCCATTAATATGTTTGAACAATGCAAGAATAGCAAATTGTCAATATATCTTATCAGACTAACTAATATATCTTATCAGACTAACCTAGTTAAATCTACAATGGTTACGGATCTTGTAACAGGGGAAGATCTACTAGGCAGAATTCTTTCCAACCATTATACTGGATGACTTAGTTACTTTAGTATCAGCAAAATGTAATTCATACCGCGCTGCACGGATGGGAGATATTCCTATGGAGCCTCCATTATGCTCCTCTCATTCTTAATTAAACTCACACCTGCTCTTAAAACGTCAGCTACGTGAGAACATGTAAATCACCCAGGCCGTGTGTTGTGTGCCACAGATTGGCCATAAAGCAAAAGTAGAAAAAAAAATAAAAATAAAAAAATAAAAAAGGCAGAAGATTTCCGTCTTTGTAGAAAGCAGATAAACATATGTAATGGCTGCCTGCAGGCTCCCGGGTGCTAACAGCTACCGAGCGCCAGAAAAAAAGCACCAAGAAAGTGGCACTTTAGCTCGCAGTTATCCCAGCGTGGACGCCTGGGTGCCTCTCCGCACACAATGTACAGATGTTGGAGTGATGAATAGTGCGGAGTTAGCAGCTGTAATAGCGGAGCGCTCGCTAGCCAAGCGTATCCGCACAATGTCAGGAGAGAGGATTGGCACCTGCATCTTAGCAGCACAACCGAATGGATGTGTTAATGAATGCAAGCTTGGTTTCTGATGAGGCGGGAGGGTTAACCCTTTGGTAGTGGCGACACGACTTGTTATACAGGTGATGGATGGTTAGATATAGCTGGTGGATCTGAGATATAGATTAATGGATACCTATTATAGGGGAGATTTATCAAACATGGTGTAAAGTGAAAGTGGCCCAGTTGCCCCTAGCAACCAATCAGATTCCATCTTTCATTTTCCAAAGAGTCTGAGAGAAATGAAAGGTGGAATCTGATTGGTTGCTAGGGGCAACTGAGCCAGTTTCACTTTACACCATGTTTGATTAATCTCCCCCATTGTTTTTATATACTTCACGTTGAATCAGTGATGGTCCAACAATCGATCACTAGGGATCAGCGAACCTTGGGTATTTGATTACCGGTGGCTGAAGAAGTTGGATGCAGCCCTAGGGAGTCTGGGAAAAGATGGAAGCAGCCTATGGCCTATGGCTGAATCTATGTTTTCCAGGAAGCCTTATGGCTGCATCCATCCCCGTTCCTCCACCATAATCGAATACCGAACAAACCCAAACGTGTTTAAGGTTTGCTCATCTCTACTGATCACCTTGGCAAGTCTAAAATGAGGAATACTAAATTTACGCTGACCTTTAGGGGAGAAAGCGATACAGTTTTTTGCTCCTCGCATTCAAAACTCTAACTCTTTCTTTTTTTCCAGTCTGACACAGTGCTCTCTGCTGCCAACTCTGTCCATGTCAGGAACTGTCCAGAGTAGGAAAGGTTTTCTATGGGGATTTGGCACTGCTATGGACAGTTCCTGACATGGACAGAGGTGGCAGCAGAGAGCACTGTGTCAGACTGGAGAGAATACACCACTTCCTGCAGGACATACAGCAGCTGATTAGTACAGGAAAGCTGGAGATTCTTAAATAGAAGTAATTTACAAATCTGTATAACTTTCGAAACTTTCCGCCGCAGAATCCCACCTGTCTCAGTGTGTCACTGCCCATCTATGGGAGAGCGCATGCTCCTCCGCTGCTGCGGCTCTCCGCTCACAGAAGTGACATGTCAATTCTTTGAGCGGAGAGGGGAGGAAGCAGACGTACGCGCACCCTCCCATTTACACACTAAAGGACACTGAGCACGGCGGGAATTTAGCTGTATTTGCTCAGTGTGATCATACCCTAAAGAGGTATTCCACTCAAACATAACTTTTCATATGTTGCCACCCATGGTAAGGATAACAATTCCTTACAGACTTGTTATTATCTATTCAGTCTCCTTCCCCCAGTTCTCAGCTGCTGCTTTCTGCTGACGACAAAAAAATCTGTGTGTGAGCTGTTCTCTACATCTCACCCTCATCCCTCATCCCTCATCCTCCCCTCCCCCCTCTGAGATGGCTGATGTATACAAGTCCCTGGCAGACTGTATCTGCAACATTGTAGCTTCTTTATATTGCTGGGAGGGTTAATCTGAGGTCAGGTTGCTGATGAACTCACTGTGATTATTCCTCCCAGCATTACAAAGAAGCTACAATGTTGCAGATAAAGATGAGCGAAGCAGGCCTAGGCTGTATTCCTGTTTTCCAGACAGGACTCGGGCTGTCTTCACCTTCCCCATGGAACAGGAAGAAAGCAGGTTTCAAATGCCAATGCTTTGGGTTTGTATGAACCTGAACCTCAGCCAGGTTCGCTCATCTCTAGTTGCAGATACAGCCGGCCAGGAACTTGTTCACATCAGCTGTCTCAGAAGGGAGGGGGGGAAGAGGGGGAGACAGAGAGAAAAGCTCACACACACATTTTTATGTCTTCAGCAGAAAGCAGCAGCTAAAAATTGGGGGAAGGAGACTGAATAGATAATAACAAGTATGGAAGGAATTGTTATTCTCACCATGGGCAGCAACATGTCAAAAGTTATGTTTGAGTGGAATACCCCTTAAAGCATACCTTCAGTTTCAGAAAACATTTGACATGTCAGTGACGTATCACAAATGACCCCAAATGGCCAAAAGTGCTCCTTTCAGAGTATGGGGTTAGTCATTTTTAGACTTAGTGTTACAGTAGTTAGTTGTTTGAAACTTTTTTTATGACAAATCAGAAAGGGGTTGTCCAGGCTTAGAAAAACACAGCCGCTTTCTTCCATAAACAGCGCCACCCCTGTCCTCAGTTGGTTAGTGCCTTTGCAGCTCCGTTCCATTGAAGTGAATGGGACTGAAGTATAATACCAAACACAACCTGAGGACAGGGGGTGGCGCTATTTTTTCAAGAAAGTAGTTTTCTTCTTTCTTATCCTGGATAACCCCTTTAGGGTAGCTTCACACGTACCGTATTGCTGCGTTTTTTACATGCGCATTTTGATTTTCACATGATTTTCATGTGAAAATCAAAACGCGCATGTTAAAAACGCAGCGATACGGTACGTGTGAAGCTACCCTTAATCTTTCACTTTGCAGCTATGAGCCTGGAGTCCAGCTCAGACGAGATCTCTATATTTTTTATGCAGCTCATAGATTATTGCCTAGATACATAAAACGCGACAAACCAAAAAGCTCAGGCGTCGGCGTCCATATTTAATTCCATTGATTATTTGATGCAAATCTTTAATAAAAGCATTGTCTCCTCTGCTGTGACATGGAATGTAACTACTATGTAAATTCTAAGGGAATGAGAAGTATTATTGCACTTGGGGGGGGTCCATGCGGTGACCCCAGAATGTATAGTATCCAGCTATAGCGGGTCCCGTCTTATAGAGGGTCACGGGGGATGGATAGCAGAGGACAATGTGTTGCCTTTATCTGTCGGGTAGAATCAGCCCCGGAGATGTCGGATCCTGAGGATGATGTCAGGAAAGTGATTGACAAAGCGCCCGCCGCCGTGTCCCCATATACATTATCCCAATCTGGTTGAGGATCTCTATCTGTCACATAACAAGGAATCATTACACGACTCCTGATAAATATCTGCCGGATGGATATCTACTAAACCTGCCCGAGATATATTTATAGTGAGGGATGCACCGACATGCTGATCAGTCCTGCAGATCCGTCAATGAGAGGAAGACATGCTAACAGGCCATACCGTTCTCACTATAATATTAATAATACATTATAGTTTTATATAAAATGAGCTTATTCGTGAGCTTATTATCAACTCGCTGCTTGTTGTCAGTGAATATTCCAGAAACTTAAAGGGGCACTCCAGTGATTTTTATTTATTTATTTATTTATTTTCTGCAAATCAACTGGTACCAGCAAGTTATACAGATTTGTAATTTACTTCTATTAAAAAATCTGCAGTTTTCTGGTACATATCAGCTGCTGTATGTCCTGCAGGAAGTGGTGATTTCTTTCCAGTCTCACACAGAGCTCTCTGCTGCCACCTCTGCCCATTGTAGGAACTGTCCAGAGCAAGAGCAAATCCCCATAGAAAACCTTTACTGTTCTGGACAGTTCCTGACATGGACAGAGGTGGCAGCAGAGAGCACTGGAATTGAAAGAGTTCCCCTTTAACACTCATCTAATGATATAACTAACCAGTGTAGGAACAATGGTCAAGGAGGCCATGCTTATTTCATCCCTTATACACATTAACCAGAACCTTGTGATCAAATACATTGTTAGGCCATGTTCACACAACATAAGTTAAGTATTATTCACGGCCATTGTTGGCGATTTGCAACAACGGCCATGATTAATACTAAACTTACATTGTGCTGCAATTAGAGGGGATCCCGGCCGGAGCATATACACATAGTATATGCAAAAAAAACTGAAATGTCAGTTTTCTGCAGCCGCTATTTACTGAATAGCCGCCGCAAAGAACCTGCACGCTCCATTGTGTGCAGCGGGGAATTCGAATGCGGGCGCACATGCGTGTGCCCGCATCCAAATTCAGCAGAAATTAAGATCATCCTGCCGGTACTGCAACACCGTCCGAGATAATCTTCAGTTACACCGGCCGTTCTGTGACCTAGCCGGGTCACAGAATGGCCAGTGTTTTACAATGTGTGAACATGGCCTTAGGGTGTGTTCACACGTACAGGATCTGCTGCAGATTTGAACTCTGCATGCGCGCACGGATGCACCCGCATCAGAACTCTGCAGCCCTGAAGATCATCCGGCCAGTACTGCAGTCTCATACAGCGTATAAACATGGCCCCAAAGCAAATCAAATGTGGGCCATCAAATCTGCTGCAAATACTGTACGTGTGAACACACCCTTATGAACAGTAACTAATACTATTTAATAGTACCCATTCTATAGGGCATCGGCTCCTGGATTTATCCATCTGGTTATCCAACTAGAGTGAATAACAGCCTTGTTTCCTATAGAAGCTAAGTAGGTTAGAAGTAACAGTACAAATTACTGACGCAATTTGTGGCGTTACTAACAGGACTAAACAGTTGTCTGCTAATATTTAGTTCACTTCCCTATAATTGCTCACCGAATTAAAAATGTATGTTTCTTCATAAAGACGCCGTATCTCCTACAGCTTTGCATTTTGCTTATATAATGCTTTCCTCCCCCGACTGCTGCTCATGATGATTAACCCATATAAAGCAAACTCGCCATAATTTATTCATAGCCTAATGTATCAGTTCTAGACATAATACCTTCCTAATCCATCAGTACATATTTTATAGGTTGCTTGTTAAAAATTCCAAGGACATATTTTTTTATCAGCAACTCAATGCACTTTTAACTTCTCTCTCCACTTTTTTTTTTTTTTTCAGTATAAAAATTCAGTTTTCTCCGCTGCGTCCACGCTTACCTGAACTTAGTAAGGACTTCAATTTATCAATATAGAAGTTTGATACATTATCACTGGGAAAAACCTTAAAGAAGCAGGCTGACATGTACTGTATACTTACCCTGGCTGATCGGTGTCCCGTGACACGGCTTTATTCCGGTGGTACGGCTCCGCTCGGATCCCGCTGGTGCCCATGTGACCTGTCCACGACTCTCTAATGCATCTCTATGAGAGCGCCTGACTTCTGGCCCTCAGAAGCGCAGGAGGATTAACGGGAACAGAAGAGCTGTGACGTCACTGCAAGTGGGATCTGAGCGGAGACGCTCCACTGGAATAAAGCCGTGCTGCGGGACACCATGGTAAGTATACATGTCAGCCTGCTTCTTTAAGGTTTTTCCCAGCAATAATAAATCAAACGTCTATATTGATAAATTGAAGTCCTTTCTAGGTTCAGGTAAGCGTGATTGCCTCTATAGGCCTTGGGGAAAAAAACTGAATTTTTATACTAAACAAAAAGGGGAGATTAGTAATGGTAAGTATACATGTGAGCCTGCTGATGGGGGAGTAATAAAAAGATAAACAAAAAAATGTGGAATGTTTCTTTAACAATCCGCAACGCACAACTACTGGGCGGCAGCTCAGACGGAGTACAGCAAAATGTTTTTCATGGCTGGTCATCTGATGTCACTTATCTTGGGAGATGTAGAGCTATGAGGGTAGGTAAGGAAGGACAAATCTGTATACGCACAGATCTTTTTTAAATGGGCACTGTCGCTAATTTATTTATTTTTTTTACAACGTCAAATGTTTTGATCAGTTAAGACCTAGGTGCTCTAAGCGCTCAGTTGGGGTCTGGATGCAACAAGAAGGACCCCCCCCCCTAATGTAAGTCTATGGGACTGTCATGTGACTATCATACTGTCATGTGCATAGATCTACATGAAGCAGAATTTGACCTTGCACTTCTGCCCCCCTGCTCCCCTTGCCCATGGTTCTAACAATCGGTGGGGGTCTGAACACCCAAACCCCAAATGATCAAAATCTTTTTTTAATTAACAGATGCCCAGGCCCGCTTCTGCCATGAGCCGAAATGAGTATTCTGCCTCAGGTGGCAGATTCTGCGGTCCGGCAGGGGGCGGCATAATGGTCCCTCTGCTGTCATTTTTGTTGTTTCACGCTGACTGCTGTCCCCGCGTCGCGCCAGGCTCCCGCAATGTCACCCAGCAGCTCTCCTTGTCCTGTGCTGTGTGTGGTAAGTGTCCGGGGCCACGGAGGTTTGGCTTGCTGCGGGCCGGCGCACGCGGGGGGAGGATCGGCTTGCTGCGGGCCGGCGTGCGCGGGAGGGGGGGGGGCTGTAATTTGGGTGCCAGTGAGGGGGCAGCCACCTGAGGCAAACCTGAGAGACCCCAGAGTCAGCCCTGCAGATGCCCTCTAAAGGGGTTATCCTAAAACTTTTGTAACCTATCAACAGGACAGATGTAAGTGTCCCAGTAGTTGGACCCTGTGTCAGTATGGGGTATCTGGGGCCCACCAGAGGAAATGATCCTGGGGCCCCACCAATGAAGAATTAGTGAGAAACAACATGTCAGTCAGTGGTAGTGCAGGTTCTAAAGCTGGGGGCCCACCGGAGGATCCTCTGGTCCTCTGGTGGGCCAGTCTGACACTGGTTGGACCATCACTGATTACGAGAACACGGGTCTCGTTTCCCTGTTTGAATGAAGTGGCAGTAGAACATGCATCCTGTCTCGTCATTCGCTTTCTATGGGACTCACAGGCCTAGCCAAGTATAGTTCTTTTCATGCTTGAAAACGACGACAAGGAAACCGTTAAAACATTGTGTCGACTTTTTGCTACCATGCACCTGTTTTTGTTATGAAATAAAAGAACATTGATTTTTTTCACTTGGAATTGAGTGCTGCCGGGCATCTTTTGGACTGTATTGCATGATCTCTGGTCGAGACAACCCCCGCTGGCACCTTGTTTTGTAGTGCTATTATTCCTGGAACTAATACGTATAGTTCTTTGGTATCTTCTAGATATGAGAGCAATTCGAGCATGCTTTACTCCATATGAATCCGAAACTATCAGCATTTGATTACTGGTGGCTAAAGAAGTTGAATGCAGCGCTAAGGGCTCTGAAAACATGTATAAAACCATAGGCCATAGGTTATATCCATGTTTTCCATGACTTTCTAGGGCTGCATCCAACTTCTTCAACCACTGATAATCAAATGCTGATACTGGTTCGGACGGACTTTGGATGGGCTCGAGTTGTGCTCATCCCTACTGTTTTTGGTAGACTTCTAGTAAGTGAATGGAGTGGCAGCATGCATTCAGACGTGAGGGCCAAAGACCACTAAAGGTCCTGGGAGTCGGACCCTCACCAAGCAGATATTTATCTAATTAGGCGATAAGTTTTAATCTTGGGATAACCCTTTTTATGGGTGTTTAGACAACTACACAGTTCAATCTTATACGTGATGTTTCTTACCATTGCACAGAAGGGCTCCGGAGGGTCTCCACAGGTACTGTTTGGTGGATCAAGTCTAACCTTGAGATATTGCGTCATGTCCTTGGATTCTGGTTGACAAGCCATATATTCCCACACAATGCCTTCATCCGATTTCATCTGAGTCTTACACATATCGTAATGTCCGTGCTGCATTGCTATGGAGACTGCCACCCACAGGGTGTTGAGATTGAGCACCAGGAACAGGTACATACCGGATAGTTTTTGTCCACACCGACAATGGTAGTAACTCCTATAGATTTACAGTTCACAGCCGATAAATATATGTCTGCTGTAAAGTCCAGGAAACGGATGGAAATCCAACATCCTTTTCCCACCGAGCAATATCTATCGGTTATATTCTCATTGGTCGCCAGAAATGGAAGATGCTGCGGAATTCTTCACCGTTGGTCGGTGGAGATTAAACATTCATAGAATACAATAATTTAGGTTATTGATCATAGAGAGTCTTTGTAGGTTCTTCTGCTATGTTTCTCATGACAAACGTCTTAAGGTCCAGAAATCAGTTCTTTAAAAAAAAAAAAAAAAAAAACTTGAGAAAAAAAGGAAGTTTGATATTGCAGACACGATAAACCAAAGTGCATCCTTTATCTGAGGTTAGGACTCGGTCGAGACGAGATTATCTTAGTGCTTGATATGAATCAATCTTCTTCTATCTTTTGGCTTTTCCACCCTGGAAAAAAAGGGAAACAAAAATATCAAGTTTGAGTTTATTGTCTGAAAAATCAATACTTCTCTGTAGCGGCGCGCGGCTTGACATTTGATGGATCTTATCGATAAGGACGACAGATAATCATTCAATGCGGGATTCTTGTGATTTTTTATTATGTTCGAGAAATGATTCGGGGATTAAAAGAGACGTATATCATAATCTAAGACTCCAAGCTCTCTTCTAACCTTAATGTTAGGAATAGAAAGGTAAGAGTATGTGCCTTGTCGGTTTGTAAGCAAAATACTGCTCCATGTGGTTGGATGACTGCATGACATGCTAAGATAAATGGGCCAATAGAGGAAGACTCAGCACCAATTGTTCAGCTTTGGGGACATTATCCAAACCCAAACACATAGGGGGAGATTTATCGAGCATGGTGTAAAGTGAAACTGGCTCAGTTGCCCCTAGCAACCAATCAGATTCCACCTTTCATTTTCCAAAGAGTCTGTGAGGAATGAAAGGTGGAATCTGAGAATCTGATTGGTTGCTAGGGGCAACTGAGCCAGTTTCACTTTACACCATGTTTGATAAATCTCCCCCTATGTGTTTAATTCCCTGTAGTTATAAAGTATGTTGCCCTAGGGAGTCCTGGAAAACATGGATACAGCCCCCGCGAAGAATCTAAAGGCAGAGCGTTTGGGTTCAGATGACGTTGCCAAACCTGAACAATTTGACGGATCCGCTCAACACTACTCTACAGGGATGTGCAGCGTTATATTTGTGCTAGAACAAACATTTAGGATTCTTTTTGTCTCCCTAATCCACAGGAATAATGCACACAGTGATGTCATTGTAGTAGGATAATAGACACATCAGTACAGGGAATATGCTGACAATGATAAAATACATAACATACATGGTGGTGTCCCAGTACAGAAATAATAAATCAAAGTACAAGATTAGTGTATATAGTGACACAGTACAGGAATAGTGCACATAGTGAGGTCACAGTGCAGGAAAAGTGCATATAGTGAGGTCACAGTGCAGGAATAGTGCATATAGTGAGGTCACAGTGCAGGAATAATGCATATAGTGAGGTCACAGTGCAGGAATAGTGCACATAGTGAGGTCACAGTGCAGGAATAATGCACATAGTGAGGTCACAGTACAGGAATAGTGCATATAGTGAGGTCACAGTACAGGAATAATGCATATAGTAAGGTCACAGTACAGTAATAGTGCATATAGTGAGGTCACAGTGCAGGAATAGTGCACATAGTGAGGTCACAGTGCAGGAAAAGTGCATATAGTGAGGTCACAGTGCAGGAATAGTGCATATAGTGAGGTCACAGTACAGGAATAGTGCACACAGTGAGGTCACAGTGCAGGAATAATGCATATAGTGAGGTCACAGTGCAGGAATAGTGCACACAGTGAGGTCACAGTACAGGAATAGTGCACACAGTGAGGTCACAGTACAGGAATAGTGCATATAGTGAGGTCACAGTGCAGGAAAAGTGCATATAGTGAGGTCACAGTGCAGGAATAGTGCATATAGTGAGGTCACAGTGCAGGAAAAGTGCATATAGTGAGGTCACAGTGCAGGAATAGTGCACATAGTAAGGTCACAGTACATGAATCGTGCACATAGGGAGGTCATCACAGTACAAGATTAGTGTATATAGGGAGGTCACATTATAGTAATAGTGCACATAGTGAGGTCACAGTGCAGGAATAGTGCACACAGTGAGGTCACAGTGCAGGAATAGTGCACATAGTGAGGTCACAGTACATGAATCGTGCACATAGGGAGGTCATCACAGTACAAGATTAGTGTATATAGGGAGGTCACATTATAGTAATAGTGCACATAGTGAGGTCACAGTACAGGAATAGTGCACATAGTAAGGTCACAGTGCAGGAATAATGCACATAGTGAGGTCACAGTGCAGGAATAGTGCATATAGTGAGGTCTTATTATAGGAATAGTGCACACAGTGAGGTCACAGTACAGGAATAGTGCACATAGTAAGGTCACAGTGCAGGAATAATGCACATAGTGTGGTCACATTATAGGAATCGTGCACATAGGGAGGTCACAGTACAAGATTAGTGTATATAGGGAGGTCACATTATAGTGCACATAGGTCACAGTGGCCATTGTTTGCATTATTTGCATTATGAATTATTTGCAAACTTTAATGTGTAACTTGTGACTATATCTTACTATAGATCTAAATGTTAGTCAAAAATCTAAGAATGTAAAAGTTGACTGGGTATTTATCTCAGTGAATAAAATTGACACCATTACCAATATGGATTTTCTTAAGTCCTTAAATGTCTGCAAATTCATCCCGTTCCCACTACACGCTATGAAACCCTCAGCAGACTGACAATCACATCCCAACCTCTGGGTATCCACAAATAGACACAAGAGCCATAACCAATATAAAAGGGATTTAGCTTCTTCCAGCCGATGTTCCTATCCGGAATCGCTTTGGATCGCCAGCATATTGTGGACCACCGCCTAAGTTTTTATTAAAATATAAAAGTCTCTAACTGCAAACACTTGAAATATAAAGACTCGTGTCCACTAAGGATGAGGACTCTATTGGTCTGTGATGGAAAAAGAGCGAATATGATAAAGTGATGGGGGTGCAGGCCATCAGATATTCCCTCTATATGTTGTGATAGGATCCCCGGCGGTGAGGCCCAGACTCGCATGTTTTCAGGGTAAACTCATTAAGAATAATTATTGTAGGCAGAAGTGCGGCACATTATACTCCGCTCATAAAACCGTTTTGACGACATGTGACGAACGGTGTAAAAGTGTGAAGTTTATTTCTGTAGAACAAAGCAGTCGGCAGAGGTGTGAAGAACGTCTGTGCTGCTTACATTGTGTTTTATCGACGGTAGAGGCCGTACAATATTGTGAAGGGCGCACCATGAGGACAGCGGCCCAACGACTGCGAAATCTCAAAATGTTCCCAAAAATGAGAAAAATACAAACTACTGTACAAATAAGAAGCAGCGCATGGAGATCCATTCTGCTAGTGGGGGCATCTAAGGGCCCGCACAAGGATGCAAGCGAGTGCCGATCGGTGAGATCAGCAACACTCTTTTCCAGTGTACCCACAGAAGCAATGATCCTTGCCGATAATTGGCCCGAGTTAAAGGAAAAGTCTGTCTGGGGGGAAAAAAAACATTACCTGCAGGGAGTAGGGGGAATATAATAAAGAGAGCATGCAAGATGAGAACAACTGGAACATGCTCTCGACTCTTTTACATCAGTCGAGCCCTGTGTAACCTATGGATAGGGGAGGATGGAGGAGGGAGATTAGTCGCCAGCAGAGAGCAGGGAACAAAGGATTACACAGTGGGAGCTGTGTGAAAGCCAGTATTCAGAGGTCAGAGAGGTCAGTGCAGACTTCAGAGGAGATAGCCCAGTGATGTAGCTGTAAATTAACCCTTTGTAGTCTTGTTTTGGTGCCTTATCTCCCTCCACCCCTCCCCTCTCCATAAGAGAACCATGAAGACAGGGGGGAGAGGTTTAAACTGCTTTTTCATGATAAAAATGCATTTTTTTTGGGCTAAAAAACCCAATTAGAAAGTTTCTTAAAATCGCCACTTTGACACTTTAAAGGGTTTATGGCAAAATTAAAAGTTAGTGAATAATTATTCTGTGGTAGTCTGACCATTGGCACCCCCATCAATTACGAGGTCAAATGTTCCTTGTGTAGAAATAAATAAATCTTCTAAGATTTGTTTCAGATTCTTTTCAGATATTGACCCCAAATTGAATTAGGAAGTGAGTGACCCGACCTCCCTTGAATCATCCATGCAAAGAATGTACAGGAGCAGGGACACTTCTTAGGAAGTCCCTGCCTGAGTGGAAATTGTGGGGTGTGAAGAAGCAGGGATGAAACCAGTTCAGGTTCCATTCCTGTTGATCCAAGGGATGAAACAAGCTTAATTCCAGTTAATCTGTTTTGATCATGTCTGCTTCCAGGTGGCACCATGTTCACCAACTAAAAATGAGAGCAATCTGAGCATGCGCAAGTCTGATTGTTCAGCATTTGAATAACGGCAGCCCTGGGGCCACATCCAACTTCTTCAGCCACCGGCATTCAAATGCCAAACAATTCAAGCATGCTCTGGTTGCGTTCTCTTCTATTAGCTACCACTCCATTCACTGTCCAGGAGTAAAGTGATCGGGAAATTTTTTACTTTTAAGAATTTGTAGGGGTCCCAGCAGTCAGACCCCCATGGATTAATTAGTTATCCCCTATCACAATGCTTTTAAAGGAGAAATTTTTTATTAAAGTATTATATTGCCCCCCAGTAGTTATACAAATCACTAATATACACTTATTACAGGAAATGCTTATAAAGTGCTTTTTTTCCCTGCACTTACTACTGCATCAAGGCTTCTCTTCCTGGACAACATGGTGATGTCACTTCCTGGATACAATGGTGATGTCACTTCCTGGATAACATGGGGATGTCACTTCCTGGATAACATGGTGATGTCATGACCCGACTTCCAGAGCTGTGCGGGCTGTGGGTGATGGAGAGGATGATGGCAGAGGGATGCTCAGTGTCCCTCCAGTGCCCTGTGTCCCTCAGCGTCCCTCTGCCATCATCCTCTCCAGCAGCCAAAGCCCGCACAGCTCTGGGAGTCGGGTCTTGATATCACCATGTTATCCAGGAAGGGACATCACCATGTTATCCAGGAAGGGACATCACCATGTTATCCAGAAAGTGACATCACCATGTTATCCAGAAAGTGACATCACCATGTTATCCAGAAAGTGAAATCACCATGTTATCCAGGAAGTGACATCACCATGTTATCCAGGAAGTGACATCACCATGTTATCCAGGAAGTGAAGCCTTGATGCAGTAATAAGTGCAGGGAAAAAAGCACTTTATGTGCATTTCCCATAACAAGTGTATATTGGTGATTTGTATAACTACTGGGGGGCAATACAATACTTTAATTTAAAAAATTGCCGGATTTCTCCTTTAATTTTGGGCTACCCCTATAAGGCATCACTGTATAAATGATACTTGATGTCTGGATGTCAGGGCCCCCAGCCGGCCCTCTAATAGCAACAATGCGCAGTTGCGCTAAGCAGGTAGGGACAGCGGGGCATGTGTCAGGGCTAGGACATCACCTGTCCTGTGTCCTCCAGTCCAATTCCTGACACTGGATTTTCCTCCAAATCTCCCCTCTCCCTCTTCTATCCTAGACATCAGTTCCACTTTAAGAGTCAGATGTGTAAATCCTCTTCCTGAAATTCTTGTTTACGACTTCACATTCTTCCCGCAGCGTCTAAAGTACTCTAAACAATGTAGCCCGAGGCCACGCAGTAATATATTACGATATAGGGCCGCCAGTCATTTTTTAAACTTAATTAAGAAAACTAATCTGACCACACATGAAAAGTCTGCCTTTCAAAAGTTCTTCAAAGCTTGTTTTATGTCAGTTCTTCTTGGTTTAGACATCTAGCGAGCAAAACACCATCGGGGCCTCGGCATCTGCCCATATAAAAAACAACATAAAAAACATCTACATCTCACAGAGGCCCTTAACTGCGGGGAGTAAAATAAGAGGGGCTCTTAGGTCTCATAACAAATCCATACATACTTAATATCCGCCTTTAGCCTCCAACAGACACCATGAATGTTTTAGTAATGTCAGACCATGCGAGCAGCGTGAACATGGCCAATGGTTAATGGACCAAGACCAAGACTACATTACACATCAGACACTTAGTTTGATATACTGTAGAACCTTAACGGCATAGAGTTTACACGGTTAATAAAAGTAGAAGGAGACGTGTTGTAGCTCACGTGAAGCGTTGTTGTGCCTCGCACAGGCTGCCAGATGGTGCATACAGTCTTACATGCAATGCTCCCTGGGAAACAATACGCAAATGAGCTCTCCTCCACAAAGAAGAAAACGTTCTCTCTAGCGCCACCAATAGGTAGCTGCACTGTATGTCAAAGTCTGACCCATTAAAGAGCCTTGGAACGTGACTAGGGATGTTGGCCAAAGACAAAACAACTTGGCTAAATAATGAAACTTTAGTTTAACAATTTATAGCGATGGGGCATGATTCCTTACACAGGCCTAGATTGTCGGCAGAAAAAGCCCCCCTGGTCCATGTTGTCTGCCCTTTTAGTATTCTCCTTCTTATTATCTTACAATAGATAAATGTATATACCAGGCAGGATTACATTCAGTTATTGTAGATTTACCAACCACATCTGCTGGAAGTTTGTTCCAAGCATCTACTACTCTTTCAGTAAAGTAATATTTTCTCACGTTGCTTCTGATTCTTCCCCTCAAATATATATCTCAGATATATAGCCCAGCATACCATTATATATATACAGTCCAGCATACCATTATACAGTATATATACAGCCCAGCATACCATTATATATATACAACCATTATATACTATGTACAGCCCAGCATACCATAATATATATACAACCCAGAATACCATTATATATACAGCCCAGCATACGATTATATATATATACAGCCCAGCATACGATTATATATATATACAGCCCAGCATACCAATATTATATATATATACATATACACAGCCCGGAATATATATATATATATATATATATATATACAGGCCAGCATACCATTATATATATACAGCCCAGATTACCATTATATACATACAGCCCATCATACCATTATATTATATATATATATATATATATATATATATATATATAATGGTATGATGGGCTGTATGTATATAATGGTAATCTGGGCTGTATATATATAATGGTATGCTGGCCTGTATATATATATATATATATATATAGCCCAGCATATGATTTGCTTTCACCTGTCTTCACCTGCTGCGGAGTCTCACTGGGTATCACTATCACTATATACTAGTAACCCCAAATCATATCCAGCCATAAATGCTCATACATCCCCCCCCCCCCATGTCATAGGCTGGAAATATAAGCCCTACTCCAAATATAAGCCCTAATTACAGTCGGCACCTCCAGCAGTATACCATAACTCCCAACCGTCCTGGAGAAATGCCCCCTATCTCCGGCCATGGCAGGGCAAAATCTGCTCACCCGCTTCCAAGTACTGCTCCACAGTCCCCAGTCTTGCCACTCGAGTCTGCCGATTCTAACTGGTAGACTGTATAGGTAGCTGTACATTTTTACCCCCAGACGACAAAGAGAAAAAGCTCCTCCATGGAGTACAAGAAAGGGATTGTCATTCACCTGCAGGAAGTGGTGTCTTCTTTTCAGTCTGACACAGTGCTCTTTGCTGCCACCTCTGTCCATGTCAGGAACTGTCCAGAGCAGTAAAAAATCTCCATAGAAAACCTCTTCTGCTCTGGACAGTTCCCAACATGGACAGAGGTGGCAGCAGAGAGAACTGTGTCAGACTGGAAAGAAGACACCAGATCCATACTTACCAGGGAAACACCTGACACAAAGTCCTTTTTGTGTAACGATTAAATATGGCCGCCATTGTGAGCGACTCAAAATGTGCAGTGAAATGTATTAAATGCTAAATTAGATCTGAGCCGTCTCGCAATTAATAAACGAAAATTGGTCTCATTCACGGCCCCCACTTCAGAGTCTAAACAGATTCTCCGCGCAGAATAATGAAACTTAAATTAGCTAAAAGGCTCAGATTCCGCGAGACATAGAAATTAATTCAATCAGGCGTCAGTCCAAGGGAAATTGGCAATTTGCACTGATTGTCCCTAGCAAAATCACTAGGAATTTTGCTCAGAATAACTGTTTTTAGTCATTTTACAAGCACAGTACACCAATCTGTTATAGCTGGAGCTTTCAGAGACAACGTTGGCAAGTTAGCGATATTATTAGAATTATTACAATGTATTAGGAAGGAGAGACAATGGAAATGTGAGAAAGTCCCATAAGGAATGCTGCCCCTTGGGGTGATCGGATGATCGTAACTGATTTTGTCAGCTGGGAGTTTTCTCTGCAGCGGCCACTGCAGGGGAAATGTGGTACTACAAGTTGGGTGACCATTTAGATAGGGGATGGGGAACCTGCCATCCTGCAGCTGTTACAAAACTACAATTCCTATCATGCATGGCCTTGACAGCTAGTTTCCATAATGAAAATTTTAATTTTGCAATAGCTAAAGGTTGCAGATTCGCCTTCTCTGGTTTAGATAAATTACCCTCTTTGTCATTTAGGAATGGTCAGCCAAGACAAGAGCTTATACACAATGAGTATGATTGTTGATGAGCGTCACTACAGAGACCACAATCTTTCGTGTTTAGTTGCCAATGTAATGATGTGGTTGCTCCACTAGGGGCAGCGGTGCATTCTTTGTCCTTAAAGGGGTTATCCACCTAATGGTGAAAAATGCAATGATAGCTGGTCTTCCTCGCCATGCCGTCTCCTGTGTTTCTAGCTACTGCCATTCCTGAATTACAAGTTTTTCTAAAAGCCGATCTATATCCAAGATGGCGCTACATTTCCCATCATGCATCTCCCTGATCCATTTGCATGCTCGCCCCCTTAGCTTTCTTTCATGCCCAATGCTGTCATTACTATTGCACAGTAAACACAAGTTTTTTTCAGTAATTTTGCATCACATCACCCCAGTATATATTCCATATTAGCTGATGATGCATGGTGTCGCCATGTGCTGCATTATGGGCGTCTGTTTTCCAAGGGTGGGGGGTTAAGTGTAGACTTAGATCTCTGCTTGCTGACTGTGAATGAAAATATTCTAGTTCTATCCAGACTCTAAGAACATCTATCAAACTTACAATATACAGAGCTGACAAACAAAGACAGGTGCATATGCCTGCATTCACTGACAGCAAGCAGAGATGGAACTATAGCTTTTCATATTACAGAAACCTTGGCTCAGGGACACATGTAAGTCTATATAAGCAGCACAGGTGCATAGAAATGATGCAGATGATGTCTCCTGGGGGTCAGGGTACCAAGTCAATAAACAGTTAACCCAGCCCCCTCCCCAGAGGAGATCACATGTCCTGTGACTACAGAGGGAGGGGGAAGAGGGAGCTGAGTGTGGTCAGAGTGGACACAGAGTAGATAGGAATGAGAAAAAACAACAACAGGGAAATGGTGCAAGATAGGTTATACATGTATATAAGACATAGGGTGGCATTGGGAAGGGGGATTGTTTAGAATATTGTTTTTGTTACCCGGATAACCCCTTTAAAGGTGTATTCAACAGCTCCATTCAACTTTTACCTAGCTGCGGTCCACTACAGAGGAAAAGGGGACTGGAGTTCAGTTCCAGTGGTGGGTCCCATACCCGCTCACACCCCCACGCGCTGTTATAGCATTTATCACGCATCAGTGGATGGATGCTAAATGCTACAGGCTGGAACATCCCTTTAATACTGAGGTCTAGATGTATCCACGCTTATCTTCTCTCAAATTTTATTAAGAATCTAATTTCTTATGATACAATCTTAATACATAATTGGCATGTACCAGCAAAACTCTCAGCAGGCCGCAATGCACATCACAACCACTGGGTGGCCACATGTAGATGCAGACAGCATAACCCTCTCCTGACAGAGTATTACAAAGTAATGTTGTTTTTCCATGGCCGAACATCAAGCCAAGAGAAAGGTAAGGAAGGACAGAACTGTAGGCACAGATGGTGCTGCCTCCTTGTCTCTCCTTTTGTAGTGTCTCCTACGGTCACCTCTCGTTCATTCACAGAGTACCAAGCAATGAATGCAGTAATTTCTTAATAGATATAAAGTTGCATTGTTATACATTTCTGGGTTCACAACTACCTATGTCATCCTTCTTACTTTTATTCTATTTGGATAAGTAACGCACCTATTACCTCACCCTACGCAGCCTTCTGGAATCCCTCTTTGATATTAAAATCAATGACATCCCCACGATGAACCTAAACAGTAACATATGCTACCACATACAATGTCATGCCCCCGGTGTCTTGGTGTGAATGATGCAGATGAGGGCGATAGCTGCCATTATTAATGTGCACACGTGTAATGTGGTGTCCTGCTCTCTATGACGATGGATGCCAGACAGACGCTGCACCCAAAGTCATAGAGCACCAGAATCCATTATCTGTAATAATGCCAGGCATGTAATCGGAGAGACGTAAGTATATTAAAGGGAGGGAGGACTGGAAGAGGTGAATGACAGATGTATGGCGGCCAGACCCTAAAGAGTTAATCACACTGAGTGCATGAGATGAAATCTCCTTATTTCCATATACAGGCACAGCGGCTATTATCCCATCCACCTGCCTGGGAAAAGCGCAGAGATTATTGCGAGGAAGCGCCGGCAGAATAAAATGTCATATAGACAAAGAAATTATATAGAATTTATTCTGGGCTGAGTGACTGTGCCTGACCCCAATATATTACACGCTATGAAATAATAACTAGTGGGGTGGCTACAATGGACAGAGATACTGAGGGGCTGGAGGGATCTGTATGTACATATACTGTGCGTATGAAGGGGCTGGAGGGATCTGTATGTACATATACTGTGCACAGAGAGGCTGGAGGGATCTGTATGTACATATACTGTGCACAGAGAGGCTGGAGGGATCTGTATGTACATATACTGTGCACAGGGAGGGGCTGGAGGGATCTGTATGTACATATACTGTGCACAGAGAGGCTGGAGGTATCGGTATGTATATACTGTGCACAGAGAGGCTGGAGGGATCTGTATGTACATATACTGTGCACAGAGAGGCTGGAGGGATCTGTATGTACATATACTGTGCACAGAGAGGCTGGAGGGATCTGTATGTACATATACTGTGCGTATGAAGGGGCTGGAGGGATCTGTATGTACATATACTGTGCACAGAGAGGCTGGAGGGATCTGTATGTACATATACTGTGCGTATGGAGGGGCTGGAGGGATCTGTATGTACATATACTGTGCGTATGAAGGGGCTGGAGGGATCTGTATGTACATATACTGTGCACAGAGAGGCTGGAGGGATCTGTATGTACATATACTGTGCACAGAGAGGCTGGAGGGATCTGTATGTACATATACTGTGCGTATGGAGGGGCTGGAGGGATCTGTATGTACATATACTGTGCACAGAGAGGCTGGAGGGATCTGTATGTACATATACTGTGCGTATGAAGGGGCTGGAGGTATCTGTATGTACATATACTGTGCGTATGGAGGGGCTGGAGGTATCTGTATGTACATATACTGTGCACAGAGAGGCTGGAGGTATCTGTATGTACATATACTGTGCGTATGAAGGGGCTGGAGGTATCTGTATGTACATATACTGTGCACATGGAGGGGCTGGAGGGATCTGTATGTACATATACTGTGCACAGAGAGGCTGGAGGTATCTGTATGTACATATACTGTGCACAGAGGGGCTGGAGGTATCTGTATGTACATATACTGTGCACAGAGAGGCTGGAGGGATCTGTATGTACATATACTGTGCGTATGGAGGGGCTGGAGGGATCTGTATGTACATATACTGTGCACAGAGAGGCTGGAGGTATCTGTATGTACATATACTGTGCACATGGAGGGGCTGGAGGTATCTGTATGTACATATACTGTGCACAGAGGGGCTGGAGGTATCTGTATGTACATATACTGTGCACAGAGAGGCTGGAGGTATCTGTATGTATACATACTGTGCACAGAGAGGCTGGAGGTATCGGTATGTATATACTGTGCACAGAGAGGCTGGAGGGATCTGTATGTACATATACTGTGCACAGAGAGGCTGGAGGGATCTGTATGTACATATACTGTGTACAGGGAGGCTGGAGGGATCTGTATGTACATATACTGTGCACAGAGGGGCTGGAGGGATCTGTATGTACATATACTGTGCACAGAGAGGCTGGAGGTATCTGTATGTACATATACTGTGCACAGAGAGGCTGGAGGTATCTGTATGTATATATACTGTGCACAGAGAGGCTGGAGGTATCGGTATGTATATACTGTGCACAGAGAGGCTGGAGGTATCTGTATGTACATATACTGTGCGTATGAAGGGGCTGGAGGTATCTGTATGTACATATACTGTGCACAGAGAGGCTGGAGGTATCTGTATGTATATATACTGTGTACAGGGAGGCTGGAGGTATCTGTATGTATATATACTGTGCGTATGGAGGGGCTGGAGGGATCTGTATGTACATATACTGTGCACAGAGAGGCTGGAGGGATCTGTATGTATATACTGTGCACAGAGAGGCTGGAGGTATCAGTATGTACATATAATCTGCACAGAGAGGCTGGAGGTATCTGTATGTATATATACTGTGTACAGGGAGGCTGGAGGGATCTGTATGTATATATACTGTGCACAGAGAGGCTGGAGGTATCTGTATGTATATATACTGTGTACAGGGAGGCTGGAGGTATCTGTATGTATATATACTGTGCGTATGGAGGGGCTGGAGGGATCTGTATGTACATATACTGTGCACAGAGAGGCTGGAGGGATCTGTATGTATATATACTGTGCACAGAGAGGCTGGAGGTATCTGTATGTATATATACTGTGCACAGGGAGGGGCTGGAGGGATCTGTATGTACATATACTGTGCACAGAGAGGCTGGAGGGATCTGTATGTACATATACTGTGCACAGAGAGGCTGGAGGGATCTGTATGTACATATACTGTGCACAGAGAGGCTGGAGGGATCTGTATGTACATATACTGTGCACAGAGAGGATGGAGGGATCTGTATGTACATATACTGTGCACAGAGAGGCTGGAGGGATCTGTATGTATATATACTGTGCACAGAGAGGCTGGAGGTATCAGTATGGACACATAAGAATATAAGAAAATCTATGAACCAGGGAAGAGATGACTGCGAGCTATGCTCCTGTACACATGTGCAGTTTTTGGTGCAGTTTTTTCAGTCAAATAGATCCAAGAGGACAGAGAAGTATTGGATTCCTGTCAGACACACGCTTTGCACGCTTTTTGGACTGAAAAGACGTCAAAAATAACACCCCAAAAAAGTGCCAGTGGTTTTTCCTGCTTTTTTTAGGCAGTTTTTTCAGGCTTTTTCTCATTTTAGAGAATATTACTAGAAAAGTTTTTATCTGCAGCAGTTTATCCCCTGTGTTTTTTTCATGTGATTCTCTACCGTGTGATTCCAGGTTGTCTATAGAAGAATTTAGGGAAAAAACGCCAGAAAAAACACCAATATGCGTACAGACATGTTATTCCCTCCTATAGATGTCTTGGAGGGGGGGGGGGGGGGCTGCCAACATTTCTATGGAGAAACACTAAATAAGAGACTTTTGGCAGTCTGTGTCTGGGCCGTACAGTGATAATGTCCGTCCTTTATATTTCCCATTTCTTTAGAATACACTCTTTGGAGGAGATTTATCAAACATGGTGTAAAGTGAAACTGGCTCAGTTGCCCCTAGCAACCAATCAGATTCCGCCTTTCATTTTCCAAAGAGTCTGTGAGGAATGAAAGGTGGAATCTGATTGGTTTCTAGGGGCGACTGAGACATTTTCACTTTACACCATGTTTGATAAATCTCCCCCTAAGATTCATCTTGTTGCCCATAGCAACCAGTCACAACTCACATAACAACCAATCACAGCTCAGCTTTCTTTTTACCAGAGCAATGTGACTGGTTGCTATGGGCAAAGAAGTGAATCAGCGCCATAAATCTCCCCCCAAAGTGTCCGTTTACTTACGACTGTCTGGTATAAGGGGGAGATTTATGGTGCTGTCTTATAGTAAGATTAGTTTTGTTGCCTATAGCAACCAAGCCCAGCTATCGTAGGGACCAATCACAGCTCAGCTTTCAGTTTTCATATCGCCTTCATAAAATGAAAGCTGAGCTGTGATTGGTTGCTATGGGCAACAAAGCGAATCTTACTATAAGACAGCGTCCCTTTAGTGCAGCGGTGTCAGTCGCGGCCCTCCAGCTGTTGCAAAACTACCCATCATGCCTTGTAGGCTAAAACCAAAGTTTTTGCTGTCCAGGCAAAACAGCTGGAGGACCATCGTTTGAGGCCTGTGATTTACAGCATACATTTCTCATGATATAAACTCCGGGGGAGATTTATCAACCATGGAGTAAAGTGAAACTGGCCCAGTCGCCCCTAGCAACCAATCAGATTCCTCGTTTCATTCCTCACAGACTCTTTGGAAAATGAAAGGTGGAATCTGATTGGTTGCTAGGGGCAACTGAGCCAGTTTCACTTTACACCATGTTTGATAAATCTCCCCCTCCATAAGTAATTATGATGTGCAATCCCCATCACAACCACTAGGTGGCCAAGAACAAAGCATAAACATCTCCCGACAGAGTATCACAAAGACATGTGATGTCAATCAAACTTGATTAACTTATTTTTACATGGCGATATAACTAGGGTTCATTCACACAGCATCAATAGAAAAGATTCTACTTCACTCTTTTTTTTTTTATTTAATTTTTTTTATATCCATTCCTAGATTAAAACCGCAAAAAAAGTTATCAAAACGGCAAATGTGGAAACGACTTAAGTTGAACCAGCTGAACAAACTCAGCTCTGCTACATCTGTATTATATTATACAGCCTATTGGAAGCTATTAGGCGTCTTTAGTCTGGATTCTCTCAGGTGTAAGTCCCTCGCGTCCCGTATTCTCGTGCTGTTATGGGTCTGATATTACGTCGTATTTGACGCCAGTCATTATACGCGCCTTCATTTATGTCATAATAAAGGTTACCGTGAGCGGGAAGTCTGCGCTGAGCCCCCCTGTATAGCGTTTGTTAGGGTCCTTTAGTGTCAGTGTCAGTGTTTAGTGTCCTGTCAGGTCTCATTTCGGAGAACGACTTATTACCATACGTCCTTGTGCAGAAACAACTCAAGGCAAAGAGAAAAAACAGGAAAAAAAAAATCTGAATCTAATGACGACAATTCTTGTAACATAACAAAATACAGACAACACAACAAGGCGACCCCAAAGGAGGTAAAAGGACCGGTTCAGCTCTGCTACATCCACATACAGTATATAGCATATAGGTTTATGTTCAACAGTATACAGTAAAATAGGGATGGGGAACCAGTGGCCCTCCAGCCATTGCAAAACTACAATTCCCATCATGCCTGGACAGCCTTTGGCTGTCCAGGCATGATGGGAGTTGTAGTTTTGCAAGAGTTAGAGGGCCGCAGGTTCATACTTAGTACTTAGGAATAAACAGATGAAAAAAAAAATCTCATCAATGACCACTAGGGGCTCCCTCTACCTACCCTTAACGAAATTAAAGTGGGACTCCGAGCAGTGGCTCTCCAGCTGTTGCAAAACTACAACTCCCATCATGCCCTGATAATTGTGTGGTTATGAATATGCTGCAGAAGTTTTTCGCAAAGTTTTGTTTGTCTGAATTGGGATGTTATGGCGGCACATAGCACATGGGTATCTCTAAGGCTCATGTAGATGGATGGGATGGGGGCATCCATATCTGCTGAATCTTGTATACATATATACAATACCTATATACAGTAGTAGGAAGATACTACATATACAGACATCATTGGATATATATGTAAGACCCTATAACTTAAAAGGGGGAAACCATTCAAAATTGAAGTGAAAGTGGTCTGTATGTTACGACGTCCTGATCTGGATACGGGGGTGATCTTATGGAGAGGGGTTCTCTGTATATGTAACTATGATGTATACAGTGCTCACATATCTCTATATTGTTACAGAAGGGCAGACGCTGTATAGTTTACACAGGTATACTATTACAGGATTTATATAGTATATGTATATAGAGGGACAACCCAGGATAGTACTGTATATACAGCCTTACATATGTGTGACGTATACAGGACATTTATTTGCAGGAAGGACCCTGGATAGAAGACACAGGTGTATATATACACGACTTACATAATACTTATATTCTGGGGCAGGACCATGGATAATATACACAGGGAAATATATATACATGTATATATATATATATATATATATATATATATATATATATATATATACACATGACGTATGCAGTACCTATGTAAGTAGGGAGGACCCAGATAGTATACACAGCTGTGTATATATATATATATATATATATATATATATATACACAGTATATACAGCAATACATACACGTAATGCATAGCACATATATATACAGGGAGGACCCAGGACAGTATACACAGCTGTATATATACATGACGTATACAGTACATATAGATGCACATAATATACACAGCCATATATATATATATATATATATATATATACACACACGGCGTATACAGTACATACAGTACATGCACAGGGAGGACCCTGATAGTATACACAGCTATACACATTCAAGACGTACATAGTACATATATATGCGGGGAGGATAGTATATACAGCCATACATATACATGACGTATACAGTACATACAGTATATGGGAGGACCATGATAATATATACATCTATACATGATATCAGCAGGAAGGACCATGGATACATTTGTACCCTGCAATATACACTGAGAATGCGCCGCAGTACATTATATAGGGGTTATTAACTTTAATGGTTAATAATAAAATCTGTATCTCAATAATTAAACCTGTATCCGCCATAGATGCTATATCTTCCAGCAAGAAACCAACAAGATCCAGTATACCGGTGCCTCATGGTCCATACACCCCGCCATCCCTACAGCAGACCCTCCATCCCCGGCCGCCCCACCGCTCGCCCGGAGAAAACCAGGGGATCTAAGGTCGATGGCGATAGAATCTTATAAAGCAATGGCGCTATCACCGCCGGCCGCCATACACATTGTAGAATCACAGGGACGGTATTTTTAGCCGACAATTAGAGGCGATCCCTATTATATCCATATCCAGAGATGTGAGGGCTGTGTGGGATTTCTTGGCCATATTTTCTATTCTTCAGAGTAAGAAAAAAAAAAAAGCAGCAATGAGTCACAATACGAGAGGAGAGAATTAAGAGATTCTTGACCTCATTTTCTCTCTGGCAAGGAAATAAGGAGACCCCTGACATTCCTCCGCTTCTGTAATAGATGCTGTTAGATATATGACCGCCATTCATGTTCACTTCACAAACCTTCCACCGCTCCTATCTGTAAGGCTGTTATAGATCTTATAGATGTTATAGATGTTATAGATCTCTACAGCTGCTTCTCATACTGAGGATTAATAAGGACGCTAATGGCAGACGCTGACTATTCTAGATTCCCCCTAATAGGATCTATCGCAGGTCTGAGCCCCCGTCCTGCTTTATTCTTACTACCTGGGATAGCTGGTGAATAGAGATAGATAGGGTGACAATTACATTGCTACACTGGATATATATATATATATATATATATATATATATATATATATATCCCTATCACATTGCACATTGGTAGCCAGGTATATAGATATTTATTTTCTGCTGCTGCCTAGAAATCACCAGGTACAAAGTGTCGATCATATGTAAAACCATAAGTAAAATCAACATTACTCATGTTACATGATTGTCAGTGTCTCCTATCTATCTATCTATCTCCTATGTATCTATCTATATATCTCCTATCTATCTATCTATCTATCTATCTATCTATCTATCTATCTATCTATCTATCTCTTATCTATCTATCTATCTATCCATCCATCCATCCATCCATCCATCCATCCCATGTATTTTGTGATAACCCTTTGTGCCCAATGACAAATCCAGCTCTTCTGTGTCTGACAAATCCATCTCTGCTGCATTTTGCCAGAATAAATTATGATAAACATTTAAAAAATCATTGCTATCTGAGTTCCGCCAAGTGACAAATCCAGCTTTTCTGCTTCTGACAAACTCATCTCTGCAACATTTCCCACTATAAATTATGTAAATCTGAAAGATTCTCGGTAGCTGAGTTACAGCGAACCATAAAATCACCTCACCTGTGTCTAAAAAAGAAACTAAAAGGTAGATTTACCTGCATCCCCAGAACCCTTTGTGACACCATCAAGAGTCCTGCCGGATGACATACTCAGCTCTGCAGTGTCTCACCACCCAGCTCTGCTACATTCTGCACAACTAAATGATATAAATCCGAAAAATTATTGTTACGCCGAACGACCGCAACCGTGTCTAACAAAGCCAGCTCTGCTACATTTTGTACGAATAAATCATATGAATCTATGGATTACTTAAACCGTCTGACAAACTCGGCTCTGCTACATTTTGCAAAAAATTTTTTTATGAATATGCTAATTTTTGTTAGCTTTATGCACAGGGAGTGTTGGCCAGGATTTGGTGAGGTCTCTTCCGTTTAGAGGAATGGTTAACCACAATCCCCATGTCATGCCAGCTCGGAGGCTCCTGGAGGAATGTGAGGAGGGACGGCGCAGACTGTGGACGCTAGCTGGAGCTGCGCACTTAAACAGCCATTGTGGTATCTGTATAAATAGCCTCACACTCCAGTGGGTTTCTCTGCTCCGGATCCTGTTGCATCGTCTGATAATTGGGATGTTTTCATGTTGCGGGAATGAGATCACTACTACTAAATATTCACACCATGTGTCACCCGCAAGTTTACAGCTTCACATTCATTTCCATGTGCTCAGCTAGAAGGCGAGATGGGAATGCAAAGCGAAATTGGACTTTATTTAGAGTGGGTTTCGCTTGCAATATTTCTAGAAGGTTCACACGGTTCTATAGTCATCCTATATCGCACTGCGGTATGGGTTCCTCTTTAAGAAACCTGCATTACTAGTGGCGTACAAAGAGTTAACCCTACCCCTGTGGTTTCTGAAATGATAAATATTTACCTTGTATTTATATTGTATAAGAATTGAGAGTTTTACATATAGGAAATAGGTCTCCAATTGTGCAAAATGTGATCATACCGGATCTCTTCAACAACCCCCCCCCCCCTCCCCCATACATATAGACAATGTATCCCTGTCTGCAATGCACATTATAATACACTATGTTACAATCCAACAAACTTTACCTGCTACCACACTGGATCTCCTCTCCTCTCATTCTCCTCTATACATCCTATTCCTCCCCACAATGAACAATACAATGCACAGCTTCAGTATTGCAAAACCTGACAAACTTTATATTCTTTGCACTATACCATCCTACCCAATCTATTCAGTCATAAAATCTCCTACGACGGTGAAGCTTCCCAGACATCCTCTTTTTTTTTTTTTTTTGCAATGAACAATACAATAGAATGCACATTGTCTGTATGACACAAAGCAACAAACTTTACATTGCGATGATATTCGCTTTCTTCCTATATGCCCACACCTATACTCTTCTAGACAATCTATGGTTACATCCAATGATCATTACAAGTCTTCACAATACAACAAAGTAATTATTCTGCAATATACTATCATACTGAACCTATCCCAGCCCCCTCTTACCTTCCCAGACATCCTACCCCTCTGTGCAATGAACATTTTATTTAATAATAAACTTTACAATTGCAATATACTATCATACAAGGTCTCTTCCCATCCACTAGTATCCAACAACCAGCACAGCCTGTGTTCCAATGCATTTGTCATCCATGTCCATCAACCTTTCTCAGACCCAAGCCAAACCAATCCTTCTATATTCTCACATTGTAAATGCTGACACCAAGTTAGTTGTAAGACATTGACAAGTTAGCACTTAGAAATAAGGAGGCATTGCACCTGTCTGGAGTCCTTAGAATCTGCATTCATTGCTAAATAAACCCCCCAGTGCTCTACTTTCTGCCAGCTTCCCTCTCCATGCCATCACATCACCTTTCCTGGGGATCTCAGCTCCTGCAAGCAGTTGTTCCTCTAGCTGTCATTCCCTCTCCATCCGCCAGGGGGAGCTCCAAGACTCCAGCGCTTTCCTTCAGGGACCAATTTGACTGCTAATGTTCTCTGGCTGCTGAGATGTTAATGGACGGAGTGCTCCTTACAGACAGTCACTCATCTGGCAGAGACTCGCAAAACTGGAGCATCAGCACTGAGAGATGGAGAAAAGAAGAGCCACACACTCAAGTTGGGAATTAAAACCTTGCATCTTGCTCCTGGATCCATGCTGATCTCCCATCATGTATAGTCTCTTTTTTTTTTATTTTAACCCAGGAGGAATCATCAATTGACTCTTAAGGAGGTCAGTAAAGGAGTCATTGATTGGAGCAGTAAGTACTGATAGCATAAGGGCAGTAAGTACTGATAGCACCAGGGCAGTAAGTACTAATAGCACCAGGGCAGTAAGTACTAATAGCACCAGGGCAGTAAGTACTGATAGCACCAGGGCAGTAAGTACTGATAGCATAAGGGCAGTAAGCCATGCAGTCTGCTGGTTCTCCTAGCTGTCAGCATGGAGATCTATGAGCAGGCTGCTGCTTTTCCCATCTACATTTTGCAATATCTCCAATGCATTGCACTGAGATGGCTTTTGCCAACTCCATTTCTTATCCAGTGCATGCATGTGCTCTCCAGGCTCCCATTCTAATTTCCCCAATCCCAGACACACATGTGCACTGACCTATTGAGATTTGCATCCTAGTGCTTGCATGTTCCATAGCTTCACTATCACTCATGTCCTTATACTGAGATTTCCACTCCCCGGTTCTTATATAGCGCTCACATGTTCCATAGCTTCGCCATCACTCATGTCCTTATCCCAGACCTATACTGAGATTTCCACTCCCCAGTTCTTATATAGCGCTCACATGTTCCATAGCTTCGCCATCACTCACCATCTAATGTCCTTATGTCAGTCATACAAGTGCACTGAAATACTGAGATTTGCACTCCTAGGTCCTTATATAGCGCTCACATATACCATAGCACTTAAGGATCAAAATTTCCAAATTACACGTCAATCTAATGCCCTTATGTCAGATATATAATAAATAAATATATACATACTGAGATTTGCACTCCCCGGTTCTTATATAGCACTCACATATACCATAGCACTAAGATATCAAGATTTGCTAATTTAGTCTCAATCTAATGTTTCTATATAATCACACTCTCTCTCTATATAACTCCATTCTATGCATGTTGCCCAAAGAGCTGACAATCTATCCCAGACCCAAACTCCCATTACTTCTATGGAGCTTCTGCCAGTGCTTGCAATCCAATATCCCCCTTTATTAACCTATGTATACAGACAGGATGAAGTTTTTTTGTTTTTTTTTTTAGTATGAGGCATGGTGGGTGCCATCCAGTCCCCTGCACACATGCTGCTGGCAGACATCAGAAAGAAGTGATTTCAAAGGCTGTAGCTTGCACACATAACAGCAAGACATAGAGCAAAAGATACAGGAACCTGTTCAAAGAGTGACATCCTCAAAGCTCATCTTGACAAAAATAAGGAACAATTAAAGAATAAAAAACTAAAAAATAAAAAAAATAATAATAAAAAAGCCTCCTACCACCTCCCTCCCGCCGCAACCCCTGGGGGAGTTCACCTGAATATCTCGGCTTGCGGAACAATTTCTGCAATAAAAGAAATGCAAATGAGGGAGAGAGAGAGCGACATTGAGGAAAGTGTGTACTTACTGAGGGAAGCTTCGGTGTCCTCATTAGAGAGAAGTCCCTGTGTGCGGAGTTATAATCCTTTTATTGCTGCTCATTAGTGAACAGGAAGATTTTATCCAGGCGAATGACCCCCACTTTTTTTTTTTTTTTTACCCCCCCTGGAATGTGTATCCAAAAAATGAGAGTTTAGGAGATCATCCCCTTCTCGTATCCATCATCTGGGACCCCCTAGGTGCTTGCAGGAAATAAAGTGCATGTTATCCTCTTAGATCCTGAAAAGGAACAAAAGCAAAAAAGAAAAAAAGCCAGAAATTAAAAATCAGGAGTTGTTGCTTGTTCCCTGGCGAGGACGTTGTTGCTTCCCAGATGTTGTGTGCTGCTGCACCGCTGCCGGCCGCCAGATGTGCAGAGGTTGTTGGTCCACAGTGCTGAAATGCACAGCAGCCCCTGCTCTCATTGTATTTAGAATGGAGATTTGTGGAGAGGCAGCATCAATCACTCCCAATTAGCATTGGCGAGATGGGTGGGGACCTGGCTGTCCTTGTACTGACCAGTCTGTCCCTCCAAGTTACTGCAAAACACATAGCTCTGAGGTGGACCAGAGGGGACACATGTTCAATCAGATGAGCCAGGGACCTCTCTCTCTCTTCTCAGGGTGGGGTGGGAGAGGCTTTACCCTACAGGACAGAGTTGGGGGGGCTGCTGCTGCTGCGACTGGTACCGAGGAAGAGGAGGAGGAGGAGGAGGAGGAGAAGAAGAGGTGTCTTGCTGTTTCAAGAGAAGATTTCCAAATGCCAGCAAACAAGAGCAAACCTTATACTACTAGCTCTAGCCCAGGATTCCTGAGCGGTCCTAGAGACCTCAGCTGATTATTCCTGACAGGCTCTGCATTATTGATTGCAAGCTCTGTGGTTCTCCCAGATGTTACACTGCCATACGAAACCATCTCAGTTCATTAGAACTGAATCTATTGCTGATATACAGGTGAGGTTTACCCCCCCTCCCCCTCCTTCTGTGGTGTTATTAACCCCCTCTGCATGGATTCTATACACCTACCGCCATCCATACATCTATTTATAAGGTGATACAATATTCATAGCGACCATGCATTATCGGGGATTTGTGAATTATAAATGTCAGATTTTAGACTAAATCTTACTTCGGAGCGGATGTCTACAGGGAGATGTCAGGAAATGTTAGTCTGCTGAAAGAGTAGTAGATGCTTGGAACAAACTTCCAGCAGAGGTGGTAGGTAAACATATCTCTATTCTAAGATATAGGGAATAATGTAAAGGGAGACTAGATGGAGCCTGAGTTCTTCTTCTCGGCTGTCCAGGCATGATGGGACTTGTAGTTTTGCAACAGCTGAGTTTGACACGTCTGTACTAGATACATTGTATATCCCGGCAGAGAAGCATAAAAATCCTGATATTTTCATCAATGTCATAAATTGATACATTTTCGACACTTTAGATCAGGGGTAGGGAACCTTGGCTCTCCGGCTGTTGCAAAACTACAACTCCCATCATGCTTGGACAGCCGAAGGCTGTCCAGGCATGATGGGAGTTGTAGTTTTGCAACAGCTGGAGAGCCAAGGTTCCCTACCCTTGCTTTAGATGATAGAGAGGAGACTCCAATGTAGCAGAGCTGATTTGGTCATGACGTCATCGGCTTCTTGTATTATTTTCACTTTAAGGAAACCAGTGTTCGTTGGGCTCTGCTACATTTGGAGACTAAATCCTGAGTGTTATACAGTATCATAGACAGGCGGCTGTACAATGAGGATTTCACCTCCATGTACAGGATCAGGATCAGGAATAGGACAGTAAGTGGCCAAGCTGAAGTCAGGTAGATGCTGACTCTGAACTGCTTCTTCTTCTTCTTCTTCTTCTTCTTCTTCTTCCCATTGTAGGGATAAAGTTCCTTAATGTTCATCGAGCCTGACCAGGATTAAGGGGAATAGTCATCTGGATCAAATCCTGATCAGCAATAATAGAAAAATGGTTTATAAGGATAAGGCAGCTATCCCAGGTGTAAGGAGAGTAGCAGGTGTCAGGAGAGGCGAGGGAGGGGTAGTGTAGAAGAAAGATTCTGCGTCTTTTTTTTTCTTCTCAAGGTTTTGGCTTTAACGACTGTGACAAGAAAAAACTGCATAAAAAACGGCAATAAAAACTGCAAAAATGCGTAAATAACCGCTTGAAATGGGGCTTAAAGTGCATGAAACCAGGAAAAAAAATTCATAGAAAAACATCAAAAACTGTACACAAAACATAATTAAAAAAACATAAAAAGTGCATAGAAAAAAAAACTGCATAAAAAAATGGAAAAAAACAGCAATGAAAAGGGCATAAAAGTCCATAAAAAAACGACAAAAGTGCAAACAAAATAGCAAAAACTTTTAAAATGCTATAATAAAGCATCAGAGCCTGCCTAAAAAACTGCATCCGAATGATCAAAGGGCTGCATAACAACTGCATAAAACATTGGGTCAAAACATTTACCTGTTCAAATCACCCCGTAGCTATGTTCACACAACGTCCAAAAAAGACGTCCGTCATTCAATACAATGTGTGAAAAAGATGTCCGGCATTTTAATCAAGCCCATTAAAATAATGCAATAACGGACGTATTTTTAAACACAAAAAGTGGATGTAATTTAACTTTTTTGGATGTTGTGTGAACATAGCCTAAGGCTCGGAGCACATCAAGGATTTTTTTTTGTATTTTTTGATCAATAGTTTTACAAAAACCAGGAGAGGGTCCAAAACACAGACTAGGGTGCACATCTTTCCATACTTTCCTTCTCGGTCCCACTCTCGGATTTGGTAAAACTTGTAACCAAATACTGCCCAAAACTAAGACCCTAAACTACATGTGCACAAGCCCTAAAGTGTGAGATCACTGGTGTGGCCCCAAATAAATCTTACTGGACTCTCAGGAGTCTCTAACAGGGGGGTATTATGTGCGCTCCCTATTATGTCACATATACAAAACATATAGGGGTAAATATCCTGAGAATGAAAGGTTGCCTCGCTTAAAGGGGATCTGTCAGCTGTAATTCACGTTCCAAACGGCTGACACTGGAAGATGGACAAGGAGACGCATGGTATCTTTCATATATCCAGCTGTGATTCCAGAATGTATTACCAGGAACACTCTATGTGACACCAGGACCAGGAACACTCTATGTGACACCAGGACCAGGAACACTCTATGTGACACCAGGAACACTCTATGTGACACCAGGAACACTCTATGTGACACCAGGACCAGGAACACTCTATGTGACACCAGGAACACTCTATGTGACACCAGGAACACTCTATGTGACACCAGGACCAGGAACACTCTATGTGACACCAGGACCAGGAACACTCTATGTGACACCACGACCAGGAACACTCTATGTGACACCAGTAACACTCTATGTGACACCAGGACCAGGAACACTCTATGTGACACCAGGACCAGGAACACTCTATGTGACACCAGGACCAGGAACACTCTATGTGACACCAGGACCAGGAACACTCTATGTGACACCAGGAACACTCTATGTGACACCAGGACAGGAACACTCTATGTGACACCAGGAACACTCTATATGACACCAGGAACACTCTATGTGACACCAGGACCAGGAACACTCTATGTGACACCAGGACCAGGAACACTCTATGTGACACCAGGAACACTCTATGTGACACCAGGACCAGGAACACTCTATGTGACACCAGGACCAGGAACACTCTATGTGACACCACGACCAGGAACACTCTATGTGACACCAGTAACACTCTATGTGACACCAGGACCAGGAACACTCTATGTGACACCAGGAACACTCTATGTGACACCAGGACAGGAACACTCTATGTGACACCAGGAACACTCTATATGACACCAGGAACACTCTATGTGACACCAGGGACACTCTATGTGACGCCAGGACCATGAATAATCTATGTGACGCCAGGACCAGGAACACTCTTATGTGACACCAGGACCAGGAACACTCTATGTGACACCAGGACCAGGAACACTCTTATGTGACACCAGGACCAGGAACACTCTATGTGACACCAGGACCAGGAACACTCTATGTGACACCAGAAACACTCTATGTGACACCACGACCAGGAACACTCTATGTGACACCAGGAACACTCTATGTGACACCAGGACCAGGAACACTCTATGTGACAGCAGGAACACTCTATGTGACACCAGGACCAGGAAAACTCTATGTGACACCAGGACCAGGAACACTCTATGTGACACCAGGACCAGGAAAACTCTATGTGACACTATAACCAGGAACACTCTATGTGACACCAGGACCAGGAACACTCTACGTGACACCAGAAACACTCTATGTGACACCAGGACCAGGAAAACTCTATGTGACACCAGGACCAGGGACACTCTATGTGACACTAGGACCAGGAACACTCTATGTGACACCAGGAACACTCTATGTGACACCAGGACCAGGGACACTCTATGTGACACTAGGACCAGGAACACTCTATGTGACACCAGGAACACTCTATGTGACACCAGAACCAGGAACACTCTATGTGACACCAGGAACACTCTATGTGACACCAGGACCAGGAACACTCTATGTGACACCAGGACAGGAACACTCTATGTGACACCAGGACAGGAACACTCTATGTGACACCAGGACCAGGAACACTCTATGTGACACCAGGAACACTCTATGTGACACCAGGACCAGGAAAACTCTATGTGACACCAGGAACACTCTATGTGACACCAGGACCAGGAACACTCTATGTGACACCAGTAACACTCTATGTGACGCCAGGACCAGGAACACTCTATGTGACACCAGGACCAGGAACACTCTATGTGACACCAGGACCAGGAAGACTCTATGTGACACCATATCCAGGAACACTCTATGTGACACCAGGACCAGGAACACTCTATGTGACACCAGGACCAGGAACACTCTATGTGACACCAGGGACACTCTATGTGACGCCAGGACAACAAACAATCTATGTAACACCAGGATCAGGAACACTCTATGTGACACCAGGACCAGGAACACTCTATGTGACACCAGGAACACTCTATGTGACACCAGGACAGGAACACTCTATGTGACACCAGGAACACTCTATATGACACCAGGAACACTCTATGTGACACCAGGGACACTCTATGTGACGCCAGGACCATGAATAATCTATGTGACGCCAGGACCAGGAACACTCTTATGTGACACCAGGACCAGGAACACTCTATGTGACACCAGGACCAGGAACACTCTATGTGGCACCAGGACCAGGAACACTCTATGTGGCACCAGGACCAGGAAAACTCTATGTGACACCAGGACCAGGAACACTCTATGTGACACCAGGACCAGGAACACTCTATGTGACACCAGGAACACTCTATGTGACACCAGGACCAGGAACACTCTATGTGACACCAGGAACACTCTATGTGACACCAGGACCAGGAACACTCTGTGACACCAGGAACACTCTATGTGACACCATATACAGGAACACTCTATGTGACACCAGAAACACTCTATATGACACCAGGACCAGGAACACTCTATGTGACACCAGGGACACTCTATGTGACGCCAGGACAACAAACAATCTATGTAACACCAGGATCAGGAACACTCTATGTGACACCAGGACCAGGAACACTCTATGTGACACCAGGAACACTCTATGTGACACCACGACCAGGAACACTCTATGTGACACCAGGAACACTCTATGTGACACCAGGACAGGAACACTCTATGTGACACCAGGAACACTCTATATGACACCAGGAACACTCTATGTGACACCAGGGACACTCTATGTGACGCCAGGACCATGAATAATCTATGTGACGCCAGGACCAGGAACACTCTTATGTGACACCAGGACCAGGAACACTCTATGTGACACCAGGACCAGGAACACTCTATGTGGCACCAGGGACACTCTATGTGACACCAGGACCAGGAAAACTCTATGTGACACCAGGACCAGGAACACTCTATGTGACACCAGGACCAGGAACACTCTATGTGACACCAGGAACACTCTATGTGACACCAGGACCAGGAACACTCTATGTGACACCAGGAACACTCTATGTGACACCAGGACCAGGAACACTCTATGTGACACCAGGAACACTCTATGTGACACCATATACAGGAACACTCTATGTGACACCAGAAACACTCTATATGACACCAGGACCAGGAACACTCTATGTGACACCAGGACCAGGAACACTCTATGTGACACCAGAACCAGGAACACTCTATGTGACACCAGAACCAGGAACACTCTATGTGACACCAGGACCAGGAACACTCTATGTGACACCACGACCAGGAACACTCTATGTGACACCAGTAACACTCTATATGACACCAGGACCAGGAACACTCTATGTGACACCAGGACCAGGAACACTCTATGTGACATCAGGAACACTCTATGTGACACCAGCATCAGGAACACTCTATGTGACACCAGGAACACTCTATGTGACACCAGGAACACTCTATGTGACACCAGGACCAGGACCACTCTATGTGACACCAGGAACACTCTATGTGACACCAGGAACACTCTACGTGACACCAGAAACACTCTATATGACACCAGGACCAGGAACACTCTATGTGACACCAGGAACACTCTATGTGACACCAGGACCAGGAACACTCTATATGACACCAGGAACACTCTATTTGACACCAGAACCAGGAACACTCTATGTGACACCAGGACCAGGAACACTCTATGTGACACCACGACCAGGAACACTCTATGTGACACCATATCCAGGAACACTCTATGTGACACCAGGAACACTCTTTGTGACACCAGGACCAGGAACACTCTATGTGACACCAGGACCAGGAACACTCTATGTGACACCAGGAACAGGAACACTCTATGTGACACCGGGAACAGGAACACTCTATGTGACACCAGGAACACTCTATGTGACACCAGGAACACTCTATGTGACACTAGGACCAGGAACACTCTATGTGACACCAGGACCAGGAACACTCTATGTGACATCAGGACCAGGAACACTCTATGTGACATCAGGACCAGGGACACTTTATGTGACACCAGGACCAGGAACACTCTATGTAACACCAGGACCAGGAACACTCTATGTAACACCAGGACCAGGAACACTCTATGTGACATCAGGAACACTTTATGTGACACTAGGACCAGGAACACTCTATGTAACACCAAGGGACTCTCATATTTGCTGCTTTGGTGCAGTTACTAGAGTTGGGAGAAGAACATAAGAGCATGTTCACAAGCTGCAGATCCCAGCTCAGCCACTGGTGGCAGCAGAGGAGCCATGTTGCCCCATACAGCTGCTACTCATCTAATCATCTGAATGGGACAGGTCTTGTCTATTGTGGCTTTGGTCCATTGGGCTTGCTGTAAAGCATATCTCTAAATGTTGTGACCATCTGGCTCTGGTCAGTAAACGAAATCATTCCCTTTAAATAGAACATTTCTGTTATTGCTGCAAAATTGCAGTAAAGTGCATATGCAATAATGGGAGGTTGTTTTCCCCAGGTTCAGGCCTATGACTGTGATATTAAAGGAGTCCCAATAACACAGAGATCAGAGACCTGGCTGCTGTTAGTGCATTAGCAGCCTAATCCCTCCATTCTGTACAATATCATCCAGTGATAGAGGCCCCTCAGCTCCCAGTCACTCTCTATAACCAGAATTCAGACTTAAAGGGATAAAGGGATAGTGCCATCTCAACTAATGTAGTTATACTTGTAGGACTCATCAAGTTAAATACTATCATTTAGCAACCTTGGGGGAGATTTATCAAACACAGGGGCGGAACTTCCGCCGTAGCAGCCATAGCGGCTGCTACGGGGTCCTACAACATCTGGGGACCCGTAGCCCAGGCCCTCGGAGCTGACAGCACCTGCAGCACCGGGTCGCGTCAGTGGCGGCGGTGTAGGGTTCGGTCCGGGCATCAGTGTGCGCTAGGGCTGGTACTTCTGGCACAGGGAGAGTCTCTAACACACGCTCCCTGTGCCGGAAGTACCGGGCGCTGACACACACTGAAATCACTGGTACGTGTTGGTGCTGCGCTCCCCGTAGGCGTCCCGTCCTATGCCCGGTCAGCGTTGGCATCAGTGTCTCATTGTGCATCGGTGCCCGAAACTTATAGCTCAGGAAGCACATGTTAGAGAAGCTCCCTGTGCCAGAAGTACTAGCCCCGGCACACACTGAGCCACTGATGCCTGCGCTGACCAAGAATCCCTGGGACACCCCCCAGGGTGCCAGGAAAGACAGAAGATGAGAGCTGACAACTTAAGCCAGCATTTATAAGGGGGACAACTTAAGGGGGCATCTATAAGCCGGCATCTATAAGGGAGACAACTTAAGGGGGCTTCTATAAGCCGGCATCTATAAGGGGGACAACTTAAGGGGGCTTTTATAAGCCGGCATCTATAAGGGGGACAACTTAAGGGGGTATCTATAAGCCGGCATCTATAAGGTGGACAACTTAAGGGGGCTTCTATAAGCCGGCATCTATAAGGGGGACAACTTAAGGGGGCTTTTATAAGCCGGCATCTATAAGGGGGACAACTTAAGATGGCATCTATAAGAGGGACAACTTAAGGGGGCATCTATATGGGGGAACAACACGGGGGAGATCTATAAGGGAGCCAACACAGGGGGGGCATCTATAAGGGGGGCAACACTGGGGGACCATTTATAAGGGGGACTACACAGGGGGGCCATCAATAAGGGGGTCAGAGGAGGTCAACAGGGGGGTGGATCTTAATATAACTGCACTGTGATTTATATGGAGTACAGAACCTGTGTAGAGCTGGGTGTGTTGATGGCGTAGTGGTCGGTCGAGGGGGGGGGGCTTAATCAAAAGTTTGCTACGGGGCCCAGCCAGTTCTAGTTACGCCCCTGATCAAACGTGGTGTAAAGTGAAACTGGCACTGTTGCCCTTAGTAACCAATCAAATTCCACCTTTCATTCCAAAGAGTCTGTGAGAGATGAAAGGTGGAATCTGATTGGTTGCTAGGGGCAACTGAGCCAGTTTCACTTTACACCATGTTTGGTAAATCTCCCCCTTGTCTCCATCTCCTGATATTCTGCTCTTTCCCTCCCATTGTTGACAGCTCATTGTCCAGGCTACTGACCACCAATGTTCCCTCTAAGCTTCAGCCACTGCTGACCAGAATGGCAGGAGAACTGAACAAAGTTCAAGCAAAGCTGGGCAAAACTTAAAGGGATACTCCAGACATTTTTTTTTTTTTTTTCAAATCAACTGGTGACAGGAAGTGCCACAGATTTGTAATTAACTTCTATTAAAAATCCAAGTCTCCCAGTACTTATCAGCTGCTGTATGTCCTGCAGGAAGTGGTGTATTCTTTCCATTCTGACACGGTGCTCTCTGCTGCCACCTCTGTCCGTGTCAGGAACTGTCCAGAGCAGCAGCAAATCCCCATAGAAAACCTCTCCTGCTCTGGACAGTTCCTGACATGGACAGAGGTGGCAGCAGAGAGCACTGTGTCAGACTGGAAGGAATATACCACTTCATGCAGGACATACAGCAACTGATAAGTACTGGAACACTGGAGATTTGTTTTAATAGAAGTAAATTACAAATCGTTGGCACTTTCTGGCACCAGTTGATTGATTTGATTTGCAAGAGTACCCCAGAAACACAGAAAGGTCGGTCTTAAAGGTAATATAGCATTGCAATTTAAAGGGCTGGGGTTATTTTTGGCAGAGGGGGAAGATGAAAGAAGTAACATGCTCTCACCTCCTAACTCCAGCGCTGGTGCTGGTATCCCGCAGCTCCGGTCCTTGGGACTGAGTGATGACCTGGGACGTGACATGTTAGGCCTGCTCAGCAGTCATAGCGGGGTCCCACCTCGGCTGCTGACTGGCTGAGCAGGCCTGACATATGATCACTGAGACCCAGAAGCAGCCAGGACCGGAGCTGCGGGATAATGGCACCAGCACTGGAGAAGAAGAGGTGAGAGCATGTTTCTACTTTCATCCTCCCCAGCCTGGAGTCCTCCTTTAAATATAGTGGATATAGTGATAGGTAGGCATCGCCTGTAGGTCCATATCAAGCAGTAAGTCCCACATTATGTAGGTAATCTCCCTGGTAGTTAGCAACCCCTTCCCTGTAGGCATCCTCCTGATAGCAACCCTCGTATTGGGTAGTCCCTCCCCCAGGGCAGGGCCGTCTTAACAGCATTATGGGCCCCTGGGCAGAGGTGCGAATTGCCTCCCCCCCCAACCGCCACCATCAAATCCCCCACATCTTTGCATATAGTGCCCCCCATAGTAGCCAATCCCCCCATAGTAGCCAATCCCCCCATATAGTGCCCCCCATAGTAGCCAATCCCCCCATATAGTGCCCCCCATAGTAGCCAGTGCCCCCTTGTAGCCAGTGCCCCCATAGTAGCCAGTGCCCCCCATAGTAGTCAGTGCCCCCCATAGTAGCCAGTGCCCCCCATAGTAGCCAGTGCCCCCATAGTAGCCAGTGCCCCCCATAGTAGCCAGTGCCCCCATAGTAGCCAGTGCCCCCCATAGTAGCCAGTGCCCCCCACAGTAGCCAGTGCCCCCCACAGTAGTCAGTGTCCCCCATAGTAGCCAGTGCCCCCATAGTATCCAGTGCCCCCCATAGTAGCCAGTGCCCCCCATAGTAGCCAGTGCCCCCATAGTAGCCAGTCCCCCCCATAGTAGCCCCCGGGGTACAGAGAGACTGACTGTGCCGGAAGTGTCCGGCTGCATGACACATCCAGGACACAGGCAGCGTCTCTGTACCCCGCTGCCTGTGCCGGAGGATGTCGGGAGTGCGCGCTGCCGGGAGACATCAGCTGCTGGGGCCGCCGGACGGGTGAGTTCCTGGACTGCCCGCCCCTTCTATCGCCGCTTAGCTGAGTCGATCAGAAGCCCAGGAAAGTGCTGCTCATTGCACTTTCCTGGGCTTCTGATCGGCTGTCAGCTGAGAGGCGATAGAAGGGGCGGGCTGGGCGGAGGGGGTAGCTCAGGGCCGCTCACTATGCATATGCATAGTGAGCGGCAATAGAGGGGGCGGGCGGGACGGCTTCCTTGCGGTGCTCAGCCCTGCTTGGGAGCCGTCTTCGCTTTATAGGACGCACTTAGTTTTATAAGTGCGTCTTATAAAGCTAAAAATACAGGTCACAGAGGGCAGGGGCCCCCTAGAACGCAAGGGCCCCCGGGCAGCCGCCTACCCTGCCCAATGGATAAGACAGCCCTACCCCAGGGCACCAACCTACCTCATTTACATATTGCTCTGAGGATATCGGTAAGAAAACGGTAATAGGAGCATAAGAGCAGCTATAGACTCCCTGAAACGATGAGACAGATGAGAAATGAATTAGACTGGAGGGAAGCTGTTATTATACATGGAGCACAACCAGCTCTGCTTTACCAGTACTCGGAGACTATGTGGGGGCACAGCGCAGCCTGGGACAGGACAAACCTTTATCTTCTAACCTGTGAACAAGTATAGGGATGCCCTGAAGCAGAGCCATGCAATCCGCCACCAGGAGAGCATGCATCTCATTTCTATAGGACTGTGCGGATCTGCAGGCAGAACGGGCAGCGGAGTCAGGAATGGAGGTCGAGCCGCATCCTCTGGAGGAATTGGTTAATCATAAGATGAATGCTGCCGGGGGAGGGAGAGGTAATACGCAGCTCTCTCAGTATCACCAGGTAGTATTACCCTGTATTTCTGCAATCCTACACATTACTTGTGTAGAATTGAAACAATTGAATTGCGGAAAACACAAAGAACAATAACAATAGGCCTGTATGCTAATAAAACATACATGTATTCTGCCCATATCTCACCACTAGGGGGGCACCCCTGCTCGGACTGAATCACTGGGGAGCTGGGGACTCTTGGTAGGAGTCGAAGATTCTATTTTACACAGTAACTAATAAAAGGGGTATTCACATTTACAGATAATGACATACATATGTGTCCCTCCTTATGTGGCGTCCCACAACGGGTGTTTCTTATGTCACACCTGTCATAAAGAAGCTTCTTACTCAAAGCTAAGTGGTGATGAAGATAGTTTGTTATTTCACCACTAGATGTCAGTGTTTTGTATGTGAACTCTCATCTTTTGCACAGCTGAAGTAAGCAAAGTGTTACTGCTACTTATGTATTATGTACTTCTATTGACATCAATGGAGATACTCTTCTTTTCTGATCTATCATTTCTCTTCTATTCTTTGCACACATTTCCACCCCTCACAGGGTATTTTGCACACTCCTGTAGGAAGTAGTCACTTGGTGGGGGAAAGTGTAGCGTCAGTCTAATCTGATTTCTCGTGGGAGGAGGACACACAGAGCAGATGTCCCTGCTGTAGCCAAGCCAGGGCCTGGCTCTGCCAGGACCCCTGTCCGGGACAGTCCAGTTGTGTTAGTGAGTCAAGACACGTGTATGAAGCAACTAGTGACACTCAGTTTCTTCAGTCTATCCACAATTTCCACTATGCAGTGCTAGACATTACAAGGAGAACAAGACGGGGATAACCTTAACCCATGCCGATAACCACTTTAAAAAGTGCAGGGCAGTATCCTGATAAGCAAGAGGAACTTGCCTGGATAGGACAAAGCTACCAGAGGATCTATGTGTCCTATGTCGCAGTGTAGGCTCGGACACTTAGTTTCACCCAGGTAACCAAGACTGGGGCTTGTATCTCCCTATTAGGACGAGTACCTCAACACTGTGGGGCAGAAAGTGGTCAGACATTGTCTAAGCTTAGGTACATTTAATTTCTTACTCTCAAGTCTCAAGTATTCTTCTCTCAAGTTCCAGCAGTCAGTCATCTCTTCCTTTGCACCAGCGCACTACACACACCGCCACACACCTTGGGTCATCTTTCCCCTTTCTGTGGGTGGCAGTACCGATAGTCCAGGTGGGTCAATTACCACTCAGGACTACCGTGACAAGAGCCCCATCACAGCCGACCAGGGGGGACCCATCACAGCCGACCATTTCAGGGTAGTACAGCCAGCTATCCTCTACAAAGCAGGTATCAACATCACACCTGTATGCTGGACAAGCAATGGCGTCACAACACTTATATCTCCGGCTGAGCTGTATAACACAACCGGTCAACCACCACAGAAGTGGTGTCACCAGTAACATCACAGTACGTCACCAGTGGAGTACCACACTTACATGTGACCTCATTGGATTCCTGGACCTGCACAGGCCTCCAGCTGGGCCTGGAGCAGTGTAATTTCCTGTGAAAGCCTGCCTCCTGCACAGGACACTGTAGCTCAAGTATCTTGAATACCCCACTTCCTGCTAAAATTTTATCCTTTCAAATCAACTGGTTTCCGAAAGTTATACAGATTTGTAATTTACCTCTATTAAAAAATCACCAGTCTTCCAGTACTTATCAGCTTCTGTATGTCCTGCAGGAAGTGGTGTTTTCTTTCCAGTCTGACACAGTGCTCTCTGCTGCCACCTCTGTCCATGTCAGGAACTGTCCAGAGCAGCAGCAAATCCCCATAGAAAACCTCTCCTGCTCTGGACAGTTCCTGACATAGACAGAGGTGGCAGCAGAGAGCACTGTGTCAGATTAGAAAAAGTACACCACTTCCTGCAGGACATACAGCAGCTGATAAGTACTGAAAAATTAGATTTTTATAATAGAAGTAAATTACAAATCTGTATAACTTTCTGAAACCAGTTGATTTGGAAGAAAAATATTTTTGCTGGAGTACCCCTTTAACCCTTTAAAGTTCAGATGCTACTTAATAACAGTATTTTTCAAGCACAGGACCAGTCTGGGCCACACACTTAGCTCGGAGATCACTTTGGTCTCCTTCATCTCCATGCTTTGATGGTCTTGATTTCTGTCGGGTATTTTATCGTCATCTGAGGGAACCCTTCTGCACGTTCTGCGTTTCCATACAACAATCGTGCACAGAATAGGCCAGGCCGGCCATTATACCGAAGCCGCCGTCATACGGTAAGACTTGGAGTTACAGAAGGACCGGGCTCAGGTGCTCGCTGGTTCATTCAGCGGCAAAACTTTGGAAGCCGGGAGACATTTAGCTGAAAACCAGTTAGGAGTATTGATATTTTAGAATTGTGCATTTGAGAAGACGTTCAATTCTACAAGGAGGCGAGAAGCTCCGCCAGCACAACGGCCTCACAGAGTCAGATAACAGATTACAGATCGGACTCAATGAGTTCTCTCCTACCTTATGCTTCTATTATTTTAAAGGTGGAATTCTGGAGCCGGGGGATGGGCTGGTGTATGTTCAGCAAAATGCCCAGGCATGGCCACCCCGGAGAGAGACGCCCCCAACCCCCACACAATCTCTGGCAGAAAAGAACATTGATGAGACTTTCCCCAGGGGAAGGTGGATGTCAATATACAGAGAGGCATGTAAGCAGATGGGAGGCAGGTAATAGAAGCCATGCAGAGCGCTCAATCCGGACGGCGTATGCTGCCACAGATCTGCTGGGTGTGCACACCGGATGGGCGATTACCAGAAATAACGTAACAGAGAGATGGTGGGATGTTAGATGGATAGATAGATAGATAGATAGATAGATAGATAGATAGATAGATAGATAATAAATAGATAGATAGATAGATAATAGATAGATAGATAGATAGATAGATAGATAGATAGATAGATAGATAGGAGATAGATAGATAGGAGATAGATAGATAGATAGATAGATAGATAGATAGATAGATAGATAATAGATAGATAGATAGATAGATAGATAGATAGATAGATAGATAGATAGATAGATAGACAGATAGTGTCAGGAACCGGACAGCAGGACAATACAAGACAGTGAGCCCTAAGCTCAGCCCCGCCCACTGTCCTCTACCTACTTGCCACAATCCGCCCTAAGATGGCAGCGAGCAACTGGGCGGCGGTCCCTACAATGGCTAGGTGGGACACAAAGACAAGACAGACAGACAAAACACAATTTAAAAGCAAGGTCAATAAACAGGCAATATGGTCAGGGGCAGGCAGATAGCAGGGATGGTCACAAATACAGGCAAAAGGGTCAGAATAAATATAGCAAGAGTAGCAGAAACAGAACCAGGCAGAGACAAGCTCAATATCCGGCAGTGAGAGGCAGGCTGGCAGACATTATATAGGAGACCAGAGGTCCAGTGCAGGAGCTGATTGGACCAGACCCCTGATCTCCTCAGAACACCTGGGGCAAGAGCAACCTGACTGGCAGGGAGAACAGTCTATCAGACTAGCTAACCAGCATCAGAGTTAACTCCGGAGTGGCCAGGAGTATCTCAGGCAAAGCGGGTGTGGCTGAAGAAACACAGAAGGAAATAGAGAAGTGTTCAGACAGGGTTCAGGACACTGCACAAACATACAAAAACAATGAATATCAGCTCCATCTCAGGCGCGCAGCACGAGCCAAGGGGCGCATGGAGTTCGGCACAGGCACATTCATGACAGATAGATAGATAGGAGATAGATAGATAGATAGATAGATAGATAGATAGATAGATAGATAGATAGATAGATAGAAGATAGATAGATAGATAGATAGATAGATAGATAGATAGATAGATAGATAGATAGGAGATAGATAGATAGGAGATAGATAGAGATAGATAGATAGATAGATAGATAGATAGATAGATAGATAGATAGATAGATAGAGAGAGATAGATAGATAGATAAATAGATAGATAGGAGATAGATAGATAGATAGATAGATAGATAGATAGATAGATAGAGATAGATAGATAAATCCAAGAATTTTGCGGCACATCCGTATAGTGAAAAAAGTTGTGGTATTTATTGGTACATCAAAAAGCAAGTGCAACGTTTAGTCTCATCTCGAGACCTTTCTCAAGCCAGATGATGACTGAAACGAGATGAGACTGAAACTTTGCACTTGCTTTTTGATGTACCAATAAATACCACAACTTTTTTCACTATACGGATGTGCCGCAAAATTCTTGGATTTATTTAGTTGGAGATTTAATCCAATCTCCGTTGCTAGGCACTCCAGCACTGAAACTGGGAGTGCGCTCTATTGTGGACATTAGATAAATAGATAGATAGATAGATAGATAGATAGGAGATAGATAGATAGATAGATAGATAGATAGATATTCAGACAAATTCCAACGGCAGTCCGGGAACTTCAATTCAAACGTGTAATTTATTCACATTGTGCAGCACAGCAAAATATAGCGACGTTTCAACCGTCTCACACGGTCTTTTTCAAGCTCCGTGTGAGACGGTTGAAACGTCGCTATATTTTGCTGTGCTGCACAATGTGAATAAATTACACGTTTGAATTGAAGTTCCCGGAGTGCCGTTGGAATTTGTCTGAATAATTACGCTGACCTGTGGTCGAGGTCCTCTAGCTGGCACCCATCCTATACTAGATGTAAAGCTGTGCTGCTTGCTATCCTTGTGGCTAGATAGATAGATAGATAGATAGATAGATAGATAGGAGATAAATAGGTAGATAGATAGATAGGATATATATAGATAAATAGATAGATAGATAGATAGATAGATAGATAGATAGGAGATAGATAGATAGATAGATAGATAGATAGATAGATAGATAGATAGGAGATAGATAGATAGATAGATAGATAGATAGATAGGAGATAGATAGATAGATAGATAGATAGATAGATAGATAGGAGATAAATAGATAGGAGATAGATAGATAGATAGATAGATAGAGGATAACCAGTTTTCTGCTTTGCAAACGTTATCTCTCTCTTTTTTTGCTGTTATCCCTGAGCTCGTGGGGGGGTTAGAGTACCTCCTATAGTGTCTCCCATGCAGTACGCATACAGAATCGCTATTGCACACCATCAGAAGCAGCAGTAGTAATGGAGGACGTTACAGAGCAGTACAAAGTATTGTCATATTTGATCCACGCACTGCTAAGAGATATAACACTTAACGAAGTTAAGTCAACTGTTGCTAGAAAGTTATACAAATTTGTAAAACACTTTCATTAAAAATCTTCATTCTTTTAGTAGTTATCAGCTGCTGGATGTCCTGCAGGAAGTGGTGTATTCCCTCCAATCTGACACAGTGCTCTCGGCTGCCACCTCTGTCCATGTCAGGAATTGTCCAGAGCAGGAGAGGTTTTCTATGGGGATTTGCTGCTGCTCTGGACGGTTCCTGAAATGGACAGAGGTGGCAGCAGAGAGCACTGTGTCAGACTTGAAATATTACACTACTTCCTGCAGGGCAAACAGCAGCTGGTAAGTACTGGAAGACTAGAGATTTTTAAATAAAAGTAATTTACAAATCTATAACTTTCTGACACCAGTTGATTTGACTTTTGGTTTCTTCAGGGTACTCCTTTAAGTGGTATATTTCTGGCTTCCAGTGCTGGGATCACAGATGACAACACTCAGTACTACTCTGTAATGTCCTCCATTACTACTGCTGCTCCTGACGGTATGCTATAGTAGTGATAAAGAGGTCCAGGATCTTCTCTTCTGTATGTACATTATATGGGAGACATCCTAGGAGGTACTCTACCCCCACGAGCTCAGGGATGACTGGAAAAAAAGTGATAACTTTTGCAGAGCAGAAAACTGGTCAAAATGCCATATAAAAATATATAGTGGCCAGAAAAAGTGCCACTTCTCACAGGAAAACATATGCTGGAGTACCCCTTTAACTGTTTTCATTTTTTTTTTTTTTTTTTTTTTAACACTGCATTTGGATATTAGGTGGAAGTCAATAGGGGGATATAAAACCTTTGTTAAAGTATATATAGGGGGAGATCTATCAAACATGGTGTAAAGTGAAACTGGCTCAGTTGCCCCTAGCAACCAATCAGATTCCACCTTTCATTTTCCAAAGAGTCTGTGAGGAATGAAAGTTGGAATCTGATTGGTTGCTAGGGGCAACTGAGCCAGTTTCACTTTACACCATGTTTGATAAATCTCCCCCTATGTGTATAAATGTGTATATGAGATAAATAACCTGTGTGATTTCACCCATAGAGAATAATAGCAGCTGTATATGGGACGGCTATGTTCCCGATGGCTTCAGCAGTAACGTGGCCTAGTGCTGCCGGGTGGTATTAACCCATTCCTCCCTCCCCTAGAGGATTATTTCCAGGAATCTAGGGACGTTCTATCTGCCCCGGGTCGGACGTACATGATGTAATTGTGCATGTTAGTGTTTCCCACCTATGACGTCTGGTGCAGAACAGATGCGACATCCACCCGGCATCTGCTGCCCGCTCTCCCCATTGCTGCCCGCCCTGATGGTTGTATACCCTCGTCCTATAGATGTGTGAGCATTTACAGCTTGTTATTTACCATAAGGAGCCAGGGAGGGCAGTGCTGACCTAGAATCAGGATGTAATAACATATACATGGCTTATTGCTTCCATCCATACCTGGGAAATAAAGCACAATGAGCAATGGTCACGTCAGCACTACACGCACCCAACAGTACATCTAACTGCACTGATGTAGCAGAGCTGAACCGGGAGGCGGCTGTAAATCACGATAAAGTATATAATAGCTGTGACGGATGAATAGTAACAGGAGACGCGGCGAATGACAAACTCAGCGCTGCTGCATCTGATGAACACCACGCGGCTGCATATAAAACGCTGCTTAATTTCCGGTAATGATGATCACATTTAAAGGGTTGATTCAATCCCATGGGCGGGGAGGGCGAAAGCTTGTGCATTTAGAATATGTTTAAAAATGGGATTTTACCTTTAAAAAAATTCTGATTTAGGCTATGTTCAGACTACGCATATTTTCTTAAAACGACAGCCGTTGTTGCCGATTGCGTACGCCTCTTGGTGTATCCTGCAGGGGGAAAAGGGTGCGGGGCCTAAAATAAAACCGATGTACTAGTACGCCGGTCTTCGTAAATCCCCCCCATAGTAAACACTCCGTCCGGGATCCCTAGCGGCGCCGCGAGAAACTGACATGTCAGTTTTCTGCAGCCCCTATTCACTGAACCCTGTCAGTGCACACAATGGAGCGTTCGGCTGCTACTGCAGTACCGGCCAGGATGAACTTCACTGACACTGGCTATTCTTTGACACGGCCCTAGGGGGTCCTGGAAAACATGGATACAGTCTATGGCCTATGGCTGTATTCATGTTTTCCATGCAGCCTTAGGGCTGCATCCAACTTCTTCAGCCACTGGTAATCAAATGCTGCGTGCTCATCTGTAGAGGTGTGCATTGGCCTATAGAACTAATAGGTTCTATACCGTCCACAATTAAGGACAGCATACAGATAGAAATATATGGCTGTGTGTAGAAGGCTTTAGGCCGGATCCACTGGAGTTAGAGTTTTTCCATATCAGATCTGTGACAATTCTGCATCTAATGTGTTACATACTGTACAAGGAAGAGACAAGATTAGCAAATACCAAACATATAGCATGCCTTCAATTCAGCCGCATCGGCTCATTATAGGATTCAGCCTTGTAAGCTATATCGGGCTTTCTACAACATGTGGATGGAATTTGCCAATTGTGTTGGATCTTCAAAGCAAAATCTAGATTTATATCTGCAACAAGACATGAGCAAAACTACTGTAAGTTTGGGTTTGTGAAACTCCAAACACTTGGCATTCGACTAGGGGCCATAGGCTGTGTCCATGTTTTCCAGGCTGTCTTCGGGCTACATCCAACTTCTCCAGCCACCAGTAATCAAAAGGACTAGTGATGAGCAAACATCAAAAATATGTTCGTCAGTATTCAACTCTTGGCGTCTAGAAAATTGGATTTCGCATTAGGGCTTTCCGGAAAGGTGAACTGTCACCGACCTGGTGCTCATTTTATACAGGGGTTTAAAAGACCCGTCCTGTACATGTTACATCATACCAATGGCGTTCCATGTTCGGGGTGTATCTTATGAGAAAAGCCTGAAATATGGAAGTAAATGATTCTGTACAGGGCTTCTCTGAAGATATAGAGGACGGGGGCAGCCAGCACCAATGGGGATCCCAACTGAGGCTGCTATGTGAAGGAAGATGATAGCAGGCTCACTATACATACTTGCTGATATCTAATGCCGACCAGCCAGTATGTACACCTCCCCAAATTAGAGACCCCCAAATACTATATACACCCACCTACAGTATAGCTGCAGGAGAGATACAAAGGGGAAGATCAATATGGTTCCTTACTCAAGTCAAGCACTCGAGCATCTTAATGCTCGCTCTACACTAACCCATAACACAGGGGTCTAAAATAACCCACCGAAGGGGGGTAAGCTGTCCACCGAATGAGCATTAGAGCAAGCCCCCTTGAAGGTGTATGGACACCCCACATGGAAGCATCACCAGCAATATACTGCTTTTCTCTGTTTTCTCCTCATAAAGGGATTGACTGTAAAAAAAAAATAGATGTTAAGTATGGAATTGATGTGTTTACGCGCATTCTCCTCGTATACAAAAGCAGCTTCACCTTCAGCTCATCAAAAGTGACCCTGTACGAGTCACAATTATTCCCGCTTTGAAAACTCTATCAATTTTTCCAGAGGTTGGATAGAAGTGAAGAATGCCAGGCAAATATTAGAAGAGAAGTACAACGTATTAGCTTTGAGCTACCTATAATTTACACAGCACTTTTTGATGTTCACGTAAGTTGCTTCAGTCGTTGTCTTGGGAGATCAATTCTCAATCCCATGTAAAGGTGATGAAAAGAAAACTAAAAATAGAGACTACACTTTATTAGCTGCTCGGGAAAAGGTGTTTCTGTGCATCAGAGCAAAGCTAGGAAAAACCAATACAGCATAAAGAAGCCGGGAGTTCTAGCATTGGACCAGCTGGGAATTCCTGGTGGAATTACTCTGTTTTATGATTTTACCCAGAAACCGTACACCTAGTGACTCTCTGGTTAGGGACTGATCCAAACGTTCTTACCTTCTTCCGTTGCTCCAGCTCTTATGTCCATTGTAGAACCCTTGGTGATGGTCGGGGTCACATGGGTGCTCTGACCGGTCTACTGGGACCCATATACAGTCAACATCAACTGATGTCTCTTGTGCTTGAAGGGGTCTAACACCCCTAAAACGTGTCTAAGGGTACAAACACATATAACATATCCGCAGCGGATTTCTCGCTGTGAATTCGCAGTGAAATCCGCTGCGGATACTTGCCCATTCACTTCAATGGGCTGCCCCGCCGCAGAGCACTGATTGGATGCCAGGAGCCCCCGAAGCAAGCCGGTGCAGGGACCTGGTACAGTATGTTCCCAGGCTGCAGGTGTAATGGGCTGAGTTTGACATACTCGCAGCAAGATGACAACCCCACTGTGAGTATGTCAGCCCACTGAAGTGAATGGGCAAGTATCTGCAGCAAGAAATCCACTGCGGATACGTTATGTGTGAAGTTACCCTTCAATAAAAATATTTAAGTGCTCTTCTTGGATCTCTGCATTATCTTGGAGACCACCAGCACCGATCAGACCTAAACCCCAGTTGTCCTTTCTTAAAGGGAATCTGTCACTAGGTTTATGTTGTCCTAAATGAGGGCAGCATAAACTAGTGACAAAAATGCTGAACAGATCGCTGTATTAGGTGTATTACTTACCCATTCTCTTCAGCCATTCTCTAAGTACTCTATCTTGCAGCGCAGGTGAAACCGGATAATTTCAGACACTTAGCTCAACTCAGGTCACATAGACTGGGGCTTGTGTCACCCTCGTAGGACGGGTAACCTGACACTGCAGGGCAGAAGGAGGTTATAAGTAAGCTCAAAACACAGGCACAAGTATTCACAGTGTTACTTAGACCCTTTCTTTTTTTCCTTTTCTTTTTCCCCCTCCCCCTCCCTTTTTTTTCTTCTTTTTTCTCTGTCTTTCCTTTTACTTCCCTTACCCCTTCTTTCTTTTCCTCCCTTTTCTTTGTGTGTTCTCCATCCCCTCCCCCTCTTTTGCTTTGTTCTCCCCCCCCTTCCCTTCCCCCTCCTCTCCCTTTTCGGTCTATTTATTGAAATGCTCTTGGATTTTAAAACTATGCTGTAACAAAGACCAATGGCCAAACCCCGTCTAGCATATACTATTTTTTTCTACTTACTATATGTAATTTTTTTTATGGATTCAACACTAATAAAGAACCAGTTTTTTTATGGACCTCGTGCTGGATAGTCTCCTTTCCCTCACAGCACATTACTACACTGGGTTGGGGCCCTCCCGACAAACTCCTCTCCACTCTACTGCTCTTCTCAACTCTCAACTGAACCAGCACTGCTACTCTGCCTCAGCACTTAAGCATCTCTCAGCACAGATTCAGTGAGCTCAAGTTTGTATCTCAGAAGTCACCTATTGAACAACTATCCTGTATTGTAAGAGACTTTCAGTAAAGATCACCTTACTTATTCTACTGGGACTCAGTGATAATTGCACCAGCACCTATACAAACAGGCCACACCATCCTTGGGTCATTTCCTTTATCTGTGGGTGGCGGTACCGACAGTCCAGGTGGGTCATCTCTCCACTCTGGATCACTGTGATAAGAGCCCAGGGGACCCATCACAACCTGGCAGGTCACCAACCATTGGGGATCAATATAGCCTGCCACTAAACAAAGCAGGTATCCCATCAGACCTGTGTGCTAAGTTAGCACTGTCGTCACGACTGTACCATCACTGGCTGAGCTATATTCTAACCACTGACATAACATTATCCCCGGACACCACATCTGGTCCCAGCTTAGCCCATGATTCGTGTTCATGGTCCCTGTCTGTGATTGCTGGCCTGATTCCAGCCGTGAGTCCTGCTGTGTTCCTGCCTGCCTTCCTATCTATGTGTCTCCAGCTGCTCCCTGCCTGCCTCCACTAGCAAGCCAAGCCAGGGGTAGCAACCTGGGAGTCATCTGCAGCAGCAAATCCAACCCAACCTTGTGGCGGGCTCTGGTGAAGACCAGTGGCCCCTTATACTCCGATCCCTGCGGCTTACGTCATCGCTAGCGGTACACGTAGTGATGCACGGTCGGTGCCCGACGATTTTAGGTCCAAACCTAAACCAACGATCAGCTGATAAGCGTTTCATCGGCTGATCATTGTTTCTATTACACAGAGCGATAATTGGCCAAATCGTCCAGATTCGGCAAATTATCGCTCCGTTTAATAGGGCCCTTAGGGTGGCATCCAACTTCTTCAGCCACCGGTAATCAAATGCTGGGTTTCACTGATCTCTACTCCCATCTAATGTGCAGCAATGGCAAGAAACTGTCTACGTGGGCCAACAAAAAGATGATCTTATCGCCTAGTGACAGCTAGGCTACAATGAACGGCTATGGGTCTGATCCAACGTCTCAAAGGAAGTCACCATTCCAAATATATCTTTATTTTTTTTCATTGTCATTTCATTTCATTCGGGATCTCTCCAAAAATTTATAGTTTGCAACGTTTAATTTAATAATGCCGTAAGAGGAAGCGCAAAAAAAGGCATAAAGCAGAATCCAATAGGGCAGGGAACGTTTTCATTACCACCTAAAAAAAATTAAAGCCATAAAAAATTCAATTGTTTCAGTGTTTCATTTCGGTATGAAAAGTTTAACGTAAAATCCTTCATTTACATATATATGGCGACATGTATTTGTGAGTGTTTTGTGTTGTTCAGGGACAAGCAGGTCAGGACGCTCATTAAAAATGAAACAGCGTTCCGTCCCTGATTGGTTTTTCATGTGTAATTTAGAACGGAGAAATCTGTGCGGAATATGGAGGAGAATGATAGGAGGGCTATGAGAATGGATGTTATGTGGGAGCGTTTAATGAAGAGGAGATTTACCAGCAACATTAAGGAGAAGTGTTAAGATGCGGTTTAATGGCGTGAAGGTGGCGTCTGCCGAATAGAAGTCTCGTACAAACCGGCCATTAAACAATTAGTGAAAGGAAAATTTAGGAATGGATTATACGGCGTGAGATACATTCACATCAAGGTTTTTAATTCTGCCATAACTTCTATTATCATGAGCTCGGGAACCAGCGGAGAAACCTTCCTCGTCCGATACATCACGCCGCTATAACCTTACGGAGAAACGCTCAGGGTAAAATCTCAATTTTAGAATAGGGCGTCTGCTTGCTGAATATTAAAAAAAGTTTTCCAGGCAAAAAAGAGACTGATGAGGTATGCGTAGGATAGGTCATCAGTCATTGATTTTAGAGGTGCCAACACAGAGAGCCCCCTGCTGATCAGCTGTTACAGTTTTTTTTTTTTTTTTTCACATCAACTGGTTTCAGAAAGTTATTCAGATTTGTAATTTACTTCTATTTAAAAATCTACAGTCTTCCTATACTTATCAGCTGCTATATGTCCTGCAGGAAGTGCTGTATTCTTTCCAGTCTGACACAGTGCTCCCTGCTGCCACCTCTGTCCATATCAGGAACTCTACAGAGCAGGAGAGGTTTTCTATGGGGATTTGCTACTGCTCTGGACAGTTCCTGATATGGACAGAGGTGGCAGCAGGGAGCACTGTGTCAGACTGGAAAGAATACACCCCTTCCTGCAAGACATACAGCAGCTGATAAGTACTGGAGGACTAGAGATTTTTTAATAGAAGTAAATTACAAATCTATATAAAAAAATCTACCTCGCTCTAAGTGCTATACACTTACACAGGCCAGCCATTCAGGTGTGCTCAGGCCTCGTGACATCCACTGTGCCCCACAGGCCTAGTTAAGCCCCCACAACCATTCCTATCTGATTTTGGCCTAGCTTCTAACAACTCAAGCCAAAAACCATTATGAGGCAGATGACAATTGCCCCATCACAGGAAGAAAATTCCTTCCCAACTCCAAAATGGCTAATGGAACAATCCCTGGATCAACGTATCACCAGAAATCTATTGGCCATAATTGGTAACATTATATTTTTCAAGAAAAGCATCACAATGTGACCTAATAATAATCCAGTAGTGGGAGTGTTATGGATAGTACCATATGTTTCTGCATATGTGCATATTGTAAAATCTTTAATCTCTGTAGGTGCATGTGAGCCAGGCTTCCATATTATACACACAGCCCTGTTCACTATTTTGTGGAAGTCTCTAGAAGGTGTGGATGGAGCCTCCCTCTTAGCTAGGGGGAGAGTGTAGGGTAATGGAGAAAGTTACACAAATTTGTCATTTACTTCTATTTAAAAATATAAAGTCTTCCAGTACTTATCAGCTGCTGTATGTCCTGAAGGAAGTGGTGTATTCTCTCCAGTATGACACAAGGCTCTCTGCTGCCACCTCTGTCCATGTCAGGAACTGGAAAGGTTTTTTTTTTTTTTTTATGCTTCAATAGTATTTATTGAGGAATTTTTCAAAGATTTTTTTTTTTAAACAAACATAAATCACAAAAGAATGGAAAAATTACAAGTAGACTGGGCGTGTAAACGTTACAGGAGAGGTTTTCTATGGGGATTTGCTGCTGCTCTGGACAGTTCCTGACATGGACAGAGATGGCAGCAGAGAGCACTGTGTCAGAATACACTACTTCCTGCAGGACATACAGCAGCTGATAAGTACTGGAAAAGTTGAGGTTTTTAATTTACTAATCTGTATAACTTTCTAACACCAGTTGAATTATTTTTTTTCTCTCTAGAGTTCCCCTTTATAGTGATGCTCTGCTCTGGCACTTTAAGAGACAAGGCCTACAGGCCGGATAGAGAACAACAGTGGCAGCAGGGACTCCATGGTGGGAGGATACATGAAGCAGGTCACCTGACGGTCGTACCTGCCAGGTGACGGTGGGAGCGGACCGTCGGCGTAGAAGCTCCTGACATCTCAAGGCTACAAAATGTAAAAATGTTGCTGTGAATCTCCTATGTCCGGCAGCTATTCCACTGTACATACTTATTCAATTACCGTCATTTTAGTTATATGCAAAAAAAAAGCATAATTATTCCAGACTCGGTTCCTAACCATCCCATAGGTTTGCCTGTAATTGAAGCGTATAACTCCACCTCCAGTCGCCCTTAGACAGCACATCCTCGAGCAGCCTCTCTGACCCCGAGTAGCCTCTCTGACCCCCGAGTAGCCTCTCTGACCCCCGAGCAGCCCCTCTGACCCCCGAGCAGCCTCTCTGACCCCGAGTAGCCTCTCTGACCCCCGTGTAGCCTCTCTGACCCCCGTGTAGCCTCTCTGACCCCCGAGCAGCCCCTCTGACCCCCGAGCAGCCTCTCTGACCCCCGAGTAGCCTCTCTGACCCCCAAGCAGCCTCTCTGACCCCCAAGCAGCCTCTCTGACCCCCGAGTAGCCTCTCTGACCCTAGAGCAGCCTCTCTGACCCCCGAGCAGCCTCTCTGACCGACAAGCAGCCTCTCTGACCCCCGAGTAGCCTCTCTGACCCCTGAGCAGCCTCTCTGACCCCAAAGGAGCCTCTCTGACCCCCGAGCAGCCTCTCTGACCCCCGAGCAGCCCCTCTGACCCCCGAGCAGCCTCTGTCCCCAGCCAATTTCTCATAACAGCATATTATATCTAAGACGATGCAAATCATTATCTCTGCAGATCGCTGGCTGTGTCTATACAGAAGCTAAACAGATCCAGCAGGGAAATGGCCGAGTCCTGGGAGGGAGACGTCTGCATACGGTATGTTAATACAGTTAACATAAGCAGACAAATCAATAGTACAAAGACAGGAAAACATTCTCTTCCTCCAGTATAGGCAGAGAAATAATGGCATTGATTCCTGGCCAGCTTAAACGTGTCAAAGGTTAAGTGACATTTAAGACATCTGCATTATCCATCACCGAATGCTAATGTATATTAACCGTGTCAGCACAGTCCTAGGGACACCTGAATCTACCGCAGCAGAGAACATTAGGCCGGGGTAATGCACAGATAATATTATAGCATGGGGGCGAGAGCGCAGAGCTCCCAAACTAACTAACCTCAATACCATGTCTATTACTGGATGCCTGCGAAGGCTGCGAAAATCCTATAAAGGTGGAAATCAACGAGAGGTAGGATGTACAAGATGGCGGTAAAGAGGGACACGACCTCATGGATTAAAGTAGCCGAAAATCTCATGGAACAGGGAGAAAATACATGGAAAAGACACAAGATTTATTTAATGATATTTCCCCTAATGATTTCCAATCATCGTTCACGTCAATGTTTACGCGTATCTAATACCCCGTTTCCCCAGAATGTAAGACCTAGTAGAGGTTTTGCTGAATTGCTAAATATTAGGCCTCCCCCGAAAGTAAGACCTAGCAAAGTTTTCATTTGGAAGCATGGCCGCCGAATAGAACACCATGCAGCTGGGATTCTTTTTAGCCCGCCGCTGTTGTCCCCTACCTTTACCGTCTATTGCAGAGCAGCTGTTTGCAGGACATGAAGACCGTCACCTGCTGCCAACCCTGATGTTCCCTTACATGGCCGTCACTTGTAAATGTGCAGGCAAGAAGCCGCCATACCATACGCTGTCCCTGCTGTGCTGTACAAGTGTGCTGTGATGAGCTCCCACTAGTTGCTGGAAGCCACCAAACCATACACTGCCCCTGCTGTGCTATATGAGTGTGCTGTGGTGAGCTCCCACTAGTAGTCAGAAGTCACCATATCATACGCTGTCCCTGCTGTGCTGTATGAGTGTGCTGTGGTGAGCGCCTCCCTGGTGGCCGGAGACCGCCATACTGTGAGCTGTCCCTGCTGTGCATGTGTTGTGAATTCTTCTTCATGGAAAATTAAGACATCCCCTGAAAATAAGACCTAGCGCATCTTATTTTCAGGGAAAAACGGTAGTTAATAGTCAGATGAGTGTAAGCACCAACGTTATGCCTATGGAGTTTTTAATTAGTGCGGATTGTCTGGAGGGTCATTGCTTTCTCTGCCTACCCACTGCACAAAGAGCAATATCTTCCCATATAAAGTAGTGGCGACTCCCATCTCTACACTGGCTTCACAGACATTTTAAGACGCTACTCTGCAGCTACATCCAGTGACTCACAGGGGTAGTATCCTGTGTCCTTGTCTTCTCTATGTGTCTCGGCCTGTCATTAAAATTTCTTCCAATCATGACTCCAGTAGTCACTAAGCCCCGCCCCAAATTAAGTATATGCCCCATCCCCTCACCCCCTTTCCCAGGATGTCACCAGGATCTGTTCCTGTTTGGGGGCAAAGAACTGAGAGGAACAGCCTGTTGCACAACAGATACACATGGGGTGTGCCAGATCCCAAGAAATTTCATTGACTGGTGTCCATTGGGATCTGTATCTGTTTATTTGGCAGGATTTTACTTAACACAAAAATACTGATCCCAGATCCTGGTATAGAAACAGAACTCCCTGAATTAAACTCTAACACAAGTGTGGATCCAGCCGAAGTGCACCAGTGATCCCGATTACCATGTGATACAGGCTGGCTGTTCATACAGCTGGATGTATTTACTACCATGGGGGTCAGTTCCAGTCTGACTCCCCAGCCTCATTGTTACAACCATGACAGTATAGGAAGTGACCCCCATATGCATTGTGTGCTACCCCATATATAATGGCTTCCTGTTCTTTGCCAACTAAAAGGAGAAGTCCAGTGAAAATATTTATTAAAGTATTGTATTTCCCCCCAAAAGTTATACAAATCACCAATATACACTTATTTCGGGAAATGCTTATAAAGTGCTTTTTTCCCTAGACTTACTACTGCATCAAGGCTTCACTTCCTGGATAATATGGTGATGTCACTTCCTGGATAACATGGTGATGTCACTTCCTGGATAACATGGTGATGTCACTTCCTGGATAACATGGTGATGTCACGACCCGACTCCCAGAGCTGTGCGGGCTGTGGCTGCTGGAGAGGATGATGGCAGGAGGACACTGAGGGACACAGGGCACTGGAGGGACACTGAGCATCCCTCTGCCATCATCCTCTCCAGCAGCCACAGCCCGCACAGCTCTGGGAGTCGGGTCGTGACATCACCATGTTATCCAGGAAGTGATATCACCATTTTTATCCAGGAAGTGACATCACTATGTTTATCCAGGAAGTGCATCACCATGTTATCCAGGAAGTGACATCACCATTTTATCCAGGAAGTGACATCACCATGTTATCCAGGAAGTGCATCACCATGTTATCCAGGAAGTGACATCACCATTTTATCCAGGAAGTGACATCCCCATGTTATCCAGGAAGTGACATCACCATTTTTATCCAGGAAGTGACATCACCATGTTATCCAGGAAGTGACATCACCATGTTATCCAGGAAGTGACATCACCATTTTATCCAGCAAGTGACATCACCATGTTATTCAGGAAGTGATATCACCATTTTTATCCAGCAAGTGACATCACCATGTTATTCAGGAAGTGACATCACCATTTTTATCCAGGAAGTGACATCACCATGTTATCCAGGAAGTGACATCACCATTTTATCCAGCAAGTGACATCACCATTTTATCCAGGAAGTGACATCACTATGTTATCCAGGAAGTGACATCACCATGTTATCCAGGAAGTGAAGCCTTGATGCAGTAGTAAGTGCAGGGAAAAAAAGCACTTTATAAGCATTTCCCGTAATAAGTGTATATTGGGGATTTGTATAACCTTTGGGGGCAATACAATACTTTAATAAACATTTTGCCAGACTTCTCCTTTAAACCAATATCCCATACATATTATTTCTGGCTAAATGTTATTACTTATGCACTAAAAGCATGGCAGCACCTGACTCATCATCCTTTGGACAGGAAATACCCCCCCCCCCCCCATTGTTATGGAGAGTACCTCTAGAAAACCATGACCAAAGGGCCGTCCGTCTCTTGGGCTTAGGGCTTACTGTCAATGTACTGTACAGCTTCAGCAGAGAGGTACACGGAGCAGACTGACCAATTAAAGAAAGAATATACATAAATTATACATACACATCTATACTGAAGCCATTTTGAGTCTTAATGACCTGAACGATTTTTGCATTTTTTGTTTCACTGATCAAACTTTTTTTTTTTTAGGTTTTTTAGGTTGAGTCATTTGAGTAACAAATAAGGTGCAACTTTATGACCAAAAAATATTTTAAAATATATATATATTTTTTTTAAATCAACTGGTGACAGAAAGTGACCGAGATTTGTAATTCACTTCTATTAAAAAATCTTAAGTCTTCCAGTACTTTAATTCCTTTAATTCAACAACCAGTAAACATAAGGAGCCAGAGAATCAATTAAAGGGAAACTCAGGCGATTTTTTTTTTTCTTTGAAATCAACTGATGTCAGAAACGTAAACAGTTAAAAAAAAAATCTCAAGTCTTCCAGTACTTATCAGCTGCTGTATGTCCTGCAGGAAGTGGTGTAGTCTTTCCAGTCTGGAGAGCAGGAAAGGTTTTTCTATGGGGATTTGCTACAGTTCCTGACATGGACAGAGGTGGCAGCAGAGAGCACTGTGGCAGTCAGGAGAAAATATGCCACTTCCTGCCGGATAAAAGACAGTTGATAAGTACTGGAAAAATTTTTTTAATGAAGTAAAGTGCAAATCTCTGGCACTTGCTGGGACTAGTTGATCTGGAATATATATATATATATATATATATATATATATATATATATATATATATATTTTTTTTTTTTTTTTATTGTGAACCACTCTGTTATCCCAATTAGTCCTCTTCCTTATGTACAGGGCCGGCCTTAGGGGTGTGCGAGCAGTGCACAGGGCGCTGTGCACTCCTAGTAGGAAGGGGGCGCCACCTGCTTTCCCCTGAGGCCATATATATCGCCAGCACAGCAGCCTTGCTGAGTGTCAGCAAGGAGAAGCCTCCTCTCCCCCAGACATGTGACTGCAGCCTGGCCCCCTCCCCCGCCCCCCACAGCGTCTCCCGGCTCACAGATGCCCCAGCCCCCGCCCCCTCTCCCTCCGGATCAGCAATGTGATCCTCCGCTCTACCTCCTCCACCTCCTCCTCATGGGCAGAGACATCCTCCACTGATCCTTCTGTGTGAGTATATGTATGTATCTGTCTGTGTGTATGTCTGTGTGTTAGTGGAGTGTGTGTGTGGAATAGAACTACTCCCAGCATGCTCCTGTGTGGTGTGTGTGGAATACAACTACCAGTATGCTCCTGTGTGGTGTGTGTGGAATACAACAACTTCCAGCATGCTCCTGTGTGGTGTGTGTGTGGAATACAACTACTCCCAACATACTCCAGTGTGGTGTGTGTGGAATACAAAAACTCCCAGCATGCTCCTGTGTGGTGTGTGTGGAATACAACTACTCCCAACATACTCCAGTGTGGTGTGTGTGGAATACAACAACTCCCAGCATGCTCCTGTGTGGTGTGTGTGGAATACCACAACTCCCAGCATGCTCCTGTGTGGTGTGTGTGGAATACAACTCCCAGCATGCTCATGTGTGGCTGTGTGTGGAGTACAACAACTCCCAGCATGCTCCTGTGTGGTGTGTGTGGAATACAACTACTCCCAGCATGCTCCTGTGTGGTGTGTGTGGAATACAACAACTCCCAGCATGCTCCTGTGTGGTGTGTGTGGAATACAACTCCCAGCATGCTCCTATGTGGTGTGTGTGGAATACAACAACTCCCAGCATGCTCCTGTGTGGTGTATGTGGAATACAACTCCCAGCATGCTCATGTGTGGCTGTGTGTGAAATACAACAACTCCCAGCATGCTCCTGTGTGGTGTGTGTGGAATACAACAACTCCGAGCATGCTCCTGTGTGGTGTGTGTGGAATACAACAACTCCCAGCATGCTCCTGTGTGGTGTGTGTGGAATACAACTCCCAGCATGCTCCTATGTGGTGTGTGTGGAATACAACAACTCCCAGCATGCTCCTGTGTGGTGTATGTGGAATACAACTCCCAGCATGCTCATGTGTGGCTGTGTGTGAAATACAACAACTCCCAGCATGCTCCTGTGTGGTGTGTGTGGAATACAACAACTCCGAGCATGCTCCTGTGTGGTGTGTGTGGAATACAACAACTCCCAGCATGCTCCTGTGTGGTGTGTGTGGAATACAACAGCTCCCAGCATGCTCCTGTGTGGTGTGTGTGGAATACAACAGCTCCCAGCATGTTTATCAAACATGGTGTAAAGTGAAACTGGCTCAGTTGCCCCTAGCAACCAATTCCACCTTTCATTTTCCAAAGAGTCTGTGAGGAATGAAAGGTGGAATCTGATTGGTTGCTAGGGGCAACTGAGCCAGTTTCACTTTACACCATGTTTGATAAATCTCCCCCTGTGTGTCTGTATGTGTATACGTGATTGTATCTGTTTGTGTAAGCAGTATATACAGTGTGTGTCTCCAAGAGATAGGCTTGGGATGGGCTACAATCAGCCGGGAGGGGGGGCGCCAAAAGAATATTCTGCACAGGGCGCCATCTACCCTAAGGCCAGCCCTGCTTATGTACACTCTTGCCTGAAATTCAGCCAACTCTGTCTCCCAATACACCTCCTCGACTATAACTCCTCCCACATAGTAAGAGGGAGAGAGAGTTGGCTGAATTCCTGACTAGAGTGTGCACAGAAGCAGGAAGTCACTTACAGGATACATCCCAGACAGGAAGTTGGGCTAGTAAGGACAAAAAAGAAGACAGAAAGGCCCCATAAAGCAAAAAAGGCCCCATAAAGGTGATACCTTCATTAAAGGGTTATCCAGCGCTACAAAAACATGGCCACTTTCTTCCAGAGACAGCCCCACTCTTGTCTCCAGTTTGGGTGCAGGTTTTGCAACTTAATTCCATTGAAGTGAATGGGGCTTAATTGCAAACTGCACCTGAACTGGAGACAAGAGTCGTGTTGAAGACAGTGGATAAGTGGAAGTTGTGGAAGAGAGTGGCCATGTTTTCCTAACGCTGGATATAGTTCAGCTATATCTCTTTACTGCTGGCTCTTCACGGCTTGTCTCCCTGTGGTATATAAGACTTCGGTTATTCATGGTTTCATGCGCTACAGTTCCCTATAGTAGGATGTAGGACAGTAAGGGGCCTATTCCACGGGAGCCATAATCGGCCGAATCAGCCCGATTCGGCCGATTATCGCTCGGTGGAATAGAGAAAACGATTAGCCGATGATCGTGTCATCGGCTGATTGTTTATTTAGGCCCTGACCTAAAATCATCGGTCACCCACTGCGCATCGCTACCGTGGAATAGCGGCGGGGGACCGCCTGGCAGGACTTCTCCTCTGCTCCGTCTTCCTCCCCGGAGCAGCATCAGCAGCTCAGGAGCTGTCAGACCGCTCAGCCAATCACAGGCCAGGACCGCCGCGGCCAGCGATTGGCTGAGCGGTCTGACAGCTCAGACAGGCCGCACCGGAGTTGATGCTGCGCCACAGGACCCGGGGAGGAGATGGAGCGGAGAAGTCCTGCCAGGTAATGTATGCATCAAGGGCTGCAAGGACATCGGTAACGATGTCCCTGCAGCCCTCGCTCAACGATCATCGGGCCGTGGAATAGGCCCAGTAAACGAGCACCGATCTAGCAGATCGGCGCTCGTTTATATCATTGATCGGGCCCTGCTCGGCACGTGGAATAGGACCCTAAAGGCCCTATTCCACGGAACGATTATCGTTCGTTTTCGGACTATATCGACCGCTACGGACGATAATCGTTCCGTGGAATAGAGTGCAACGATCAGCCGACATCGTTCATGTCGGCTGATCGTTGCAGTCGCTTGTTTTTCAACATGTTGAAAAACAAGCGACTGATATAGCAGCGATCTGCTGCCGTCGCTCCGTTGAATAGGAGCATCGGCAGCAGGCGCTGCTGTATCCTATGGGCTGCCCGGACGATCTAGCGATCCCCCGGGCAGCTCCCCGCCGCCCCCTCCCGCACTCACCCGCTCGCTGACGCCGCGTTGAATAGCGGCGGCAGCGAGCGGCGAACGAGGAGCAAACGAGCGCTGACAGCGCTCGTTTGCTCCTCCAACGACCCGTGGAATACGGGCTTTAGACCCTGGATCTTATCAGATTCATCTTCAGTTTTAGGCTATGTTCACACGCTGTACAAACAATTCATTCACGTGGAATGGCCGTTGTTTATACAGCGTTTGAACATAGACTAAGGCTATGTTCACATAGCATAAGAGACTGGCCGTTCCGTGTCCCGGCCGGGGGCACGGATCGGCTGGTCTCTGAAAAGATCAAAGGATGATCTTTCGGGCTGCAGTGTCCTGATGCGGGCGCATCCGTGTGCGCCTGCATCAGAACTTTACACTGCACTCTATGGAGCGAGCGGCCGGATCCGCTCGCTCCACATTGTGCACTGACGTGGTTTTCTACGGCCGTTATTCACTGAATGGCGGCCGCAGAAAACTGACACCGCGAGGGGTCCTGGCCGGAGCATATACATTGTGTATACGCTCCAGCCGGGAGCCCATAGACAGCAATGCAACGTACATTCTCGTAACAATCACGGCCGTTGTACAACGGCCATGATTTTACGAAAATATAAGTTTGAGTGAACATAGCCTAAAGTTGTATACATACTTCACGCAACTACAATGACCCAGGCTGGCTTGAGTTAGGGTACTATTACACCAAGCGACTGCCGACTAACGATAAACGATCTCAAACGACCGCTATGGCAACCGACCCGAAATTGTTCTCCCAATTACACGAAGCAATGATCGTTACTTATGATCATTCTGGCGGTCGTTCTGGCGGCGCTGTTGCCTACGTTTAAGCTATGACTTCTTATTACACCGAATATGTGCGAACAATCAAACTATAAAAATAGGTCAGAATTCTATTAAACGATCAACGATTTCTCGTTGGTCATTTAATCGTTATATTACCGTTTAAATCCGAATGATCTAACGATTTTTTGAACGATAATCGTCCCGTGTAATACAGCCCTTAGACTTGGGGCTCCTTCCACAGAACCTTCCAGTTAATTCTATGCGCAACCATGTGAGATGGATCTACTACCACACGACAACGTCCCTATCAGCAGCGAGTGGCTCAGGTACCAGGATACTGCATATTCCGTGTGATATATGGAATAACAAAGAAAAATATACAGAAAAGAAATATTGCCAATTGGCAGCCATTCCGTATGCGAATATTGAAATATCCATTCACTTTTACAGCCATTGATCCCGTCACAGAAAATTAGTTAAACATAAAATCTATGCCGAGCAAGAGAGAAAACAGACCTGCCGCTAATTCAATCGTATGGAAGCCGAGATAGAAAGCAGACGGGAAAATAACGTTATTGTGAGCGGAGCTGTGCTACCTATCAGGTGAGGATGAATGAGGACGGTGAGCAGATCTGTCTGCAATCCATGGACGAGCGTCGCTTCTACTGCTTGTACATTCACTATGGATGGGGCCATTGTGGTGTGTGACCTCCAGCCATCAGGGGGCGCTGTCTAGGGGGTCTCATTGCTTGTGCCAAAACTCTCTGCATTGTTTTCTGGTCATTTTCCAATTTGAGGGATTAGAAGGAAGATAAATTATTCTGGTGATAAAAAAATAATAAAAAAAAAAAAATTACTGAAAAAAATAAACCGTATTGGACATTGTCAGAGCTCAGTAAGTGGAATGTTCCTTTAATTCAACAACCAGTAAACATAAGGAGCCAGAGAATCAATTAAAGGGAAACTTTCAAATCTACTGATGTCAGAAACGTGAACAGTTTAAAAATCTCAATTCTTCCAGTACTTATCAGCTGCTGTATGTACTGCTACATGCTTATAACGCTTTTATCCTTTGGTCTATGGGGCTTTGAGCCATGATCTGCACTTTCTATCGGTACTTTGATTGCCACTTTTTGATATGCGACTTTTTGATCGCTTTTTATTACAATTTTTCTGGATTTGATGCAACCAAAAATGCAATTTTGCACTTTGGCAGTTTTTTGTGCTTACGCCATTTACCATTCGAGATAGTTCGGGCGATTACGCACGCGGCGATATCAAATATGTTTATTTATTTTTTATTTATAAAATGGGAAGAGGTGGGTGATTCTGACTTTTATTAGGGGAGGGGATTATGAATAAAAACACTTTTTTTTTTTTTTTTAACTTATACAGTAATTAGAAGCCCCCCTGTGGGATTTCTAATATAACTACACTTATCTTTAATAGGGATCAGTGTCAGTGTAGTATGCATTATACAGCACTGATCAATGAGATCGGTGCTCTATTGGTCTGCTGCAGATCATGAATGGATCCACCCTCCGCGATCGCAGAGATGACTTTTAAATGCAGCTGTCATGTTTGACAGCTGCATTTAACGGTTTTAACTAGCGGGAGCGATAATCAGCTGCACCCACTAATAGCCGTGGTCCCGGGCTGCAGATAGCAGTCAGGATCGCGGCAGTTTAGAGCCTTAAAATTCTTAAAATCTGCACCAAATTTCCCTTTTTCTTTAATGAGAGTCAAAGCACCCCGCCCCTATCTCATGGATTGCATCTTTTCTGGTCGGTTCCTCTCCATGTTGACGTTTCTCTTGTCAGGAGCCGATCCATCAAAAAACACTGCGGCTGCTGATTCTGTGGAACCTGTACAACAATTGATGGGCGCTGACAGTCTGGGCGCTGACAGACACTGCCCACGTTCTTCACAACCATCTCCGGTCACTAGAGATCTGACTTGGTTACGTACATCCCAAATGGGAACTAGACTCTCTGTCCTATCAATATAGAGTATAATTGTCGGACTGAGCCCCGGACGTCGATGAAGCTGAGGAAATAGGGATAGGACAGCATAGATTTTTCCATCTGGTTCTTTGGATAGATCCTGTAGATAGGACCTTGTTTTGGTGCATGACCCATGAGCCTGGAGTCGTCTTGAATCCGTCTGATATTATCATGGCAGCAGATATGTGATACTCACGTAGAGTAGAAAGCCCTCAGTACCTTCCCCATGTAGGTCAATGACAATAGAATAAAGCCAAGCAAACAGTTCAAGGTAATGAGAAAGGTAATGGTTATTTAATGAGGAGACTATTATAGGAATATACCCCAACAGCTTGTTTGTAGTCCGTAATTCTTCAGGAACAAGTCCCGTCTGACACCATATGTAAATCATTCATTTTCTAATTGTGGGTGCAAAAACCTTCCTAGGTTTTATTTTCTTTAATTTTATTCATCTTTTAGGAACAACAAAAATTACATTGTACGGCAGTAAGTAAACCCTACGGGAGATGTTCTCAAATGTAAGGCCATGTTCACACGGCGTAAGTTCCGTACTAATTGGTACGGAACTTACGTTGTGCTGCAGGCCGAGGGAATATACACATGGTATAGACTCCAGTCGGGATCTCTCGAGGCGCCGTAGAAAACTGACATGTCAGTTTTCTGCGGCCGCTATTCATTGAATAGTAGCCGCAGAAAACCCTGTTAGTTCACACAATGGAGCGTGCGGCTCCGGCCACACGCTCCATAGTGTGCAGTGAGGAGTTCTGATGCGGGCGCGCACGGATGTGCCCGCATCAGAACTCAGCGGTGCAAAAGATCATTCGGTTGGTACTGCAGTGCCGGCCGGAATGATCTATTCTGAGACCGGCCGGTCTTATACAGCGTGTGAACATAGCCTTATCCAGGATGGTACGAAGCGGCCAGGATGGAGTACAGGTTGGAGACGTGTTGGTGGCCATTCTCCATGCATGCAGCTGTACCTCTGTAAGATTGATGCTGGGTAGCTGAGGCTATAGAGTTTGAGGAGCACCCCCTAGACTTCATCCTGGACCCCAGAAGGTAGGTTTGAACTTTAAAGGGGTTGTTTTCTTTTTAATCAACTGGTGTCAGAAAGTGCCAGAGATTTGTAATTTACTTCTTAAAAAACTCTTCCAGTACTTATCAGCTGCTGCATGGCCTGCAGGAAGTGGTGTATACTTTCCAGTCTGACACAGTGCTCTCTGCTGCCACCTCTCTCCATGTCAGGAACTGTCCAGAGCAGCAGCAAATCCCCATAGAAAACCTCTCCTGCTCTACAGAATGTAATACAATTTCTGCAGGACATACAGGAGCTGATAAGTACTGGAAGACTGGAGATGTTTTAATAGAAGTAAATGATAAATCTCTAGCACTTTCTGGCACCAATTGATTTGAAAGAAAAAAAAAAATTGGTAAACTATCCCTTTAACGTCCTTGACATTCATAATTTGAAAGAAAAAAAAAATTGGTAAACTATCCCTTCAACGACACAGGGCGTACGTGTATGAAAAAAAAGCGCAAAAATCTAAATTGGGGTTAATGCAAGGGGACTTCCGTGTTGCTACCCCTAAGATGACTTATAGAAGCCGTGGCTAAGGGAAATGCGGATAGACACGCCAGTACAATAACATGTAAACAATCGTGGTACTCGGTCCGCAGCTATTCTGGTTGAGGCAAAGGCGGAGAAGGACGCTGCATGCAGTATACTGGGAGTTGCATATGCAATATAGATTAAATACATGGCTGTAAAGTGAAACTGCCAATTTGCTGTAAAGTTCACACAATTTTGCAGCATAGCTCTGGCACACTACTGAACGGCACCATGTCTGAACCCAGCCAGCACTCCGAATGGGTGCAGTGCGGATAGTTGGTGCCTATTCCACAAGGATTTGTATTTGTATTAATGGCACTGTAATAAGACACCCAGAACTTTCTATGAGGCCATACTATACCACTGTATATATCCGATTCCGGACTATACTTCAGACCGTAGACGTATTACTTCTAGAGGAGAGTATCTCTGACGTACATTGGCGGCCCTTGTGACTCTGCGGTATGAAGCCGCAGGGGACTACACGTCCAGCCTCCTGCCCATAGCCATGTCATATACCTGAAGCCTCAGGGACAGCACAGCTGCTCACATATAGGGAATCATTTATTTATTCATTCATTTCTGGTCGCTAAAGCTAAAAAAAAATCTGTAAATTCACAGCTTTCCTGGCGCTGGAGTTACAGGGTCGCACTGTTCATAGCTAGGAGCTGGGTGACATTGCTTCATCCACATTAAAGAAAGTCACAGAAGACACTTTAAGGTCTTGTAAACAGAAGGCAGGAAAAAAATAGACTTTACAACATGTAAAGTTGTAAAAAACTGGAAAAAATCTGTAAAAAATTCGAGGGGGAGATTTATCAAACATGGTGTAAAGTGAAACCGGCTCAGTTGCCCCTAGCAACCAATCAGATTCCACCTTTCATTTTCCAAAGAGTCTGTGAGGAATGTAAAGTGGAATCTGATTGGTTGCTAGGGGCAACTGAGCCGGTTTCACTTTACACCATGTTTGATAAATCTTCCTCTATGGCGGCTAAATTTATCCGGTGCTTTTAAAGCTAGTAATTACAGTATACTCAATAAGAATATCTTCATGCGAATCCAGGACCGAGGTCCCAGGCCTTTTTTGACTCTTTGGAACTGTGGTTAGATGAAAATGGTTTATGGCTGTGAAAATTTCAAGGGTACGGTAAAATTTTACCTCCCCCCCCACTGAATGAACCTGTCTCTATTTCCAAGACCGACTCGTCTTTAGAGAGACAGCCCGCTCAGCCAATCACTGGCCGCAGTGCTGTCCTCTCCCAGTCAGTGATTGGCTGAGCGGGCTGTTACTGCTGAGATGAGTTGTCTCGGAGGAGGAGAAAGAATCGTTCAGCGAGGAACCTGAAGATGCCATAAAAAGAACCCAGGGGAGAGGTAAGAAACCAAAAATTTTACATGGTCTCAGTACCCCTTTAAGGCCCTGACAAAAGTTGGCCAAAACCATCAACTTTATAGGGTTTGGTGGACTCTCTAAAGCAGCTATGGGAAACCCTTGGCAAAACTACAATTCCCATCAATTCTGGACTACTGACATCTTGGCTTTGGTTGTCCAAGCATGATCGAAATTGTAGTTTGCAGCAGCTGGAGGGCCGCAGGTTCCCCACCCCGGCTCTGAGGGTAGTGCGGCCTCCTCGACAGATGATGTTGATGTCTGACCCTGAGAAGTAAAGTGGTGTCAGAACCGTCTGCCGACAGCTTGCCCCTTCTCTCTATAAAGACAGCACATAAATGTTCAGTTGCGCTGAATGTTTATAAGGTAAGATCAGGAGAGATACTCGTGTTTCTCCAAAAATAAGGCAGGGTCTTAGATTATTTTCTTTTCAGGAAAAAAAAGGCTTATTTTTGGAGTAGATGTTTGGAGCTTTATCTTTTTAGAGTAGAGCTTATATTTGAGGCCTACTCCAAAAACCCTGCACAATCAAGTTAGGGCTTATTTTTGGGGTAGGACTTATTTTTTGGAGAAACTGGGTAGCTGTCGTCTAAACATTCATTAAATAGGACCCTAGGTCACAAGCCCCCTAATGGTGCCATACTAAATTGGACCAAGAGCTGGACAACAGTCTTACTGAGAGACAGGGCCACGTTGGGCTCAATACTGTTGGATGCTTGGTCGAGTAGGGTAAGAAAGCAGCCAAGTCATCAGGGAGGGCAGATCACACAAGCTATTCACACAGACCTCCCATCCAGATCAGGTTATTATATTAGATCAGCTGTGAACACAACTTATAAGAGATGTTCCATGAAAGTAAAAAAAAAAAAAAAAAAGGGCAGGCAGGGAGGTGCAGGAACTTATTAAACAATGTATACTTACCAGTCTTGGTGCCTCTGGGACTCACAGCCAGTCAGTGACTAGGTCAGTGTCTCGCCCCAGTCACTGATTAACTGAGCAGGTAATCGACAAGCCAGGTTTGTGGGGTTGCAGCTGAAAGTGCTGCAGGAGGCCGTCAGCTGTCAGCTGAACCCAGGAGCGGCGCTATGGGGCACAGGGATAGGTAAGTATACTTTTTTTTTTTTCTTTAAGTTCCAGCACACTCCTGCTTTCCTTTTTTTAATTTCATCATTTAATGGTGTTCATTACAGATGAGCGAACCTTAAACATGTTTGGCTTTATCAGAACCCAAGGGTGCGAAATTTGATCACCAATGGCTGTAGAGGTTGGATGCAGCCCTAAGAAGTCTTGGAAAACATCTTAGAATACAGTCTATGGTCTCAGGGCTGCATCTGACTTCTGCAGGAGGAACCTGGTTCACTTATCTCTAGTGATCATACATCTTTAATATCTGTAGGCCGAATGTTAGTCTGGCCACCAACTACTGTATTTCTCTGAACTCAGCTCAGCAAGTGTGCATCTGTTTTTATAAGAAGAGGTGGTAAGAAGGCATCTGTGGTGCCAGCTTATTTACAGGGTAAAGTCAATATACCTGATCCTTACTTTTCCTGACATCTCCTGAGGCCGTGGAGGCCTTCATTCATACAAGGCTGATGGTCCTACCAAAAATCAAAGGGTTCATCTGACTTTTTACTTATGTTTATTAGGGGCCTTAAAGGGGTTATCCAGCAAAAATGGTGTCAGAAAGTTACAGTATATAGATTTGTATTTGTATTTACTTCTATTAAAAAATCTCAAGTTTTCCCATACTTATTAGCTGCTGTATGTCATGCAGAAAATGTTGTTTTATTTTCAGTCTGACACAGTGCTCTCTGCTGACATCTCTGGCCGAGACAGGATTTCTCCTGAGCAGGAGAGGTTTTCTATGGGGATTCATAGAATACTGAGACAAGAGTTCCTGTCTCGGCCAGAGGTGGCAGCAGAGAGCACTGTGTCAGACTGAAAATAAAACAACATTTTCTGCATGACATACAGCAGCTAATAAGTATGGGAAGACTTGAGATTTTTTTTATAGAAGTAAATTACAAATCTATATAACTTTCTGACACCAGTTAATTTGAAAGAAAAAGATTTTAGCTGGACAACCCCTTTAAGGGGGTTATTTAAGCTTACAAAAACATGGCCACATTCTCCCACAAACAGCATCCCTCTTGTCCTCAGTTTGGATGTGGGTTTTGTAGCTCAGGTCCATTGAAGTAAATGAAGTTGAATTGTAATACCACAGACAACCTGAGGACAGGGGTGCAGTTGTTTTTGAAGAAAGTAACTGTGTTTTTTCTAATCCTGGATAATCCCTTTAAAGAGGTAGTACTAAAAAAAAAAAACAACTGGTGCCAAAAAAGTGCCAGGCATTTGTAATTTACTTCTATTTAAAAAATCTCAAGTTCCAGTACTTATCAGCTGCTGTATGTCCTTCAGGAAGTGGTGTATTTTTTCCAGTCTGACACAGTGCTCTCTGCTGCCACCTCTGTCCATGTCAGGAACTGTCCAGAGCAGGAGCAAATCTCCATAGAAAACCTCTCCTGCTCTCCAGAGAGAAAAGAATACCACTTCCTGCAGGACATACAGCAGCTGATAAGTAATGGAAGAATTGAGATTTTTTAATAGAGGGAAATTCTGGCACCAGAGTATAAAAACTTTTTTTCTAGTTTTGTGAACTACCCCTATAATACCATCTAGGTATTATATATACAAATGTGCAGCTATACAGAAGTAAACACTATTTAATTTGCTTCAATTCAGACAAAAAAATATAACAGTAAGTTCTTTCTCAATGTCTCCTGCTTCAACTCCCCATCTGGAAAACCTTAGTTCTGCACGTTTCTCCCCCAATGGTGTAGTTGAGGGTAATGCTTAAATGTCGGGGGTTGTTCTCTGAAGGCGACATTCTGATGTCCCCCCTGACCCTTGTGTCCTGTTCCACTTGAACCTCTTCATCCAGATATAGGATGGTCTGTTTCCAATGCGTTTCTTCACCATACGGCGACGTAGACAAGGTGATGCCGTTCTCTCCGGGAAACGTCACTGAGAACCAAACGGCAAATCCGTGCATTAAGGACGACCCGAAGCAGCAGAACTGGAAGGAACCCGTAATGTTCCCGATGTCCTCCAGGGTGGCGCTGCTGAGATCTAGCGTGGAAAACTTTACAGCGTGTGAGAGCACGTGCTCGGGGTACACCGAACACACCGCCATATCTTTACCCATGATACATTTCCTGGCAAACGATTGTACGCAGGTCATATCGACTCCGTACATGTCTTTTACTTCACTCCAGAAGTCCAAGCGGCTCTCTACGGTGGCGTCATTGACGGGGGCGATGAACAGAGCGGCGATGGAGGGGAAGATGAGCCCCCCGGGCTTCAGCCATCGATCCCGAGCGTACAGGACGGAGCTCAGCATTGACTCATACATGAGGCCGTACCCCATCCATTCGCTGACAATGGCGTCCACCTGCCCCGGTATCTCGGCGTCCTCCACCGTACTGTTGATCACCTCCACTTGGCCCTCCAGCTTGTTCGCCTTCACCACCTCACACGCCAGCTGCGACACTGTGCTGGCTTCTACGGCGTACACTTTACTAGCCCCAGCCTGGGCACAGAATGCACTCAGGATGCCAGTGCCGGCACCCACGTCCAGGACGGTTTTGCCTAGTAAAGCGTTGTGATTGCGGGATATAGCTACCCTGTAGGCATGTGTGCGAACGGTGTCCGAGAGCATTTCCTCATGGACGGTGATGTCTGAGTAACACTGGAAATACTCGCTGTCTTGCTCCGTCCTGTCGTATCGCCTCTTTTTGGGGAATGCCATGCTTGCAGCTCGGTGTGATCACAGTGTGGAGAGTGTGCCGGACACTTCCGGGGTAGATTTCATTGGGTGCCAGCTGCTTCCTGCCCACCCCCTCCTGTTTGCTGTCACTTTGCTGTACTCCACATGTGCTCGCTAGGTGCAGCCCCTTCCTTTTGTCATTTGACTCTCCTCTTCTGCTGCTCCTGTTTTAACCCTTCCCTCCCTCCTCTTCACGCTGACAAGTTTCTTGCTGAGCTGCTTCTCCGGATCTGCTGCGATTCTTCTTATTCTCTGTGTACAGTGACGTTCACCATCAATAGCCTGAAGACAAATACACATGTAATGGTTATTACACAGATGCAGCTGATCCCAGCCAATATAAGCAGGCTAGAAGGAATAGGTCACTGTATAGTCATGCATAATCCATGTGATATAACATAACATGCATGTGGTATGGATGTGGCTTCGTGACCAGAGCTGTTGCTATCAGCAGGGTGCACGTGCATGACTTCTCTGCTGAAATCAAAGTTCTGTAAAAGAGGACAGGGTTCTCTAATGAAGTCTGTAACCCTGCAGTGCTATAGGACCTGAACCTAGGAATCATTGCAGCCTCATGGGATGAATTACAGCCAGAATAGGCTCAATGTACTGGGTTGTCCAGGCTTAGGAAAATATGGCCACTTTCTTCCAGAAACAGCACCAATCTTGTCCTCAGGTTGGATGTGGTTTTGCAGCTCAGTTCCAGTACAGTGAATCAAGCTACACTGTAATACCACACATAACCTGAGGACAGGGGTGGCGTTGTTTTTGCAAGAAAGTAGCTGTGCTTTGCCTAATACTGGATAACCCCTTTAATTATGTGTTAAACAAATGTGGCTACATTTTATTAAACTATTTTGTATAAAAAATGACAGGAAAATAATGCAAAGTTACTTAAAGGGGTTATCTGCTTTCTTCCAGAAACACACACCACAGACACAGTGGCTGACACATAGATACACGGACACCGTGGCTTACATACAGATACACGGACACAGTGGCTGACATACAGATACATACATATACTCACTGACACAGCAGTTCCTCAGTCTTCCCCTCTTCTAGTCAGGCCAATCTATGTAACACAGAAAATTTAAGGACCTTTGGGTCATGTGACTCAGGTCCTTCTCTCTCCCTCTCTGTGTGCTGCTCCTGCAGTGCCTGCACACCAGTGGAGCTTTGATAAAGAAAATAATGATAATAATAATTATATATTACACAATGCTGCAATGACACAAAGAATCAGGGCATTGTGGTATGTGGTCACCATTGCAGCTCCAGTGTTGTCACCCAACTTTCCCAGGACCCTGAAAAGAAGAATATGTTGGGATTTTTCACTACATAACATTGTAATTCAGAATATGCCCCCCATATTGGTTGCTACCCAGCTTTCCCAAGACAAATCAGCCTAAGGCCATGTTCACACAACGTATATTTTCGTAAAATTATGGCCAATCGCAACAACCACCGTGATTAATATGAAAACATACGTTACCTTGCAATCTATGGAATCCTGGCCGGAGCGTATACACATAGGATCTCTAGTGGCATTGCAAAAAACTGACATGTCAGTTTTCTGCGGCCACTATTCATTGAATATCGGCTGCAGAAAACACAGTGCTCCGGCTGCACGCTCCATAGTGTGCCGTGGGGAGTTCTGAAGCGGGCGCACACGGATGTATTACCGGCCGGGATGAACTTTTCTGAGACCGACAGGGTCACTGAACGGCTGGTCTCATACAGCGTGTGAACATAGCCTAATAATGCAGTATTATACAATTAGGATGTATCATAGCTAGAGATGAGCGAACCTCGAGCATGCTTGAGTCGATCCGAACCCGAACGATCGGCATTTGATTAGCTGGGGCTGCTGAACTTGGATAAAGCTCTAAGGTTGTCTGGAAAACATGAATACAGCCAATGACTATATCCATGATTTCCACATAGCCTTAGGGCTTTATCCAACTTCAGCAGCCACCGCTAATCAAATGCCGAAAGTTCGGATCGACTCAAGCATGCTCCAGGTTCGCTCATCTCTAATCATAGCATAAACAGGCAGATCTGCCATTCAGTAGCCTAGGAAAGTTGGATGACTGTAATGGAGGCTTATCTGGATGGTATATGCATGACACTTTTCTTTCCATACATTTGGGCCTCACCTGATCTGGTGAAATCACGCTGCAGGGAGACTATGCTGGATGGTCCGTAAGTGCAGGCAACCAAGTGTTAATCTACAGTATGCAGCGGCAAATCACATCCGAGCGGCATAACGCACCTACGTTATCTATCTGTGACCAAATTCGCCTAAAAGGCATAAAAAATATCAGATGAAATTCATCTAATGCGCATCTTGGTGTTTTCACAAGCCAACATACACTATGGTGTAATAGAAGCCTTAAAGGGGTTTTCTGACCCAAATACACAGATGGTGTGATCTTATTTATGGCATTTTGATTAAAATACTTAGTTACCTGCAGCTCCTGTGGGCAGCTTGTTTACATGAGTGACTCCAGGGTAAGAGAGCTGCTGCAACTCCTACAGGACTACATCTCCCACAATCCCATGCAGCAGGGCCTCCTCCACTGATTGCACTAGCTCCCTCTCTGTATCTCCACCCCTCCCCCTCACTGTAACTCTTTCACTGCTGTCCCAGCTGCAGGGTCCTGCTCACACTTATAGGCCCAATCCCTGTCATGGTTAGTAAAACCCATAGAAACTTCTGGAGCTCACGTATAGTGGTGTCACACATGCACCTAGGAAAGTTGTACTGTACTGCCTGCTGAGTGTGCGTAGTGCAGAGTGTACACACTCACACTTTTACACTATTGTCAGATAGACCCTGTATAGTGTACAAAACTTCACTTCGCAAGTGTGCGACCCCAATAATGTGACCAGGCCACATTTTAACAGACATATGAGACTTATGAAAACTGTCTGTTGCCCATAGCAACCTATCATTTTCACAGAAAATGATAGCTGAATTGTGATTGGTTGCTATTGGCAACGAAGCCAGTGTTACCTCATGACCTTCCATCTGCTTCAAAACTACAATTCCCATCACACACACATTAAAAAGTTATACAACATGGTAATGTGTGTTATTTAAGGAAATGCCCCCCCCCCCCCCACGTCCCACGCCAGACCAGGTCCATGCATGATCCATATTTTTTTTAAAACATGGTAACCCAACCTCCCAGCAGCATGTGCGTCTGAACATCAATCTAGAGACATCAACTTTGTGACAGGTAACTTTTGACCTGTTGTTTTAAAAAAAAATAATAATAATTGACACGTCACAGAGACATGTGGAAAGTTTTGATCTGTTTGGGTCTGAGTGTTCACACCTTTACTGATCAGGATCAGTGCATCCTCTCCCCACTCTGTGTAAGAAAAAAAAAAAAAAACACGCTCCATAGACTTATGGGAGGAGATTTATCAACCATGGTGTAAAGTGAAACTGTCTCAGTCGCCCCTAGCAACCAATCAGATTCCACTTTTCATTTTCCAAAGAGTCTGTGAGGAATGAAAGGTGGAATCTGATTGGTTGCTAGGGGCAACTGGGCCAGTCTCACTTTACATCTTGGTTGATAAATCTCCCCCATAGTCCTTTCCCCGCTTGTTCTTCTGACCAGTACAGGTGGAAACACTCAGACCTGCACCGATCAAAACTTTTGATATACACACATCATACATACATCATATACACACAACACACATACTGTATACATTACATACCATCACACTTTAATTAGATATACATGTATGTAAATGATATATTTGCATCCATACTTCCATACTACTAACACACGACTGTAGCAATCAGTGTCGGACTGGCTACTTGGGGCCCACCAGGGAAAATGATCCTGGGGGCCCACCAATGAAGAACCATTAAGAAGCAACATGCTGACCCATTTCTATGCTGATTGATCCGTGTCCACAACTAGTCAAACTACAACTCTCAGAATGAAGAACACTTATGAAGCTCTCTGGGTATACTGGGAGTTGTAGTTCCAGAGAGGACAATCCTTTAACAAGTGATGGTTGTGTAGAGGCTTCTGACTGCTGCAATCTGAAACAACCATCAGCCCTAAAGATCCATCAATAAATCTATTTACATCACCAGCTATTATCAGGGGATTTTCCATAATATACTAAAACTCCCACCATATCCTGAGGACTGTGTGCCGTCAATAAATGCTGGGAGTTGTAGTGTTTGCAGCTGTTTTAGTAGGAGGATCCTAGGTGCATTGTACACTAGAAGCTTTGTGGGAGACCAGAATACACAGAATAGTTCTGTGGGGGCTCAGTGTATGGAAGTGACCCCAGCACTAATAGGGAATATAACAAAAAAGAAAATAAAAAATTACACACACATACAGCAATGTAGTGCTGGCATATAAAAGTATATATGTATCCTGTGTGTAGGCTGCATGGTACATATATGCTTATACACATCAGCACTACATTGCTGTATGGTTTACACATGTATTGGAGTAGTACATTAGAATTCCCATTTTTCTCTGGTTCGTACTGGTGTTGGTTGGTCTGAGGGGCTGTTTGTTACATCATGGTCTCTTGGTTTTTATCATGTTTAGTGTTTTTATCTCTTGGTGTTTTTTGCATGTTGTGTACTATTTAAAATGATTTTTTTGGCTACTACATTTATTAGTGGAGCGCTGGTGTCTCTATATGACAGGTCTTTCTCTTTTGATGCAACATATATACACTGCACCCACACACATTATACCTACAGTATACACACACTGTAGATTCAGACACACAACTACACATATATACCCTCTGCACCCCCACACATTATACCTATATATACACACTGTAGATTCAGTCACACACACACACACACACACACACCCTCTGCACCCCCACACATTATACCCGTATATACACACACTGTAGATTCAGTCACACACACACACACACACACACACACACACACACACACACACACACACACACATATATATATACCCTCTGTACTCCCACACATTATACCTGTATACACACCCTACAGTCACACACACACACACACACACACACACACACATATATACCCTCTGCACCCCCACACATTATACCTGACTGTTCAGTGGCAGCCACATCTGACCTCCTGGACGCTGCTGATAAGATCTTCTTTCCTTTCTGTCTGATCAGGACGCTGATGAGGAGAAGAGCAGCCAGGGCTCCTGTCACAGCTGCAGCCTCCTGCTCCTGCACATCCCGACACCAGCATCTATGGGAGGGTGAGGAGAACCTGCCTGCTGAGGCCCACTGAGGGCCCTAGGAGAGCTGCCCACCGATCTGCCTGTATCAGGGGGCCCTGGAACTTGCTGTCATCTGGCTGGGAAAGATCAACCAGGGCCCACTCAGATGACAGCAGCACACACCTAAGGCTGCTCTGCAGGGGCCCACCAACAGGCAGGGAGGGGGAGGGGCCCACCGGGGAATCCCCCGGCTCCCCGGTGGCCCAGTCCGAGCCTGGTAGCAATTATTCTCATGTTACTCCAGCTATCAGTACACTTATTATTTTGTCTTTGTGTATGATGAGGTTCTGCAGCAGCTGACGTGCATGATGACATTCTGCAGCTGCTAAGGTGTATGAAGTGGTTCTGCAGCAGCTGAGGTGTATCATGAGGTTTTGCAGCAGCTGAGGTGTATTATGAGGTTCTGCAGCAGCTGAGGTGTATGAGGGTCTGCAGCAGCTGAGGTGTGTATTATAATGTTCTGCAGCAGCTGAGGTGTAATATGATGAGGTTCTTCAGCAGCTGAGGTGTAATATGATAAGGTTCTTCAGCAGCTAAGGTGTATTATGAGGTTCTGCAGCAGATGGGATGTATTATGATAAAAGTTCTGCAGCAGCTGAGGTGTATTATGAGGTTCTGCAGCAGATGAGGTGTATTATGAGGTTCTGCAGCAGATGGGATGTATTATGATAAAAGTTCTGCAGCAGCTGAGGTGTATTATGAGGTTCTGCAGCAGCTGAGGTGTATGAGGTTCTTCAGCAGCTGAGGTGTATGAGGTTCTTCAGCAGCTGAGGTGTGTGTAATAAGGTTCTGCAGCAGCTGAGGTGTATGATCTTCTGCAGGCGCTGAGGTGTGTGTTATAATGTTCCGCTGCAGCTGTGGTGTATTATGAGGTTCTGCAGCAGCTAAGGTGTATGATGAGGTTCTGCAGCATCTGAAGTGTATGATGAGCTGCAGCAGCAGCTGGGGTGTGTGTTATGATGTTCTGCAGCAGCTGAGGTGTATTATAATGTTCTGCAGCAGCTGAGGTGTATTATGAGGTTCTGCAGCAGCTGAGGTGTATTATGAGGTTCTGCAGCAGCTGGGCTATATGCTGGAACTTACAACAATTACAGCTAAAAGTTTTAGTCTGGTAAGAGGCTGTTGCTTATAAAGATACGCATAGAACCTCATGGTACACCTCAGCTGCTGCTGAACATCATAACACACACCCCAGCTGCTGCAGCAGCTCATCATACACTTCAGTTGCTGCAAAACCTCATCATACACCTTAGCTGCTGCAGAACCTCATAATACACCACAGCTGCAGCGGAACATGATAACACACACCTCAGCTGCTGCAGAACATCATACACCTCAGCTGCTGCGGAACCTCACCATACACCTTAGCTGATGCAGAGCCTCCTTATACACACACCTCAGCTGCTGCTGCAGTACATCATACATCTTAGCTGCTGCAGAGCCTCCTTATACACACCTCAGCTGCTGCTGCAGAACATCATACACCTTAGCTGATGCAGAACCTCCTCATACACCTCAGCTGCTGCAGAGCATCATACACCTTAGCTGATGCAGAGCCTCCTCATACACCTCAGCTGCTGCAGAACATCATACACCTTAGCTGATGCAACATCCTCTTACACCTCAGCTGCTGCTGCAGAACATCATACACCTTAGCTGATGCAGAACATCCTTATACACACCTCAGCTGCTGCTGCAGAACATCATACACCTTAGCTGATGCAAAACCTCCTCATACACACCTCAGCTGCTGCAGAATATCATACACCTTAGCTGATGCAGAGCCTCCTCATACACACCTCAGCTGCTGCAGAACATCATATACATCAGCTGCTGCAGAACATCATACACCTTAGCTGATGCAAAGCCTCCTCATACACCTCAGCTGCTGCAGAACATCATACACCTTAGCTGATGCAGAACCCCCTCATACACCTCAGCTGCTGCAGAACATCATACACCTTAGCTGATGCAAAGCCTCCTCATACACCTCAGCTGCTGCAGAACATCATACACCTTAGCTGATGCAGAACCCCCTCATACACCTCAGCTGCTGCAGAACATCATACACCTTAGCTGATGCAGAGCCTCCTCATACACCTCAGCTGCTGCAGAACATCATACACCTTAGCTGATGCAGAGCCTCCTTATACACACCTCAGCTGCTGCAGAACATCATACACCTTAGCTGATGCAGAACCCCCTCATACACCTCAGCTGCTGCAGAACATCATACACCTTAGCTGATGCAGAGCCTCCTCATACACCTCAGCTGCTGCAGAACATCATACACCTTAGCTGATGCAGAGCCTCCTCATACACACAGCTGCTGCAGAACATCATACACCTTAGCTGATGCAGAGCCTCCTTATACACACCTCAGCTGCTGCAGAACATCATACACCTTAGCTGCTGCAGAACATCATACACCTTAGCTGATGCAGAACCCCCTCATACACCTCAGCTGCTGCAGAACATCATACACCTTAGCTGATGCAAAGCCTCCTCATACACCTCAGCTGCTGCAGAACATCATACACCTTAGCTGATGCAAAGCCTCCTCATACACCTCAGCTGCTGCAGAACATCATACACCTTAGCTGATGCAGAGCCTCCTCATACACCTCAGCTGCTGCAGAACATCATACACCTTAGCTGATGCAGAGCCTCCTCATACACACAGCTGCTGCAGAACATGATACACCTTAGCTGATGCAGAGCCTCCTTATACACACCTCAGCTGCTGCAGAACATCATACACCTTAGCTGCTGCAGAACATCATACACCTTAGCTGCTGCAGAACATCATACACCTTAGCTGATGCAGAACCCCCTCATACACCTCAGCTGCTGCAGAACATCATACACCTTAGCTGATGCAAAGCCTCCTCATACACCTCAGCTGCTGCAGAACATCATACACCTTAGCTGATGCAGAGCCTCCTCATACACACAGCTGCTGCAGAACATCATACACCTTAGCTGATGCAGAGCCTCCTCATACACACAGCTGCTGCAGAACATCATACACCTTAGCTGATGCAGAGCCTCCTCATACACACAGCTGCTGCAGAACATCATACACCTTAGCTGATGCAGAGCCTCCTTATACACACCTCAGCTGCTGCAGAACATCATACACCTTAGCTGCTGCAGAACATCATACACCTTATCTGCCTCTTACATCATCTTTTAGCTGTAATTTGCACAGTTACACAAACACACAGAGACACAAACATGCAGAATTACATGCAAACACACACACTAACACACACACAAGTGCACTTACACTCTTCTCAAGGAAACTTCAGGGGTCCATGTGGTGTGTCCTTATCTTCCTCTGCACACAGCCGGCTCTAGGCCCCTCCTCCTCCTCTTCTGTCCCGACATGAGAAAACAGCTAGAGAAGCTAGTGAGGAGGTGGGGGAGGGGGCCCTGCTTCTGTCATGTGACCCTGCCTGTCAGCTATTAAAGGAAAGAGCCAGGGGTGGATTAACTTTACCATAGGCCCCGGGCTGTTCACCAAGCCTGGGCCCCCACACCCCACTGTAACTATGGAAGCACTAGCCTGGTGTTCATAGTACAGGATAGATAATGTCATGATGTCCTGATTTGTGCAAAATTGCCATAAAAAAACAGTGAATCATGCAAATCATGGCAGAACTGTAGCCAGGAGACAGTACACCACTGAAAGAATAAGTCTTTTTGGGTGGTCATGGGCCCCCCAGGAGCTCAGGGCCCCGGGCTGCCGCCTGAAACGCCCCTATTATAATCCACTACTGGAAAGAGCAGTGTGCGGTATAGCTGTCAGGAGCTTCAGCGGGCCCCCCTGGATTCTAGTTTTGGCCCGGGCCCCTGACAGCTGTACCGCCAATACTGCCCTGATGGCGGCCCTGGTGTGATGCATTATATTCACGGAATCACTGTCGACCCTGACCGCCATCTTGGGACGATCACGTCATCTTCAGGAGGCTGGCCTGACTGCTCCAGCTCTCCCTCATGCCGCCCCCCCCTTCCCCCCCCAGCACAACACCAGCTGTTCAGCCGCCATTAGCTGAGCATAACAGAAGACAGCTGGGGCTTCTGTTATTGCTCAGCCAATCGCAGCTGAGCAGCTTGGCGTAAGCGCAAAAAAATTCCAAAGGGCAAAATTGCGCATTTTTGGTCGCATCAAATCCAGAAATATTGTAATAAAAAGCGATCAAAAAGTCGCATATGCACAATCAAGATACCGATAGAAAGAACAGATCATGGCGCAAAAAATGACACCTGACACAGCCCCATAGACCAAAGGATAAAAGCGCTATAAGCCTGGGAATGGAGCGATTTTAAGGAACGTTTATTTTTTAAAATAGGTTTTAATTTTTTCGAGATCACAAAGAGATCAGAGGAGGGTTCTGTTTTTTCCAGTAAAGGGGAATACATGCTCTGGCAGCCATGACCAGGAAACGCAGTAAGGAACGCTTGTAGACTGACAAAGATAACTCGCAATGATGAAGGAGAAAAAAACAGGGCCCAAAGGGAACGTCAGGTCAGTGACCTGTCGTATCACCCGTGTAACCTCAGACCAATAAGTTTGAAGGCGGGTACAGTCCCAGAAAATGTGGAGGAACGTACCTTCCTCGCTGCCACATCTCCAACAGGTGGGGCCTACCTCAGGTATAAGTGCATGCAAACGGTAGGGAAGTCAATACCACCTTGAGAGAATTTTGTATCCAGCTTCCTGAAAGCGAGAGCTAATAGAGGACTCATACGTGAGGGTGAAAATTCAAGACCTTTGTTCTGCCGTAATGGTGAGGTTGAGTTCCTCCTCCCATTTTACCAAAAACTCAGGCGGAGGTTCTTCCGGGGGGATCAAAAGAAACTGATAGGCTAACAAAAGACTATGAGGCAGGGGCTCTTTGCTAGGGGTTAAAGGACAACTCCCACAAAAAATTTTTTGGGCTTATTTAACACACATTACAAAGTTATATAACTTTGTAATGTGGTTAAATACCCGGTCTGGCCCCCTTTCCCCACTTTCCGACCCCTGCCCCCCCCCCCCCCCCAGGAAGTTAAAGAATGTATACATTACCTATTACGGTCGTCACGGTCCTCTTCTCCCGGGCGCCATCTGGTGACGACGCCGTCAGAGCCGGGGGGCGGTCCGGGTCTTCTTCCTCCTCGGCGTCTTCATTGAAAGTGAAAGGGAGAGAAAAGGCTGCTGGTGCACATGCGCACCAGCAGCCTTTTCATTGGCTGGAGCGCATCACATGGCTTCCAGATTGCTCAGCCCTGATTGGCTGAGCTTGCAAGCGCACTAGCAGCCTTTTCTCTCACATGGACCCGGAAGTGAGAGACATCGCTGGACGGCGGGTGCAGGTGACGGTGAGACGGACGGCGGGCGATTGGAGTCTGTTTTATCTGTTTTTTATTATTGAAGTTAATGGAAGAAATTATCAAAATGGAGGCACACAAACGCTTCCTTTATTTTCATCCATTTTGCAAAAAATGGATAGAAAAAAAGAAAACGGACTGCAAAAACACAGTGTGAACCCAGCCTAAAACAGCTTGGCTATAAAGCTACGCTAGGTTATGATTTTGCGCGAAAAACAAAAATTTGCGCATAATAAATTTAATGAAAACTAGTTAATAGAACACCCCCCCCCCTGCAAACATTAAAAAAAGGTGCAGTCAGTGAAAACTGATGGCGGTCCCGGCCTGTGATTGGCTGAGCGGTCTGACAGCTCAGTCAGGCCGCACCGAGGCTGATGCTGCGCCGCGGGACCCGGGAGGAAGAGGAAGCGGAGGAGAAGCCCTGCTAGGTAATGTATGCTGCTTCTCAAATCGTTGGTCGCCCGCCGCGCACCGCTATTCCACAAAGCGATGCGCGGTGGGTGACCAATGATTTTAGGTTTAACGAGATCATCGGATGATCGTTTTCTCTATTCCACCGAGCGATAATCGTCCGAATCAGGCCGATTCGGCCAATTATCGCTCTGTGGAATAGGCCCCTTAAAGTGACTCTGTACCCACAATCTGACCCCCCCCAAACCGCTTGTACCTTTGGATAGCTGCTTTTAATCCAAGTTTTGTCCTGGAGTCTGTTCGGCAGGTGATGCAGTTAATATCGTAAAAAAACAACTTTTAAACTGGCAGCCCCTGTGCCGTTTGGCCGTGGCCTAGATTGTGTATGCATTAGGCTGCCACACCCTCTCTGTCCTTCCTCCCCGCCCTCCTCATCATTAGGAATGCTCCAGTCAGATTGTCTCCTATTCATCAGCTGTAAGAGGACGGCACATAGGCTCGATCATTAAGGCACCTGTGTAGTTTTCACTGCAGAGGAATAGGAAAAATGGTGAAGAGGGTGGGGAGGAGTGACGGAGAGGTTGTGCCAGCCTAATGCATGCATAAACTAAGCCACGGCCAAAGGGCACGGGCTGCCAGTTTAAAAGTTGTTTTTTATGACAATAACTGCATCACCTGCCGAATGGACCGCAGGACAGGAATGCGAACGATAATCGTACGTGTAAACGCAGCGAGCGATCGAGCGTCGAGCGAGAAATCGTTCATTTTGATCTTACAACATGTTCTAAAATCGTCGTTCGCAAAAAATTTGCAGATCGTTCCATGTAAACAGTTGTTCACCGATTTTTCCTATGTGCTAGATAGGCTTAAGCGATCGCAAAGCAATCTCAAAACGAATTTTCCGTATGATATATCGTTCCGTCTAAACGCTGATCGTTATAAAAAAAAATTGTTACTTCAAAATCGTTAATCGTACAAACGGGTGAATTATCGTTCCGTGTAAACGCAGCATAACACAGCTTATGGCTGTAGCGAACACTAGTGTGGTGAGGGGCCCTGTAAGACCAGTCGGGATCTCTGCTACCCCTATAGTTACTCCACTGTGTATAGGAGCAGAGACCGCCTAGTGCCTTTAGTTTTTTTGTTTTTTTTTTCTAAACTCCACGGATTTACTATTTCGGAGCCCTGATAAAATTAACCAATTTCACCTTGCTGCAGAAACTGCAATGTTTCCGGTCCCCAGAGCTGTGGTCACCTTATAATAAACCATGAGGCAATATGGCTGCTGTTTCTAGAGAAGCTGCAATGTGTAAATTCTATATGCTGTTATACACTTGCTGACAGGAATAAGTATATCGCACGCTTGTAGACTGCGGCAGAGAAGGTGTCGAGGATCATCGAGTGTCAACAGAAGGCACTAAATAAATCATAACTCTCATCCAGATACAGTATATACAGTAACTATCTGGTGTCATCAGATACTTCAGCCATGTCGGTCAGGGTGCGGCGTTACAATTCACGTTCAGAATCATTGCCGAAATTTCTTGGACATCTGAAGGGGTTGTTTTTGCAGCAGGTGCATGGATTTTTGCAAACACCATAAAAATGACAGGGAATGTATATCTGCAACCAATCTGCCGCATGCAAACATTCCCTTCTATTGTGGTAAACCTTATTCTTAGATCTCACACCTATTTTTTCACTGTGTTTTTCAGTGTTTTAAAACACGCGTAAAGAAAAACGTGCATTTCAGCTGGTTTTAGTGGGGTTTTTTTGCTAGCTTTTTTTGATGGTGTTATTTCCTTTTTTTGCTAACACAGTGCTTACACAGCGAGAACAAAGCTTAAAGGGGTTGTCCTATGATTAACACTTATCCCCCCACAGGATACGCAGTGTAGGATCGCGAAGGTCCCAACACTGGGACCCCCTGTAATCTTGAGTTTTCCATGGAGATGTGTGAACTGCTGCTTCATTGAATGTACAGTATATAAGACTGTCGGAGTGTAGAGCTGAGCTTCCAGCAGTCCCCTAGACAATGAATGGAGTCACAGAGTGCATGTGTTGCTGTCGTTTGTGGTGGAACAATCCTTTAACTGCTTCATTGCTAGAAGTGTGGATGCTGTATTTGCCCATATTTTTTTTTAATGCCATTCAAGGATACATTTAAAGGGGTTATCCCAATGAACTTGGCCATTATTCCATTACATTGCTATGGCGCTATGGGACTTCTGAAGACAGCCTTGCGCTGTACACTGTTCTAAATGTTTGTTCATCAAAGAATGTTAGCAGTAGGAGATTAGGATTCTTTAAGTGCCAGTTGGTTTGTACGGGTGTGTGTGTGTGGGGGGGGGGGGTGGCGGTGTAGGGGCTACACCGGGGTAAAAAATTGAGAGTTCGTCCTGGTTCTTCAAGCTTAATAGTTGCAAAAAAGTCATGGTCCCGAAAATAATGACGGATTGACGGCAGTAGCCCTGTGGTACGGTGAAGAATGAAGAAGAGACTCCTCACCAGGAATGGGATCAGGACATGAAAAGCCTGATGACAAGATGAGAATATAGTCAGGAGACAGTCAGGGTCATAGCCAGGAGAAGAACGACAGCTAACCAGTAAACTATCCTTTAAATAGGTTGACAAGACAACAACCCCAATAACATAACCCCATTGGTTGTGATGAGGAGAAAAACCTTGACTGGATCCAGTAAGGTCTCAACTAGAGATGAGCGAACCTTGAGCATGCTCAGGTCGATCCGAACCTGAACTTTCGGATTGACTCGAACCCGAACCCGGTTCGCTCATCTCTAGTCTCAACTGAAGACTAGATCTAATATTGGGATGCAGCTATTGGCTAAAGCTGTGGCCGCTCCTCGGGTGTTGTCAATGAACCTTGGTGTGGTGGGTAACAGTAGCCTCCCCGAAGGGATTTTATGAGGCTTGATGGGATACTTCAGCTTCCTGTGAAGAATGACCATTCATTCTAGAATCTTTTAAAATTCTAGAATTTGCTTAATCAAAGTCTTTTGAGGATTCAAGAGCAGAGGCAGATTAATGACTGTTAATGACTAGATGGTGCAAAAGAAATATATAGAGACTTTTGGGAGTTTGGAGAGAAAGTGACAGCTTAAAGGGATTATCAAGCATTTAAATTTAAAAAAATATATTGCTGCACGGTTGGTAAACTTAATAAACATGCTCTCCGCGACACCCCCCCCCCTTCAATGTCTTTCGATGACTGCAGTCCCGCTACTTCCAAGACAAACTGGTCTCAGGAGTGGTAGCCTGCTTATCGAATCACTGGCCGTGGCAATGCCCCGTATCATCCTGTGATTGGCTGAGCGACATGACACTTCAAAGACAAGTTCATCTCAGAAGCAGTGAGGCTGCAGTCAGTAGGGAACACGGGGGGACATCGGGGAGCGGGAGAGGTAAAAATAACATGTTTATGCAATATATAAAAAATTTCTAAACGCTGGATAAACCCTACAGGTTGTTTATCGATTTACCTTTGGATAGACTGCCCTTTCATGGTCTTCCACTGCTGGAGTTATGATGGTGTCCTGTCCCACTGCTCAACACTTCTTGGTCTCAGTTTCAAAACAAAGTGACTGCTTAGCAGGGAGTTGAGCAGGAACTTTTTTTTTTTATGTCAAGACGGAGACAGGAAGTTCTGAGAAGAAGAAACAGGTTTCATTACAATGGCAGTGGTGGGGGACTACGGCAGGTGAGTACTTGACACTTGACCTAAAGGTGTCCAAAATATAACAAAGCAAGACAATAACCTTTAATAGAGTGAGTATATATATTGTTGTTTGATGTAGAGCAGAAGTAAAGATAACTTCTCTACCACTTTACACCACTGGTAATCTTAATCACACAAAATGTGCTTCCAATATACTGTTATCACAGATAATACGAGTATCACAGATTTATCACTGATGGCTTTGCTACTTAACTCTTTGGGGTTTTGTGTTAGGCATGGTCCGAACCTGCCGAGGTTCAGGTTCGTACGAACTCGGACTCTCGGCAATGATTCCCACTGTCTTAAACCTCCGTGGGGAGGGTGGATAAAGTGGGAAGACCGCCTGGAAAACTGGGATACAGCCTATGGCTGTGGCTGTATTCTGGTTTTCCAGGCAGTCCTCCCGCTGTATCCACCCTCTGCACGGAGGTTTAAGACAGCAGGAATCATTGCCGAGAGTCCGGTTTCGTACGAACCCGAACCTTGGCAGATTCAGACCATCCCTAACACAAAACCCCAAAGAGTTAAGTAGCAAAGCCATCAGTGATAAATCTGTGATACTCGTATTATCTGTGAAAATGGTATATTGGAAGCACATAGTTTTCCCATCTACATATCATACGAAGTTCCAGATTAGTCTGCATTAAGCTCTCTGCATGTTCCAGCGCATTCCGCCATCCACTCCTAATAGCCGAGCTCTTTCTCTTTTCATAATAACGGAGATCGATACTCGGTGAATTTTACGCACACATTCCTTCCCACAATCCTCCGGGCTGAGTTCCTGAAATTGAAACATACAAATAGGTTTTTGTTTTTTTCGCAGCCCTGTTTGACGTTAGGTCCTTTGGGAAACCCACTGAGTCAATCCATACAGCTGCATTAAACACGCTGGTTGCGACGGGGGCAGAATAGACATCCCATTGTTACAGGCAATTGGATATATAGGGCCATTCTCTTGCCAACCTACTCCAATCCTTTTAAGTCGAAGCCAAATTTAAATGGTGGCCGTACGACCCACTGAGAAGCTTTTACAACTCTCCCCGCTGCGAAGTATGTAAAAAAAGAGAGAGGGAGCTGTTTTTCTAACTAAAAGCCCTGTAATAACCAGTGGCATTTGGAACAATACAATGACCTTTCGAGGTTGCTAAGCTCTGAACTATGTTATCTGACTAATAATAATTTACCGACTGTAATTTTGTGATAGGACCAAAACAATTTTTTTAATTTGTAAATGAGGTCCCTATTCAGACGAGTCTTTTCATGAATATGTGAGGTGGAAATGAGGTGAATGGAAGTGATTAATACGAGGGATAATGGATTTAGTTGTTTCCTTCCGCATTTACACCGACCTCGTTTTATCATCGCCGCTCGCGTTAATTACACAGATGAGCGTTTGGTTTGGCGGAGTGTTTTTTTAGTTCTGTCGAAAGGAGGGGATTAACCTAGGAACGGAGTGGAAATACTGTAGGCACCTCTATAGAAATGATGAATCAAAAATTGTTGTCTTGCAAGATAAAGTAATTAACCGGAGGGTATACACATCGGTGGTGGTGGTGGTGGTGGTGGGGGGTCCCGATTCCCTTTAAGTTTTTGGAAAGAAGTTTAGGCATGCTGAATTTCTTCAAGTTCTATTTGTTGGTAAGTCGTCAGATGTGTCTGGCTGCCGCTTATTCTGCCATGCCCATGCATGTGGAGGAGCTGGGAGTAACAGTTGTTGGCCAGCTTCTATTGAAGGTGTATAGGAACTTTCACTGTATTATTTGGCCATGCACTTGTCCACCACTGGTGGTCAAATACTGCACTTTTCTCAGTTGCCCAGTTTATTGTTAGAAATGGTACAAAAGAGTTTCCCATTTGTGTGGTCTGAATCCTCTGGTGGTGGCTTATGTCTCCAAGATCAAAGGATCAGGCAATTAAAATTCCACATGTCTGATGGGAAAGAGTCGGGAGGCCCCAAACACCTTAGATAGTAAGTCCTGCTGGGTTTGGCCAACACATGTCTTAAAGCGGCTCTGTACCCACAATCTGCCCCCCACCACCACTACCAAACCGCTTGTACTGTTGGATAGCTGCTTTAAATCTTTTAATCTGTCCTGGGGTCCGTTGGCAGGTGATACAGTTGTTGTCTTAAAAAACAACTTTTAGTCTTGCAGCCCTGTGTCAAACTGGCGTGGCTTAGAGTGTATGTGCCCTAGGCCTGCACCGCCTTTCTGTCCCTCCTCCCCGCCCTCTTCACCATTAGGAATGCCCCTGGGTGAGATTTCTCCTAATAATCACTTGTCTGAACCCTACACATGTACCTTAATGATCCAACACATGTGCAGTGTCCAGACAGGTGATGAATAGGAGAAATCTCACACAGGGGCATTCTTAATGATAAAGAGGGACGGAGAGGCGTGCAGGCCTAGGACAGGGGTACTCTAGGCCAGGCCAATTTGACAAAGGGCTGCAAGTTTAAAAGTATTTTTTTAGGACAATAACTGCATCACCTGCCGAACGGACCCCAGGACAGATCTTGGATTGAAAACAGCTATCCGAAGGTACAAGTGGTTTGGTGGGGCAGATTATGGGGACAGAGTAACTTTAAGTGCATGTTTGGGCCTTTATACAGAAGAGATAAAATATACTCGATATAAAAAAGACTGGGGAATTAGCTGTAGTTTTGGACTAATACCTCAGATAGGAAACTTTGGATGACCTATTGGCTCCTGAGAACCATCATATGTTTGGCCCAGCTCCCACTATCTCCTGTTACATTTGTAAGTGTTTGTTAGGATATCGGTGCATACACAAAAGGAAGACAAATGAGAAGTAAAACCAGAATCTAAGAGAAGGGAATGTACTGTAGATAGAGATGAGAGCAACTCAAGCATGCAACCCTAGGGAGTCCTGGAAAACATGGATGCAGACATAGGCCATAGATTATGGGTTTTCCCTAGGGCTGCATCCAACTTTGTCAGCTACCGGTATTCAAATGTCGAGCAATCCAACTCAATTTCTAATGTACATCCTCTGCACCATCACTGGACAACAGTTGTCTCTGTTCACTGTGTAGTGGTTGGGTCTGGTCACTATGCTCAGCTCCCGTTTACTTGAATGGATGTTGAACTGCAGTTACAGGTCACCACCACTACACAGTGAATGGAGCTATCTGCTTCCAGTCCTGTTTACTGTGTTTTGCGGGTACTGAAGAACTGATCGGAGAGGGTTCTGGGTGTTAGCAACCTGGGAGAGCAGGAGAGGTTTTCTATGAGGATTTGCTACTGTTCTGGACAGTTCCTGACATAGACAGAGGTGGCAGCAGAGAGCTGAGAATACACCACTTCCTGCAGGAAACCCAGCAGCTAATAAGTACTGAAATATTATTATTATTATTTTTTTTTTTAAATAGAAGTAAATTACAAATCTCTGGCACTTGCCGGGACCAGTTGATCTGAAAGAAATGTTTAATGAACTACCCCTTTAACCAAAGGAATGTGAATAAACAAATAATATTTTTTATACATTGTAACTATAACAAAAGGTTTGCTTTATTAAGAGTAAAATATAATGTTAAATTATTGCAAAAAAAAAAAATCTTGAAAAAATTTCCGATAAAAATCCCTCCTCGGCTAGTCCTGTTTATTTGCCTTTGTCGTTCGTCTGCTTCCCTTCCCGCTATGTGTTACAGTTCAAGCTGCTTTGTTTTCCACCCCAAGCTCAGATCTCCGGCTCTCAGGTGAATATTTTAAACATTTGTCAACTTAACAAGTTCTAATTGTTTTCCTATCTGGAGCACTATCAGGTAATAGAAACATTACCTGGAAGGCAATGAAGTGCATCAGTTCATTACTGTGGTTATACATCCATAATTACCATCTGAAGAGACATCCCTAATGACAACACTTGCCGCTTCCTGAGGAATAACTACATGCCGTGCTATGTGCTGAGCTCCAGCAGCAGACAGACGCTTTCATTATGTACTAGATGACTGCCACCGCTAAGCCAAAAGGAGGCACAAGATGTCTTATGATAGTCGCATTCTATTAGGTAATTATACAAAGGATAAAGTAAAGAAGTAAATATGATGTTTATTTAAAGCGGGTTTTTTTTTTTACTTTTTTTTTTTTAACCTGCAGGATAGGTCAACAATAGCTGATTAGCTGGGATCTGACACCTCTGCCAATCAGCTGCATATCCACATACTGTACACTGTGAACACAGATGGAAACAGTGCCATACCTTGTGTAGTGGCCATGCTGGGTTACTGCAGCTCAGCTCCATTTACATCAGTGGGTGCTGAGCCACAATAAGGCTAGGTTCACACAAGGTCTTTTTTTTTTTGGACATTCCCGCTGTCTGGCCGCTCCGTGGAGCGGGCGGATACAGCGGGAGTAACGCCTGGAAAACTGGGATACAGCCTATGGCTGTGGCTGTATCCCAGTTTTCCAGGCGGTCATTACCTCGGGTTCGGGTTCGTACGAACCCGAACCAAAATCTGTTCGGACCATCCCTAGTTCAGATATTGTTGACCTATTCTGCAGACCATCAATAAAAAAAAGTTTCAGAAAATCCCTTTAAATAACTCTTTAAATAAACACCACTGGTGGCATCACCACTACTGGGCATCCTGGGTATATGACTCGCTCCCCCCCCCAAATCAAAAATATCCACATCCCTAGAACCCAGATACAGATGAATATTGTAACAGGGCATGGGAACTGTGGGCTACTTTAGGCTTGTTGGCTATGAAAGGGTGGATCTATTACCCATGCCTGCACTGGGCCCCACTGGTTGGTTACCATCCAACCTAAACCCATACTAGCGTTCTTCCCCTGCTTTTGGACTGATTCTCCTGAAATGTGTAAGCCCCATAAGTTAGGGCCCTATTCCACCGGACGATTTTCGTTCAGATTATCGTTAAATCGTTCGAATCTAAACGATAATCGTTCGGTTGAAATGCAGTTAACAATTAACGACCGGACGAGAAATCGTTGAACGCTTTATAAGACCTGGACCTATTTTTATCGTTGCTCATTCGCAAAATGTTCGCAAATCAGAATATGACGTCATTCTGTCGTTCGCAGTAGATACGAACGCAATAGCGAAGAAATAGCGAAGAAAAAACGATCGCAAATACGATCATAAGTAACGATTATTGTTCCATGGAAATGAGTGAAAGTTTTCAGGTCTTTCGCAATAGCGGTCGTTTGAGATTGTTAATCGTTAACGATTATGCGAATGATAATCGTCCGGTGGAATGGGGCCCTTAGTGTGGGGACTAGAGATGAGCGAATTTACAGTAAGTTTGGGTTTTTCACGAACTGGAACTATCGGCATCCGATTCCCATAGTCAGAAGATGGATGCACCCTAGGGAGTTCTGGAAAACATGGATCCAGAATATGGCCTATGATTGTATTCATGTTTTCGAGGCAGCCTTAGGGCTACCATCCATCTTCTCCAGCCACTGTTTGAGTTTGGATGAACCTGAGCTTATGGTGGGTTAGCTCATGTTTGATAGCCCAGTTAGGGCAGATCATCCAATCAAGTAGGGGCTTTGGATCCATACTGTCCCCATACTCATAATACACTGTTTGTTTCTGCACTACACATGCCCAAAGGAGGACTGATGTGACGATGCCTACATAAGGACTGGTCGGGAGACTGGATAGGTAAAGCATGAATGGGACGTTATGGGGATACAAGTAAGAAGGATCAGATAAATCATCATACTGGTGGGACAAATATTCCATATATTTTGATGGTTAATTACCAAAAAAACTAAATAAATAAACTTTTTGTCATCTTTATTTTATGAAACGTTGTCTTTAAGAGAATGGCAGAGGAAAACCATACAATAAAAGCTAATAAAACTAATATCATTTATTTCTGTGAGAAGGAAGAAAATCGGAATCTACCGCTGGAGGGGAAAGAGAAGATAAATAAGGAGCAGCGAGCGCAGATCGACTTTAATTAGTAAATTGGCAATATTCCCTTAATTCAGCCGCGCCATTTCCCAGTTATGCAAAACAACTTCAGACCTCAGTTGTGTAAGTTACCTTCTATTTCTCCACATCAATTAACCTTTATTTGTAACCTTTGATAGTCATATGGGCTACGCGGTGTGACTTTTTTGACATTTTCCTCTTCCCGGCGAACATACAAATGAAGAAAAGTGAAGTTTAAAGGAGATTCATTAGAAGAAGACAAGTAATGAGAAAACAAAGCATCTACGATTTCTTCTATTCTCCGTTCCATCAAAAAAAAGGAAAAAAAAAAACAAAACAGTCAAGCAAGGTATTGGAGGAAACCATTCTCCTGGCCCGGAGCTGTGACAGTGACAAATGGGACTTTATTAAGTGATGGCTCCTAGATGAGAAAGCCGAATCACATGACGACAATCAATCGATTCCTATTAACCCAATCTTCGGCATCGACAGTCTACGGCAATGAAAACTGGTTTTAGTTTGGTGTGACATTGCGGTATGGATGATTGAAGAGACTAGGATCCGGTTTTATTTTAACAGTTAATCATAGGTTGGATACGACCTACCAAGAGTTGACTTTTCTATACTAATGTACGTCAATGTGTAGAGCGTAAAACCTCCATTTATCAGGAGGTCGAACGTTCTAAATGTTTTATAGCAGAAGCCTCACATTTTATGCAATTTTTTTTTTAATTCAAGGGAAATTTCCTTGGTAATATTTAAGCTGCTCTGAAACAAAGTTTTTTTAAAAAAAAATTTTATTATTTTATTTTATTGTGTAGTATAAGGAGATACTGTAATTTTTTTCCCACTTATTCCCCAAACTGGAAATAAAAAAAAAAAGGCCAATGATGTGGATGGTGTTTGGTTCTCTAAAGCACATATTCATCGTAGTCCCCATTGGCGGCTAAGGGTATGTTCGCACTGAGTAAATCAGTGTTAATCTTTGAGTGAAGATCGGCGGCATCGGAGGTGTGCGAGCTCTCGCATATAGAAAGGCTATGACACACTGAGACAGGGGGGACTCTGCGGTGAAGAGTTCCATTGTGGAATTCCGCCTGATTTACCCTTAGGCTATGTTCACACAACATAAAAGTACGGTCGTTCTACTTTTGTACGTCGTACTTTTTGCGGAAAGCTATGTTGCATAGTTTTATATGGGATCCCGGCCGGAGCATATACACATGGTATAAGCTCCGGCCCGAATCTCTCCCAGCGCCGCAAATACTGTAATTGACATGTCAGTTTTCTGCGGCCGCAATTAATTGAATAGCGGCTGTAAAGAGCATGTCAGCGCACACTATGAAGCGAGCGGCTCTGGACGCCTGCTTCATAGTGTGCTATGAGGAGCTCTGATGCGGGCGCGCACGGATGTGCCCCCATCAGACCTCTGCGGCCGGGAAGATCTTTGCAGAGATCCGGTGTGTGAACATGGCCTAATTGTAGAAGCACAGATAGGCTTGGTTCACATTATGTAAAAATAATTATTGTCTTTCATAATAATGGCTATTATTGCGCAAATAACAGACGTAATTTGCACAATGATGGCTATTGTTATAAAAGACGTACATCATTTTTACATAGTTTGAACCAAGCCATAAGCTGCATTCTTTTAAATTAACTGGTCCCAGCAAGTGCCAGAGATGTTAAATTTACTTCTATTAAAAAAATCTCCAGTCTTCCAGTATTTTTCAGCTGCTGTATGTCCTGCAGGAAGTGGTGTATTCTCTCCAGTCTGACACAGTGCTCTCTACTGCCACCTCTGTCCATGTCAGGAACTGTCCAGAGCAGCAGCAAATCCCCATAGAAAATCTCTCCAGTTCTCCAGACTGGAAAGGGTCAGGAGCTGAGAGATGGATATACATGGAGCTATCTCCTCCTGAGCCTGATCCTACATGATCTCTAGTCTTATAGTCATCTAGTTTTATAACAAACCTATGATCGAGGCTCCAGGTGTTATACAGCCCGAAATACAGGGGTTTATAATGGAAGGTGCCTATTAGTGCATCATTTGCTGTAGAGTATGGAGCATGATGGGGGGGGGGATTTATCAAACATGGTGTGAAGTGAAACTGGCTCAGTGGTCCACACACAAACCCCAGTGTAAATCGTCCATACACGCTGGGGAGAATCAGCAATGTGTGAGGCAGAATGAGGGGGGTGGTGATGGGGTGATCCCCACCAGCCTTATACTGGGAGGGTAAAATTACATACTGTAGTCCCTGCATTATCGGCCAGAGAAACTTGTAATACAGCAGCTGTTGTTTGACACGCAAAACAACGTCCGTGTCAAACAACAGCCATTGTATTACAACGTGTGAACATAGCCTTACACTGTACTGGGTAGAAAACCATCTCATTTTAACCCGCTGCTACCAGATCAACTCTGCCGGTGATCGGACGCCTTATAGCTCTTCTGCAATGCCCGTCCACTTCAATGACCCTGTAGAACTACGGAGATCCTCCTGTGGAAGCGAGCAGCTGGGCCTCTCTCCCTGCTGCCGGAGGACTGAGTGTGAGTGAGGCTGCGGCACTTTCTTACTCGGGTGTTCAGGCAGCCTAGACCCTGCATACACAGCTGTAACCCATGTAGTGAGGGCTTAAACTTCCCAGTGCCACGTCCAGACATCTTCTGCCGCTACCTGTACATGGTGCTGGATGGTGTGAACCAGGGGACATGCACGTGGTACACGGGGCAATATGGTTTGATCAAATTATATACAGTACCAACATTCTGGCGTTGGTTTTTAAAATAGGCCTAGCGGCATTAGTGTCAGCCATAGGTGGGATGTGCAACCGCTCCTTTCTCTCCATGTCGTATTTTAAGTGATTAACCCCTTCTTTACTGATACAGAACATCTTACCTACCTTATTTTTGGGTTGTGGAACAAATTATTTACGTTTCAATGATTTCTTATGGGAAATTTTGCTTTGATATACAAGTGATTTGGATTACAAGTACGTTCCTGGAACAGATTATGCTCGTAATCCAAATCCAAATTTTAATTATTAAAAAAAAACCTTCTGGAACGGAGAATAATCGGGCCTGGCACATCGCCCATTGGGGCAAGTTCTGTTGATTTGAAATTTTACTGTATTTATCATAGATTGATTTATAATGAACATCTACTGGTCAATCTCTATTAGATCTTTCCCAGCAGACTACAGTAAGGTTCTCGGCTATTAGTTCTTTGATTTGGCCTTTTCCTTTCATCCCGTGGGTCATCCTATTGTTATGGGGGGCAGAAGGGCCGTACCAAGCTCGTCTTATTTTAAAGCGTTCTCATGGCAGCTGAGAAATGGCTCCATTAAATGTATTGATTGTTATAAATGCAAAGACAGTTGTCAGCGGTGATAGATGCGTTCTTCTGAAGTCACGGCGCTATGAAGTGTTTGTCTCCTCTGTAACCATCAATTAGAAATCACAGTTCAAAGAAATAATGGTGAGCTAATTGTGAGCGAGAATTAAGAATCTGACTTCACTGGGTGGTGGGACGTCGTCTTCTGGGGTCAAACCATAAATCTCTCTAGTGTCGTCGTGATGAATTTTATTATTCTTTTACTTCATTTAGGTCAATATTTTTCTTTTTAACAATAGAGATGGACAAATCTCCTGATATTTGTTTCGGGTCGATTCGCTCGGGTGTTACATTCGTCCGCCGGTTCTTATCTACTGCCTATCAGGTTGGTCGGGTGCAGAGCGCCTACTGTAGATGAGTGAGTGCACTAGAAAGAGTAAGCGGAGAGTCCCTGCTCTTGTATCCTAAGCAGCTGGAAGCCAAGCAGTGATGTACAAGGCATCTCCACTAAATGCATTCACTAAACTGGGTGTACCGGCTCTTTTAAAAGGAGAGGCAAAGTTTAAAGGGGTACTCCGGGCTGGGGTCATTTTTATTGTACAGCCTTAGGGGGGGGGGCGGATATAGAAACCGGCGGTCACTTACCTCCCCGGTTCCAGCGCTGTGTCCCGGATCATGCTGCCCTGTTCTCCCATCCAGGTGCCGCTTCCTGGTCTGAGCTGCAGCTTGAGACGTGACGTTTTAAGGCAGCTCAGCCATTCAGCGGCCCGAGGCGGGACTCCGCTTTGACTGGAGCAGAGGGAGGAGCTGCCAAAACGATCTTTAGATTGTTTGGGCAGCCCATTGAAGTCAGCGGCGGTCTGCTGCATCCGCTTCTGTTAAGAGCGGCATGCAGCAGACTGTTGATCAGCACGTTGAATCTAACCTGCTGATAGCCCCCTATTGTGCACAGGGTGCAGAAGAGGAAGGTGTGTCTCTTACCGTACTCCCCAGTGCTGTTAGCAGTGTAATCCTTAGTCTGGAGCAGATAATCAATGGAGTGGTGCTGAGGGGGCAGTGCTCCGAACGGTGCTCCAGACCAAGGATTACACTTCTTACAGCACAGGAACTGCACTGAGGAGTAAGGTAAGAGACATATCTTCCTCCTACTCTGGGGGTGGGGCAGCCAGTGCCCTTAAGGATGCTCCGGACATTGGATTACACTGCTAACAGCCCAGGAACGGCTCAGAGGAGGAAGGTAAGAGACATACCTTCCTCCTCGGTGCCCGTGCGCAATAGGGGGCTATCAGCTGGCTAGATTTGTCTAACCTGCTCATAATTCCCCTTTAAAAGACCACAATCAGCTGATATTGTGCATATCTACTGATCATTCCCTTTCAACATGCGCTATTACACTTGGTCATTGGCCAAGTGACGCCAACAATCGGTTAGCGTGATAGGACCTTTATTATTTAGAGATTACGTGGCAATGTATCACTCCTCACCTTTGGGCAGCCATATACATTCACTAGGTCTAGCAGCAAATGTAGCGCCAATGCATACAGGGTTTGCATATCCTCTATTATTATATGTATTGACCCCCATGAAAGAAGCAGCCATGCAAGCTATCCCCATGCATCCAGTTAATAAAAAGGGCTTGATCAAATTAGTTTGCAAACTGAGGCTTACAGATTCCAGTATCATGGGCCCTTTGGTAGGTTCAGATGCAATCACTCACTTTGTGAATAAAAGTCCCAGTGGCATAGAAGTAGCAGGGGCCTCCAACACCACCAGTCCCAGGATTCATTTGTCTTAGTGACGTTCAATACATTTGAAGTAAGGAATTTTAGACTACTAGAGATGAGCACAACTTGAGCATTCTGCATTTGAATACCAGTGGCAGAAGAAGAATTAGCTCCTGTCCCAGACAGTTCCTGACATGGACAGAGGTGGCAGCAGAGAGCACTGTGTCAGACTGGAAAGAATACACCACTTCCTGCAGGACCTACAGCACCTGATAAATACTGGAAGTAATTTACAAATCTGTATAACTTATGACACCAGTTAATTTAAGTACTATTTACTATCACTGAGCTCAGGGAGATCATACAATTTTTTTTATGCAGTCTCCCTTGATACACTGCCCCCTAAAAAATCTGCATATGCAAAAGAAGGGTCTATGGAGCCTCAGTCATGGGTCTCAAAACATGAGAATAACCAGATATTCCTCCTGGAAGGATTTGCCCTTTAACTAAATTGAAGGAAGGGTAAGGATGGACACATCTCTTCTACCTTAGGCTCCATAGATCTAAAGATCCGCACTACAGCTACATTCTGAGACTATTTTCACATTATGTAAAAACAACGTAAACAACTGCCATTATTTTGCAAATAACTGCCATTGTTTGCGCGACTACGGCCGTTAGTGTGAAATACGGCTGTGTTTTTTACATAGTGTGAACCCCGGCCACTTACGTTTAAGCCTATCCACTGCCGTTTTGGCCTTTTCCGGAAGGCAGGACAAGCAAAAGCTTAGCCTATAAATTACATTCGACAGAATCTCAGCTGCGCAAATATTCAAACAATAAAATAACCTAAAATGCAACATAAAGCGAATTACGCCATGATCATTAAATTACTTCCTTACATATTTTTCTCAAACGCAAAAAAAAAATAAAAATTCCAGCTGCCGGCTCTCAAACGCGAGTAGTAAAATGTCCAATTTTAAGATTTATCAAACGCCATGAATAAGAGACAGGACATTATCAGAACAAATGAACACTTTCAGGAGCTAAGCTCCTCTCCATGCCGCCGCAAACTGCATAACAGCATCATCTAATGGAGTAGTAAATTTGGTGAACTTTTTCTTTCAAGTACATTATGCACAGAGCCTGTAATAGAAACGTCTACTGGGTTATTGGAAGGATGTAGATCTATTAAGCCTTGCTATCTCCTAAATTTAGTGCAAGTGTTTAACCCTGCTCTTCTTTCTGCCACCTCTAAATTACATCTAAAGCAGCTTTCCGAGCCCTTGTGAAACAGGCAGGCAACACAGCGTCATTTTATTGCTTAGTTGAGTGCATAATAAATCAGCCACAGGGGGATTCTGATTAGCATGGTACAAAATACAGAGAGATTGGTGTGAGGATCGGGGAATTAAACAGGCTCTTCCCTAGAACTGCTTGATTTAACTTGTTCAAACCCCCATCATCTTGGCATCAACGCCATTATGGGAGTTTTAGAGGGATTATAAGTTGTTGTTATGATAGTTCAAGGTCATTTCGGGTATGGTAATCTTGTTCTCCGCATCCTCATTTGAACTCGTATTAGCATTTTCGCATACGAGTCAACACAGGTCAGAGAGAGAAGTATTGTTTCTTTGGTTTCATGACTTGGAGGGGTGCTACCAATGTAGGGTTATTATATGTCTCGATTAGAGTCCGATCGTTTCACATTTGAATACCGGTGGCTGAATAAGGAGGGATGCTTGGCTTAGAACTGTAGTTAACCTACATATACTTAGAACATTACCTCCTTAAGTATCTGTACTTGTCCATTACCAATGGTGGTCCTGGTCCTAGATACCTATGAGACAATGAGGTGACTATAAAGAGATCCTCAACTGTTAAGAAACATGGTAGCTAGTGGAGATCTTGGCTTAAATCCAATGAATCGCCAAACTTCTTGGACCACATAGCTTCAAACCGGTTAGAACTAGTAATGAGAAAACATCCCGATCCCGAACACGAATATAAAAAAGAAATTTACGTGATTGGTTAATGTTCAGCGAAAATTCACAAACAAATAACAAATGTACAGTGGAAGGGTACATTTAAGTGTACGCAATTGCGTACAGAATATAAGGCGCAAAGCGTAAATTATGCAGTTGTATACGTTCGTAAGTCTAAATATGTTCGAAAATGATCTTTAGAACCATTTTGATCATCGAATAAATTGTTTGTGATCGCTGAAAATGAACAATTAGCGTCATGTTCGTACGAACATACAAACATTTACAAGCATGTTCCCTCATCACTAGTTAAAACTGGTATTTAACCCAAGTCAACCTGCTTATACCTGGAACATGACAATGGCACTGTTGAGTCCCTACCACCTCCCCGTTTCCTAGCCATACCCTTACACCTGTTCTCCAGCCGTCAGACCATAACTTCCTATACAAGGCCTCCAGAGCCTCCCTTGGCTTCCTCCTTGCACTTCAGGCTCTACTTGCACCTTTGGATTCCAACCACCATGACCAACTCCAACCATCCCAGACCAGAACTCAAATGAAACCCTTACTAAAGTGGGGGAGTGGGAGAAAAAAATGGCTCCAGACCTCCCTCAGCCCCAATCTTAAATATCCTTCCCCTTTGCCATACCCTCTGGACTGACCAATCCCTGACCCCCCTTCCCTTTAATAAGTTCCCAATTAATTTAGACCTGAGCCCCAATGACCTGCTCCCACTCTCTTTCTCCTCCCCAGCCAATGAACACTGTGACTTCCCACTGTCATGTTCCCTTTCCCAACAAATCTGTCCTGTTGGCCTCCCTCTAAGCCTTTGCCCTCAGTCTGGCCATCCTTTACCTGCTTGTGTATCTGTACTTGTCCATTTACAATGGTCCTGGTCCTATATACTCATAAGGACAGTTACTACAGATGATTTTAGCCAACAATCTGCAAAGATTTTTCCCATGTGATGGTGCTTGAAGAGAAATTGCTGGTGTTGGCACCCACTGACTGTATTTTGGGATTACGTAGGGTCTCAAGAGTGAGACCTCATGGGATCAGTAACTAAGGACACGTCTAAGGACAGGTCAAACGTTATTAGAAATGACAGTAAGGGTCCTATTAGACTAAGTGATCTTTAACGATAAACAATAATTGCAAACAAGATTGTTTATCATTAAACTAAAATCAATTCCCATATCACACAGAACGATAGTCGTAAGTTACAATCTTTACTATGATCGTTTTCTCCATCAGATCCCAGCAAATGAAGGAATAATGTGGAATTACACTGAACGATTAGAGAGCGATTAGTGGATGAATGCGAAATTACAGCAAACAATTAACGATAATTTTGGTGTCAGAACTAGAGATGAGCGAATAGTGAATAATAATTTGAAATTTGTTTTGAATAGCCCCTGATATTCGTATATTTGAACGAATATCGAATCCCATTATAGTCTATGGGGGAAAAATACCTGGAAATCAATATTTGACCACTAGAAGGTCACCAAGTGCACAATGACACCGCAGGAAATGATGCCAACACCTCTGGAATGCATATAGGACAGCAGGGGAAGTATGCCTGGCTGCATCTAACACTAGTGATGAGCCAACATCCCAATTTTTGGTTTGGATCCCGAGCACAAACAAAAACAAAAAACTGTTTGTGATTGGTTCGTGTTCACCGAACACTCACAAACGAACGTAAAGTAGAAGCGTACGTTTTGGTCTAGCAGTAAGCACTTGCGTACGTATCAGGTCAGGTGCAATGTACAATATGTAATAGCGAAAATTAACGATAATTACAAATCAATAGCAACAAGATAAGAGGTATTATCCTGCAATCAAAGTATACAGCCGTATACCGGATAATTTTTTTTTACAATAATAAAAAGAAAGAGCCGTTCAACTCCTTTACAGGACGCAGACTGCGCAAATCAGTAGTAGCAAGACAACAGGTATTATCCCACACTCACACTATACAGCCGTTTACACTATCAGTAGATGTCTGAACGCACTGCCTGTCTCACAACAGCTTCTAAGTATTAGTTTTTTTTATACTTTTAGCCCTAACAAGGGCTTTTGGGGGTCCCTTCCTACCTAACTTCACCTAAAAGCTTTCTCTCCCTGGTATACAGCCTGTCCCTCTCTAGCTCCAACCAGCAAGTGACACGAATCTGAAATCACTATTTTAAAATTCAGGAGGTGACATAGTTTAGCCAGCCAATCCCAGTTAGAGTTTTTTTTTCTAAAGTCCTGCCTATTCCTAGTACCTGTACAGAAAAAAGCGCCAGGGGGGTGGGAGGGCGAATGGAATTTTTACTGCGTTATCGTTCGAATATTCAAACGCAATTGAACCAGTCAGAACCAACAATGAATGGCCAGTATTTACATGAAACGATCATGATTTTAATTCGAACAATAAAACAATAATTCACACTATAATTATCCCGTGTTATAGGGCCCTAACGCATAAAGACTAAAATATTCCCATTCAATGACGGCAAAAATAAGCCATAAAAACCATGAGAAAAGGAAAAATAAAAGTGTGCGTTGCGCTCAGTACCTCTGCAATGTTCCTGTTCCATTCGCTCAGTGTGCGTTATGTAGGAGTATTACGCTGATTCTGTGCCCTGTATTATTATACAGTATGTGCTTGTTGCCTTTCTTAGCTGTCGGCATTGTATAGCTGAATCCGGAGACAATCTCCAGTCTATCGTGTCCTTTACTTGGTTGGAGCCGTCACATTCGGAGCACTTTGAGGCGCTGTAAAGACGGCATGAAAGTAGTTTACCGTTCCACATCCTTAAACTAATAAATACTTGCGGGTTGTTTCACAGAAATCCGGAGGTGTTTAGATGCAGCCGAGGAGAAGGATTTTTTTTTTTTTTCTCAGAAAATTCTGCCAACTGTGCTGTCACTTAAAGGTGAAAGCTGACATCCGCTCCGGAACGTGTTAACCTTGATTCCTTCTTCGTCGCTCTTTGTACTCGCAGGCCACCTGTCTCGTGTTGGGTGCAGAGTTTTCCTTATTAATAGGTGATTTACTTGTAGTAGACGCTCCATGGGGGGCAGAGGGGATGGAAAACAAACCCAAATGCAAGTCTAATAGCTCAGCATCTCCATCCCCAATGCTCAGCATCTCCCCTGCAGCAGACCATCTCTCCTGGGATATACTGTACATCTCTGCAGATCGTTCCCCCAGGAACACCAACCTGTCCGACAATCTGTTCTATATATTAAGGTCCTATTACATGGAGCGATTTTTAATGATAAACGACTAACGATAAACGATCGCAAAAGAGATTGTTTATCGTTAACCTGAAATCGTTCACCATATAACACAAAACGATAATCGTTACCACGATCGTTACTATGATCGTGTGTTCCTTCTGATCCCAGCAAAACAATGAACAATGCGCAATTACACTGAGCGATTAGTGACAAAATACGGAACTTGAGCAAACGAATGTGGAATTACAGCAAACGATTAACGATAATTTTAGGTTCAGATCTAAATCAACGACATCAACGAACGATTTTTCGATCATTGCCTGCAATTAAACAGAACGATTATCGTTTAAATTCGAACGATAGCGATTTTTAACACGATAATCGCCCCATGTAATAGGGCTCTTAAAGTGCCCCTCATCTTTAGCTGCAAATGTATTCACACAACCCCCCCCACATGTAAATTCAGTTAATTTTAAAAATTTACAAACGTTGAGCAGTTTGCAACAAACCAATAAACCAATAATCAATTGAAATCTAATACAGCTAGCAGTTTTCTAAAATGTGACTTCTGAAGATTAAGGCTATGTTCACACTACGTATATTTCCGTCCATAGTGCAAACCGCGAATATACACCCGTAGTTTTGAGGTTGATGCGTACACTTGAAAGTATACGATATACGGCCGCACAGTGCACACTATGTATGAGCTTACAGCCGGATCGTATACGGCGCTGTGAAAAATGAACAAGACCATTGTTTGCGGCCGGAAATGTTCCAACTCACGGCCGTGGATCTCCATGCGGTCCCGTACGGAGTACTTATTTCTGCCAAATCGAACTTGATTTTTATATTAAAAAGGTTCTGTGTGTTTTATTGGGCTGGGCGAAGATTTCCAAGTAAATGACCTGTTTCAGATCGCTTCGAAACAAGCTAGGGAAGCAGAACTGTACTACGGGCGTATGTTCACGGTTCCCCCCCATGTTTGCAATCCGTCCGCATGTCTATTTCTCCCACGGCCGTAGTTTCAGCCGCACATGTCCGGCCGCGTACGAACTACGGCCGGACATATACGTAGTGTGAACATAGCCTTAGAATGATTCAAGGGGTACTCCGGAGAAAAAGTGGATTGCTTTCATATCAATTGGTGCCAGAAAGTTATACAGATTTGTACATTAATTGCATTAAATAAATTAGCATATATTTAAAATGACGGTAATTGAATAAGTATGTACAGTGGAATAGCTGCCGGACATAGAAGATTCAGAGCAACATTTTTTCATTTTGTGGCCTTAAGATGTCAGGAGCTTCTACGACGACAGTCCGCTCCCACCGCACTGCGTCACCTGGCAGATACGACCGTCAGGTCACTTGCTTCATGTATCCTCCCACCTTGGAGTCCCTGTTGCCACTGTTATTCTCAATCCTGTCCATAGGTCTTGAGCATAACTTTAAAGGGGTACTCTAAAAAAACATTTTTCTTTTTTAAATCAACTGGTGTTAGAAAGGTATAAAGATTTATAATTTACTTCTATTTAAAAATCTCAAGTCTTCCAGTACTTATCAGCTGCTATATGTCCTGCAGGAATTGGTGTCTTCTTTCCAGTCTGACACAGTGCTCTCTGCTGCGACCTCTGTCCATATCAGGAACCGTCCAGAGCAGCAGCAAATCCCCATAGAAAACCTCTCCTGCTCTGGAAAGTTCCTGAGATGGACAGAGGTGGCAGCAGAGAGCACTGTGTTAGACTGGAAAGAATACACCACTTCCTGCAGGACATACAGCAGCTGATAAATACTGGAAGAATTAATTTCTTTTAATAGTAGTTATTTACAAATCTGTATAACTTTTTGACACCAGTTGATAAAAAAAAATGTATATAGAGTGGGGATCTTTAGTAGGGGGTAGCTTGAAATGAAGCAGTCCTTATGCCAATTTAATGAAAAACTCCAACTTGGCTTTATTGCGACATATAAAAGTTCAGGCAAACACCAAACATGGCCACACTGTGCAACTATACACAGGTCTCACCTCACTGAACAAAGCAGGAATAGATAACAGAAGTGGCTGAACAGGTTTCTTCCAGGCCTGGCCACCAGAGAGTGCTGCTATAATGTGCCTGCACTCGCACTCAGCTATACACACTGCTGCTATAATGTGCCTGCACTCACACTCAGCTATACACACTGCTGCTATAATGTGCCTGCACTCACACTCAGCTATACACACTGCTGCTATAATGTGCCTGCACTCACACTCAGCTATACACACTGCTGCTGCTATAATGTGCCTGCACTCACGCTCAGCTATACACACTGCTGCTATAATGTGCCTGCACTCACGCTCAGCTATACACACTGCTGCTATAATGTGCCCGCACTCACGCTCAGCTATACACGCTGCTGCTATAATGTGCCTGCACTCACGGTCAGCTATACACACTGCTGCTATAATGTGCCTGCACTCACGGTCAGCTATACACACTGCTGCTATAATGTGCCTGCACTCACACTCAGCTATACACACTTCTGCTATAATGTGCCCGCACTCACGCTCAGCTATACACACTGCTGCTATAATGTGCCCGCACTCAAGCTCAGCTATACACACTGCTGCTATAATGTGCCAGCACTCACGCTCAGCTATACACACTGCTGCTATAATGTGCCTGCACTCACGCTCAGCTATACACACTGCTGCTATAATGTGCCTGCACTCACGCTCAGCTATACACACGGCTGCTATAATGTTCAGAATAAAAAATCATTTTTAGGGGGTGTGGAACCATTTGTCTGCATATAAATTAAAATTTATGGGAAATTTTGTTTTGGTTTAAGAGTAAACGAATTATGCTTGTAATCCATGCTTGTGTGTATATATATATATATATATATATATATATGTATGTTCTGGAGTACCACTTTAGCCCTTTTCAAATCAAATGTCCTTTCCTTAGTACTTTAGCTGTTCAGACCTGTTGCACACATGTAGGGGTGATAGACATAATATAGTGTATACTATAAGTGCAGAGTGTATCCCTATAATACTGCACAGTGTGGACCTGCACATAATAAATGCTGTGCATTGCTGGCGTCCCCCCTCAGACAGTGCCTGGCAGGTACACCTTCCCTCTCTAATTATTAGTAAGACGCTTCTCATCCATAGTGACTGAGTTCAAGGCCCCGTCCGCTCCACCACTGAGAGCCGCCACAGATGAAAGGCGCCCATTTCCCATTCTGTTATAACACCCCGGTTCCCTTCATTAAGCTTCCCTATCATTAACCTGCCAGAGTTCACTCCCACAGGCAAGAGAATATTTTATTCATAGAGAAGCTGAGATATTTATGTCTCTATTTGTGTCCTGTGTGAGTAACGTATGCTGCGCACATGTGTCATGGTACTGTGATATAGGGGGCTCGCAGGCTGGCGTCATATCACTCCCAGCAGATGCCCTCTGTGTCTACTACACATATATTCCTCCAGACTCACGGCTCATCCTCTTATATCTGATGAACATTAATTCATCTTTAATTGCATTTCGTTACTTGTAGGTCTGGTGATATCTAGATAGGGCGGATTGGGCGAATAAAATCACTTTATTTTTTCACTTACTTTCGAGTGCCACAGTAATCTTTTTCATTGTAGATAGGAGATTATAGATTGGGCAGCACGGTGGCTCAGTGGTTAGCACTGTAGTCTTGCAGCGCTGGAGTCCTTGGTTCAAATCCCACCAAGGGCAACATCTGCAAAGAGTTTGTATGTTCTCTTCGTGTTTGGGTGGGTTTCCTCCATATACTCCAGTTTCTTCCTACATTCAAAAACATACAGATAGGTGAAGCGCTGCGGAATAAAAACATTAGATAGATAGATAGATAGATAGATAGATAGATAGATAAATGATATATCAGTAATTCGGTCTCCTCTTGCCCTATATGCCTTATCTCTGCTCCCATATAGTATTTGCCCCTTTCCTCTGTATATTATAGGCCCCTTTTGTGCCCCTGTATAGTAAAGATCAGCAGCAGTCTCCATATAGTATATGGCCCCCCTGTTCAGAAGACCCCCATATAGTATATGGCCCCCCTGTGCAGCAGACCCCAAATAATATATGGCTCCCATGCAACAGACCCCATATAGCATATACTCCCAGTGCAGCAGACCCCATATAGTATATGGGCCCCCGTTTAGCAGAACCATATGGAGAATCAGAATAAATACATACTCTCCTCAACTCCTCAGCAGTGTTTTCCTTCTCCATGCCGTGCTCACTCACCTCTCTTCCCTTCCCTCTGGGGCACTGGCCCCAAACACCAGAATAAACAGAATGCAGCATGAATGAGACAGAGGTGTAGTCCAACCAGGCAGAGGGTCGGGGCAGCCGGCTCACCTGTGGGTCAAAGTGTTTGGATTGGTAACAAGAAAGGTATACGGTACAGAAGGGGTCAAGCAGGCAAGTGTAGTCTAAAGCAGTGATTTTCAACCAGTGTGCCGCGACACATGGTCGGGTGTGCCGCAGGGAAAGTTCCCCAAACTATGGTGCCCCTGTGAAACAGGAGAAAACAATGGGGGAGAGAAACCTGGGGATGGGAAAGAAACAGGGGAGAGAAGCAGGGGGGAGAGAAACATGGGGATGGGGGAGAGAAACAGCAGAGAGAAGCAGGGGGGAGAGAAGTTTGGTGGAGAGAAGCAGGGGGGGAGAGAAGTATGGTGGAGAGAAGCACGGGGGAGAGAAGTATGGTGGAGAGAAGCACGGGGGAGAGAAGCATGGGGGAGAGAAGCACAGGAGAGAAGCAGGGGGGAGAAGTATGGTGGAGAGAAGCACAGGAGAGAAGAAGGGGGGAGAAGTATGGTGGAGAGAAGCACAGGAGAGAAGCAGGGGGGAGAGAAGCACAGGAGAGAAGCAGGGGAGAGAAGTATGGTGGAGAGAAGCACAGGAGAGAAGTAGGGGGGAGAAGTATGGTGGAGAGAAGCACAGGAGAGAAGCACAGGGGGGAGAAGAAAACAGGCCCAGGTTTCACACTGTGAGTGAGTATAAATACATTTAGGGCCACATGTATCATCCGGCGAATGGATGATTTTCGGCGGAAAGTGCCGATTTGCGTCTTTTTTTAAGCAAAAATGGCGGATTTGCGAATAAAATATTCGCAAATCGGCACTTTCCGCCGAGTACGCCAGGGGGCGGAAAGGGGGCGGAAAAGGGGCGGAGAGTGGGCGGAACGGAGGGCGCGGACTCAGAGTCCGCGCCAAAATGTACGCCGAAAACCTACTCCAGTCCTCAGCTGGCATAGGTTTTCGGCGGTGCGCAACGGCGCGCACGGGATTTATGTAGAGGCAGTCCGCCTCTACATAAATCTCCGTAGCGCCGGAGCTGCGGGGGCGTTTTTACGTCCGGCGTAAAAAACGCCGGACTTAATAAATGCCTCCCTTAGAGTCTATATTGTTAACTATATGTATAATATGTACTGTTTTAGTGTCATTTTGTGCCATTTTGGTTGGTGGTGTGCCCCGGGATTTTTTAAGTATAAAAAGTGTGCCGCGGCTCAAAAAAGGTTGAAAATCACTGGTCTAAAGAACAGGCACGGGTCAGGATACATGGGGTAACAGGCTCAGGAACAAGAGCTTCCCTCAGCAATACAAGAAACCAACAACACTCAGGCACAAAGGATTGGGTGAGCAGCTGTAAATAGGTGATAGAGAATTAACTATAGGTGAAGGAAGACATATTACAGTGCACACGAGTCCTTTAAATTTGAGAAGGCAGATGCATGTGCATCCTAAGGCTATGTTCACACAATGTACAACTACGGCCGTAGTTCTCGCCGCAGAACTACGGCTGTAGTTTTGCGGGGTGGAACAATGCCTATTGATGAATGGGATCCCGGCCGGAGCGTACACACATCGTATACGCTCCGGTCGGGAGCTCATGCGGGGCCGCAAAAAACTGACATGTCAGTTTTCTGCGGCCGGAATTCAATGAATTCCGGCCGCAGAAAGACCTGTCAGTTCACACAGTGAAGCGAGCGGCTCGGGCCGCTTGCTTCACTGTGTGCCAGTCTCTAACGGTGTGTGAACATAGCCTAAAAGTGGCCACAAATCTGGAGCACAGGCCGAGGTGAACGAGAGTGTCAAAGGGCCCCTACTATCATGGACTGCACAGAACGGGCAGGACCAGGCCACAAAGCTGGAAAAAGACTGTTGCATGCGTTAAAATGTCAGACCCTCTGACTATGCCGGCATCTATCTGTCCATGGTCGATTGGCAGTATTACAAGATGGCGGCATGAATAAAAATCAGCTTTAGAATTGCTGACTACTCAATTTACTGTTTCATATCCATCCATCCACCCAATCAACCAACCAACCACCCTTACATCCACCCACCCATCCATCTATCCATCCATCCACCCAATCAACCACCCAACCACCCTTCCACCCACCCATCCATCTATCCATCCATCCACACCTACTGTATCTCTTGCCTTGTCCTATATATAACCATCCATCGCCTATATATCTAGTTAAAGAACAAGTGCCGCACTCCGGGGATTCCGCTGCAAACACAGAAAGTGCAAATTATTTATTCATATTCTCTTGGCGCCGTCTGATCCCCACAATGTAATCTTTGCACATACAGGATATTTAAATCCAAACGTGTTATCGTCTATCAGTACAAAACTTTACATAACAAAAATATTGAATACTCTATCAGCTTCACAGTAATCCAATCACAGAGCGGCTAGATTGTCATGTGATAGAAGACTGGCGGCACTCACATAGTGGGACAATGCGCCACCTTACATCTTGATATGACTGCATAGAGACCTGCTGTCAGTATATTATAGAACACTGAAGGTATATACAGTTACAATAAAGAGATATAGCTGGTTGTTTGTCTACTTTACCATCTTAAATATACTATATAGGAAATCTATAAATTACATATTGATCCCACCACATCTAGGGTCCCCAGCGACTGATCATTACACTAATGCAGCAATTCATCATGGACTCCAGGGCGACCCCAACACAAGCTCTTCTGCCGATATCATCCACCCAAGCCCCATCTGGTGATAGTGTGGGTTATAATGTAGTGGGATAATGTTGACCTTTAGGGTATTAGAATTAGTACTTACAATGCATCCACCCATAGATAGTCAGGAATCAAAATGGACTTCCCATAATGGTGCGGGATGGTCTTCTGTTTGTCTCCTTTCAAACAACCAGGACTGTGCCTTGCTGGCCCCATAGCTTGTGCTGTACATGGTCTCCATCACTAGTACATCAGTCCCACTGAACCTTAGGTGACAGATTTCCACGGGAGCAGAGCATGCATCAGGGAAAAGGCAAATAGCACACGGCAGGTGTTTTTATGATAAATTCCCCACATATAGCATAAACACCCCCTGAATATGCAAGAAAAGAGCCAGTGGAGCCTCATTTAAGAGTCTAGAAACACAGGACTAGCCAGATATCCCTCCGGGAAGGACCCAGCCAAGGGGCGGCTCCTGTATGGAAACCACCAAAACCACAATATTAAGTGGCCCTATAAGTCAATGTAATGACAAGGGAAAAACCAAGGCCAGGTAACCATCCACAGACAGCTGTTTCGGGGTGTTGCCCCTCATCAGTGTAGAGCAGAATTCTGGCTAAGTGGAAGCAATGACTAGTAGAGCCATACAGAAAATAGATCAGGGAGACCAGCCATAGATAACATCGTCGGCTGCCGGTTAAAGTGCTCAATGCAGTGAAATCCAAGGTGCATTGCTCCCTGGTAAACATGAATATGCACAAGAAAAACTCGTGGAGCCTCAGTTAAGAGTCTTAAAACACAGGACTAGCCACTGCATTGAGCGTTTTAACTAACAGCAGGCGGTGTTATCTTTGGCTGGTCTCCCTGAGATCAGTGATCTGTTTCTCTTATGGCTCTTTTATGACTAGACATTGCTCCCACCTAGCCAGAATCCTGCTCCACATTGATGAGGGGCAGCACCCCAAAACAGCTGTCTGTGGATGGATACCTAGCCTTGGGTTTTCCCTTGTCATTACATTGACTTATAGGGCCACTCAATATGGTGGTTTTGGTGGTTTCCCTACAGGAGCCCCCACTTGGCTGGATACTTCTCGGAGGGATATCTGGCTAGTCCTGTGTTTTGAGACTCTTTGGTGAGGCTCCATGGGTTCTTCTTTTGCATATTCATGTTTCCCAGGGGGCAATGCACCTAGGATTTCACTGCATTGAGCGCTTTAACTAGCAGCCGGTGGTGTTATCTTTGGCCGGTCTCCCTGAGATCAGTGATCTGTTTCTCTTATAAACACCTCCTGACAGAGTATTGGGAGTTTTTCAAAGCTAGTCATGTTGTTTCACTCATCTTAGGAAAAGAATGGAAGAACATACCTGTGTATGTCAAATGTAGGAGGACAAACCCGAGCTTATACCTTTGCTTGACTGGTTCTTAAGGCAACTTTAAAGGGGTACTCCAGCGAAAATCTTTTTCCTTCAAATCAACTGGTTTCAGAAAGTTATCTAGATTTGTAATTTACTTCTGTTTAAAAATCTGAAGTCTTCCCATACTTATCAGATGCTGTATGGCCTGCAGGAAGTGGTGTATTCTCTCCAGTCTTACACAGTGCTCTCTGCTGCCACCTCTGTCCATATTAGGAACTGTGCAGAGCAGGACAGATTTTCTATGGGGATTTTCTGCTGCTCTGGACAGTTTCTGACATGGACAGAGGTGGAAGCAGAGAGTGCCGTGTCAGACTGGGGAGAATACACCACTTCCTGTAGGGCATACAGCAGCTGATAAGTACCAGAAGACTGGAGATTTATAAATAGAAGTAAATTACAAATCTATATAACTTTCTGAAACCAGTTGATTTTAAAGAAAAGGATTTTCACTGGAGTGCCCCTTTAAAGCAGATTTACCATTGGCGACTGCAGGATATATAATATACTGATGATGAATGGACTATAACTGGTAATATAGAAATTACATTTTATTATTATTTCAGTCAAGTCACATTAAGCATTGCGCCCAGCTGCCATGATTTAAATTGGTCCTGCCCAGGCTGGAGATGAGAGTGGGTATGCCTGCCAACTCACTACTGTGTAGGTAAAAGTAATTATTATACAGCTGACACATTACATGGTGAGAGGATACAGCTAGAGCACAGACAGACAGAATCCACCAGCTGATATCTGGATCCATATTCAGTCTCATAGGAAGATTAGGTTTCTGGCTTCGATGTTCTCAGTCAGCACCATGGACAGGGACTGGCAGCCTATACTGTCAGTATACTCACTGCTTACAGTTACTTCATCCCTGTATGTGTAACCATGAAGAATCAGCAATGTAGAAGAAGAAAATAAATGGACATTTTTCATAACATAATAGTAAAGAAAGTGTAGGCATAAAAAAAAAAGAAAAAAAAAAAAAAAGGTTAGTGGCTGTAGTAGCAGGTCACCACTGTAATCACTCATTGGGGGAGGGGGTGGTGGTAGTGGGGGACTGATAACATGAACATTAAAGGGGTTATCCAGCGCTACAAAAACATGGCCACTTTTCCCCCTACTCTTGTCTTCAGTTCAGGTGCGGTTTGCAATTAAGCTCCATTTACTTCAATGGAACTGAGTTTCAAACCCCACCCAATCTGGAGACAAGAGAGGGGGAAAAGTGGCCATGTTTTTGTAGTGCTGGATAACCCCTTTAAAGCCAGGTTTCTAGTACTCAATATGGTATAACTGGTTGCAGTCGAAAGTTGTTTGAAATGGTTTTCGACCCCTTTACCAGACAGTTATTAAAAAAAAAAATTTCTAATGGATAGAGGTAGAGAAGAAAATGCAGATGGCACTCACCAACTCAGATGTGACTCCGCCAGTCCTCGATCCTACTAACATGTCCCTAGTGATGTGTGTATTCAGAACGTTACATGGTGAGAAGAAACTTTGCTAAAGACAAACAATAATCGATCATATAGTTTTACAAGAACATATTCAGCTCGATTTGCTCATTTAACCCTTTAATTCTCTGAGCATTTGTGGCAATAATCCACCTGGCTTCTAATATCTTGTTTTTTATCTACATTTTTATTCACCTTAATTCTAGTTCTAAAAAATGTCGGAGCTCCTATGTCACCATCACGTTTTTTGTTAATATGACTGATGAGCCTGGGTACCCCTTTACCCGTCCTAAGGGATCTAAAGTGCTCACTGAATCTCCTGTTCATAGGTCATATTGTTTTCCCTATGTAGTATGTTCCACATTTGCAAAAAATCCCATTGGACTATATAGCATAGCTCGTCTTACAACAGATCATGTCCTTAACCCCTAGACAACCCAGGACGTAAATGTACATCTTGGTGTTGCTAGGGGAGTTTAGGGGGGGGGGGGGGGGTCACGCATGTGCTTGCTAATTAGTCATTTAAATGCAGATGTCAAAGTTGACAGCTGCATGTAAATGGCTGCTGTAATGCATACCTGGTGGCCACGTGATCATGGAGGAGCAGTCCCTCCATCTAAGCTGGCCAGGGGTATGCGCCATAATGTCACTGATCCTGGCTCGGCATTCTATTGTGGCTGGCTGCAGCAAGCCAGAGCAATAGATAGCCTGTCTCATGGATCTATGCAGTATATCTATACTGCATAAATCTCAATGAGAGATTATAGCAGTAATACTAGAAGTCCATCAGGGGAATAACCCTAACCTCAGGGGGGGATAACCCTAATCCCAGGGGGGATAATGCTAACCCCAGGGGGAATAATCCTAACCTCAGGGGAATAACCCTAACCCCAGGGGGACTGCTAGTTAGTGTGTAAAAAATATAGACCAAAGGATAAAGTCTTTTTGAATGCAGATAAGGGCATATTTGCCTAATAAAAGCAATTACAAAGTTTCTTAAAATCGCCTGGACTATTGATTTCTGCCAAAAATTGAAACGACAGTTCGCTCATTTCTGGTGATTACAATTATCATTACAATCCAAAAATTGGTGGTATTTCTCTTTAATTCTATCCTGGACAGATCATACAGCTCTTATTTCTGAATTCGACATCAAATATTAACCCCCCCCCCCAAAAAAAAATATATAAAATAAACCTCTGCACCGGCCTCAAGACACAGGACCTACCGGTACCAAATGCTGCCAACTTTCTGAGCCCAGAACATCAAAGGTTGTTGTGAATTGTGTCCAATAAGAAATATACCTGTACATGTGAGCCTGAGAGATGAGAGGAAATGGGAAAAAAACAACATTGATCTTAAAAGGGAGATGGTGATCGTACCCGCTGGTCTTTTTCCCTTTGGCTGCTTGTTCTCCAGGTATTTTTTCAAAGAGAAGAACTTGTTCAGATCCGGTATCTTAGTCAGCAGTTCAAGCAAACAAAGTTATACATAATAAAGTAAAAGAAAGAACGAATATCAACAGCCACTGATTTCACAGCTTTTTCACTAGATATGGAACATAGCTAATTTTGATCTAAGAGGGACCTACAATTTAATAAGCATTTACAAAAAAAAATAAATATATATATATGTCATTATATCTGGCCACCTTATAAGGGCCACCTTAACACTCTCCATGACAGTACCTGATACCCACACATACACAACTCTGTAGCATCCACAATATACACCAAACTCTGCTTCACCATATACACCCACCTCTACTACATCAAAGTACACACACAGCTCTGCTATATCGGTATACGTACACATCCAGATCTGCTACATCAAAACACATCCAGCTTAAACTAAGCTGAGACTTCCTGTTGTGTCTGTGATGATAAGAGTAGGCTGCTATAAAGTTATCAGGAATGTGTAGCAGCCTGGTGTGAACTGGGCCTGTTTTTACTTTTATGGGCCACACCCGATCACTTCTCAGCTTCCTGGCAATGCGGGAGTTAAATTGATGACTGGGAGACTTGATTATGCAGCTGATTAGGTCTTTAGACTGACTGGTTTCTCTGCCTATCTAGAACCTGGAAGATCGGGGATCGGGACCGGGCTCTGGTTCAGCATAAAAGAAAGCTGAGGTAGTCTCCCAGCGCTGGCTATTAAGTTTCATACCCTGGTCCCAGCTCCCCCCTGTCTATTCCTGCAATCCCCGTCCAAACTCCCTCTTTGTTACCTGACCTCTGGCTTGACTTTTTTGACTATCCGATTGTTACTTGATTCTGTACTACACTGCCTATTATTTTCTGACCTTGCTTGTTTAACTATCCCATATTGTGTTTGTTTGTCTGTCTTGTTCTGTGTGCACGTTTCTAGCACAGGGAACGTCTTCGTGGTTGTCCATGGCCGCCTAGGGCTGTTTGAGGCAAGTAGGTAGGGGCAGTTGGTGGGTTCAGCATCAGGGCTCACTGTCATGTCTTGTCCCTGCCTCCCCTGTCCTGACAAAAGTGATCTGTACAGCATTGCAGCATCATGTGACACCAGTAGACAATAGCGGCTCCCAATGGAATGACCTCTTCAAAGGTTATAGACCATGCTCAATGAACAAGAAAGAACAAGAGGACACACCGAGAGAGCTTAGTTGAGGGAAAGATCAGGAGCAATGTGAAAAAATATTACATGGCTGAAAGAGTAGTAGATGCTTGGAACAAACTTCCAGCAGATGTGGTTGGTAAATCTACAATAATAGAATGTAAACCTGCCTGGTACATACATATATCTATCCTAAATAGATATCCTTATAGATGCCCCCTTAGTTTGTCCTCCTTATAGATGCCTCCTTAAGTTGTCCCCCTTATAGATGCCCTCTTAAGTTGCCCCCCTTATAGATGCCTCCTTAAGTTGTCCTACTTATAGATGCCCCTTTAAGTTTTCCCCATTTGCAAAGCAAATAAAAAAAACACACAACTCACCTAACAACCCCCGTCTGAGCTCTCATCTTCTTTCTTTCCCGGCACACTGGGGGGTGTCCTGGGGATTCACGATCAGCACAGGCATCAGTGGCTCAGTGTGTCTCTAACACAAACTCCCTGTGCCAATCAATGCACACTGAGCCACTGTGCATGGGGAGTGCAGCAACAACAGGTACCAGTGAGTTCAGTGTGTGTCAGCGCCCGGTACTTCCGGCCCCAGATGTGGTGGGCCCCGGCAGTAGTTCCGCCCCTGCTTTGGGGTCAGGGTTGAGCTCAAGGAAAAGATCCAGCCAAACCACAGGAAGATGTGTTCTCTCTCTCTCTCTCTCTCTCTCTCTCTCTCTCTCGAGAGAGAGAGAGAGAGAGAGAGAGAGAGAGAGAGAGAGAGAGAGAGAGAGAGAGAGAGAGAGAAGGAGCCGGAGACCTGGAGACAACACCACATTATTAATCAAAGGGCTACACAACTCCCTGTCAGGGGTAAATGAAGCAAAAGCATGCTGACGCCAGGACTTTTACTGATTACCCTGTATTAGTAAGTTATATACCTGGGGCAATAGTTTTACATGAATATTTTCTGCTACCAGAGTACCCCTGTATGGTGCAGCTTGCACATCTTGGAAAGGTCGTCTAATGGGAAGGGGAGTGATGGCTACATGTTCAATAATACAAGAAATAGCTTTTACATTTAATGTTACATGTTTGGGAGAAAATCTTAAAGGATTAGTTCTGTTTGACGTGATTAAAGGTCATTTACCCGCTATTGTTTGCCAACAGGAGACACAACTCATTGAAGACAACCTAGGATCCATACAGAGAGGTTAGACTGGACAAGCCTTTTATTCATTTCCTTCAACATATTCATGGGGGGCTTTCAGTATTGATTCAAATACAGATATCGAAGTCATTTCGGCAGCTAAAATGCATGATGGGTAATGGCTGCTATTTACTGTATATATATATATATATATATATATATATATATATATGTTGATATGTTTGAGAAACTTTACAAGTGATAAAGAAATTTTAGTAATTGGGGTTTTTAGTGTGATAATAAACATGGAACAATAGACGCAGGAGTAGAATTTCTTTTACAGCAGTGACAGATGTTAGGGCTGCGGCGGCGTCCTGTGCTCCGGGCCGCCGCACCTGCTCTCCCGTCTCCTCTCTCTGTGGACACCGATGCCCACATGCCTGGGCCTGGTGCTGCTTCCTCTTCGGCCCTCTGATGTGCCTCAACACTCCACGCTCCTGTGTCCGTGACTGTCACTCTAGTTCAAGCTATGAGTCTTGCGGCAATCCTGCCTGTCTACCCATGTGTCTCCAGCTGCACCAGAGTGGTGGGAAGAAGGTTATGGGAGAGTGATGGGGGGATGAGTAGGGGAAGGATGGGCCAATATCCTTGGCCAACATTTGCAAAGAATAGATTCACTAGTAAAAGGTGTACTTTCAACTTTCATAGGTAGGTTCAAATGTTACCAAATATGCATGTATAAAGATTAGAGATGAGCAAACCTTGAGCATGCCTGGGTTCATCCAAATTGAAACTCTAGGCCAGGGGTACTCAACAACTTTTAGTGAAGGTCCACTTACTGGGGTCTATTATCAGGTGAAGGTCCGAGCTGAACATCATTAGTAAACATGTTGCGCTCTCCCAGTAGTATATAGCCCCCCTGTTGCTCCCCCAGTAGTATATAGCCCCCCCCTGTTGCTCCCCCAGGAGTAAATAGACCCCTGTGCACTCTCCCAGTAGTATATAGACCCCTGTGCGCTCCCCCAGTAGTATATAGCCCCCCCTGTGCACTCCCCAGTAATATATAGCCCCCCTGTTGGCTTCCCCAGTAGTATATAGTCCCCCTGTGCTCTCCCCCAGTAGAATATCTGTGCGCTCCCCCAGTAGTATATAGCCCCCCCTGTTGCTCCCCCAGGAGTAAATAGACCCCTGTGCACTCTCCCAGTAGTATATAGACCCCTGTGCGCTCCCCCAGTAGTATATAGCCCCCCACTGTGCACTCCCAGTAGTATATAGCCCACCTGTGCGCTCCCCCAGTAGTATATAGCCCCCTGTGCACTCCCCTAGTAGTATATAGCCCCCCTGTGCGCTCCCCCAGTAGTATATAGTCCCCCTGTGCACTCCCCCAGTAGTATATAGTTCCCCTGTGCTCCCCCAGTAGTATATAGCACCCCTGCTGTGTGCTCCCGCAGTTATATAGCTCCCCGTGCTCCCCCTCCCATATAACATAAAAAAAACAAACACTTATATTCACCTGGGTCAGGGTGTCTCCTCTTCTCTTCCCCTCTTGTGGCCACACTGCAGCTGTCACAAAAAGCCACTCTCCCCTTGTCCTGGCGTTGACGCTCCAGTGACATCACTCGAGCCGTTCACCAGAGGCAGAGTGCGGCCGCTTGTAACCACTGCGCCCACAAGACTGACTGACAGGGAGGGAGCCTCTGTCAGTGCTGCTGCTGCACGGAAACTATAAGTGCTCATTATAAGCGCTCATAGTTACTGTGCAGAGGGGAGCAGCGCAGCTCAGTATACAGGTATACTGAGCTGCAGTAGGGGTCCGGACAGCTGGCCTCCATTGTCTGCCAGTTAAGGACCCCTGCTCTAGGCATTTAACTGGTGGCTGAAGAAGTTGGATGCAGCCCTAGGAAGTCCTGAACAATATGGATACAGGCTACGGCCCATGGCTGTATCCGTATCGGATGAACCCAGGCATGTTGAAGGTTCTCTGATCTCCAATTATTATATTAAAAATATGGCTGCATTTTACTTTTATTTAATGGTGTGTAAACATAGCCTTAGGCCCTCATTTCATAGCAAAAAAAAAATAAAAAAATGTCCGTCTTTTCATAATTGAGCACTAAAATCCTGTCGTAGAAACATTGCCTTAATCTGAGATAACTGTGGTGCCCTTCACTGTATTCTGTATGAGGGATTGTGGAAAATGTTAATTCTACTTAGTTAATATGATATCCCTTACACTGTCCCCTCTGCATGGCGGATGTAAAGCGCAGAGATTTTGTGACTCGTTCTCCTCTCTGGTCCATACAAGGGGTTGGTCCTATTGATTTCCTAGCGTAAGCACCGGAGCATCAGGATAATTAATTAGATCACCTGTAATTGCTAATCCTGAATGTTATTGATAACAGATATTAGAGATGTGTATGGTAATCGCTTTAGGAAATAGGCCACTGAGCTTATGGAAATGAGCAGGGACCGAAAATTCACACGGTAATTGGGATTGTATTTCCTTCATTCTATTTGGCTGCATTGTTTAGTCACTTTATTAAAAAAAAAAAATCTTTTATATGATATTTTATATGGTGTTTATATGGTGTGGCACACACATTATACTTTACACTTGTCATGAAAGTGTGCCCTTAATCATGACATATGGAGGCGTTGTTAGGCTGGCAGGTACCCTGAGAGAAGACAGCATACAGCTACAAAGCTCAGGCCCATGCTTTCCCATATACTGTAATTTGTCCTGCTCTAGCTGTTACTAGAGACAGAATTTTCTTGGCAACAGACAGTGAACAGCATTGCAGGGAAAGAAAATATCTTGCTCAGTATTGGGTCTGGTGCTGATAAAAGTGCTGGCCAAACGTCAGCAAACCTGAAGATTCCAATGGGAGTGGTCATCCATCTAATGAGATCCCCTTCCATGGTCCACAGCTATGTCTTATTATTTTATGGTTGTAGGACCATAGTTGGGATTTTGCCAGTAGTACACACGCAAAACTTCTTTTCCCTTATTTCTCAGGCCAATCACCCCACATAGAGAGAGCTCTAGCCACCTATTGCCTACACCACTACAAAAACTATCCTCTCCACTAACCCTCTTGCTGAAGGTACACAGCATTTAGCTACTCAACAGTGTATGGGTGGTAAGAGATGACAGAAAAGCTTTAATTTACTCTTGAGGAGCAGTGTGAAACATCTGGAAAAGACAGCATGCAGCTACAAAGCTCAGGCTTGGGCACATGCTTTCCCATTTACTGTAATTTGTCCTGCTCTAGCTGTTACTAGAGACAGAATTTTCTTGACAACAGACAGTGAACAGCATTGCAGGGAAAGTGGCCATATCCTGGGATATGTAGCCATTTTTTTAATTAATAAACTGATGTACATATGTTAAGAATGATGGAGGCAAGTTGTTTAAGCTGAAAGTGCCCATCTAAATCTGCTGGCCGATGGGAGGCCCTGTCCTGCTAAACAGCAATAGAAGAGAAAAGACCCTTTTTCATCTGGATACTCCACGTTGTTTAATACTTTATTGTATCTTATTCTGAAGACTACAATAAAATATTGTGGGAAAAAAGATACTTGGCACTATTTGGCAAACTATTAAGGGTGCGTACATCAACCAACTTTTGGAAAAATGTTTGGCATTAAAAGAGTCTTATTGTTTTGTACAAAAAATTGCTACTTTTGTATGCGAGAAAACAAACAGGCATAAAAGAACAAAAAATACCACACCGGTAGTTTGTAAAAATGCCAAAAAAGCAAAAACAAAAAGACCAAACCTAATGCTCCTTAGAGTTGTCAAAACTGCATGACTTCCCTAAGGGCAAAGAAGAGGACGAGAAGGGAGCAGGGATTACCAGGGCAGTCAGTTCTCGAAGTGAGAGGTGAGTGCACCTAAGGGGTTAATGTGGCTGCGTAGGAAACCCCTTTTTTTTTAAACTTTTTTATATAGGGCATGACGGCCATATACAAAGAAAGCAAAATTTAATAAGGGACCTGCTGACATCCCTACTAACCATTTCAATAACCTTCAAATGCCACGAAGAATATCAAAAGCAGTTTAATTTTGGCTTCTTTTTGTCCCATTTCTGCATGGAAATAAATAACCTTTTGGCTTGGGCACCAGTGGGTTTATGTTATCTGCTGCGCACAGAAAGCCCTATTGTGTTTCATTGTATTATTACAATCTCTCGCTCAATGTCTTATTTATTTTAATGAATCCCTGTAATAAATTGGCACAGTCTCTGGTCCTATTCCTTCTGCTAGATTTATATGTTATTATATTAAATTCTCTTCTCCTGCACCCATTAGAGCCTGTATCAGCATGTTTCTGCAAATACCTGTTATTGCTAATGAAGAGGTTTTACTGCAAAAGAAGAAGGGGGGAAAAAATTGGAAAGTCAAAATAGAGCTCATTTGTTAAAAGCCTCCTGTGTGTAGAATGGAGGGTGTTTACAATGGCAAACTGGGAATTGATCGTGCGTGAGATTGAGGCGGTGTCGGAGGTGGATCGAGGGCCGATGGTGGAGTAAAAAGTGAATCTATGAGGAATGGATAGAAACAATAGAAAAAAAAAAAAAAATCGTAACACCTCCAAACGGGTTTAACCGGGCGCAGGTGTAAGGAAGGAATACTCACATGAATCTTGAAAAAGAAACCAGTACTGTTTGGAAACGTGTTGGGTCGCAATAAACACGTTCTTGTAACGCCAGGAGTAGTGGATCCTCTGTACCGTCACTAGCGATGGCATAAACCGCACCAGGGAGCGGAGTCTAAGAGGCAGCTGGTTTTCACCAGAGCCTGCCGCAAGGCGGGATGGGCTTGCTGCGGCAGGCGACCCCCAGGTCGCTACCCCTGGCTTGGTTGCTAGTGACGGCGGGTGAGGTGTGGCAGGAGCAGTAGGCAGGAAATAATGCTGGCAGTGGTCGATAGGCGTAACCGCAGGTGACAGTCAGTGCACAGGAACAAAGGACTAGGCAGCGGGCAGGAACTAAGGACAGGGACAGCGGACAGGAACAACAGGGAGCTGGGCCAAACGCTATGGGAAGCATGTAAAGGCTCCAACACGAGGGACAGGGCATGCTGGGATTTATAGGGAGTGATTAGTGCAACTTCCAATTAGGGGCAGACTGGCCCTTTAAATCTGAGACAGCCGGCGCTCGGGCACCCTAGGAGGCGGGGACGCATGCGCCGGCCGGCACAGCGAGAGACAGGAGTGGAGGAAGGTGAGGCCCCCCCAGGGGCCGAACTAGCAGCAGCGCCGGGTCCCGGTACTGGGACACCGGTGGCTGCCAGCGGGAAGGAGGAGTTGTGGCGGCCCGGAGCGTGGGATGCCGCCACAGCCGTGACAGTTCTTATCTCATCATCTATTTCCTTCCTTGGACCTGCGCCCGGTTATATATATTTGGAGGTGTCGAGATTTTTTTTTTTCTACCCTTGATCTAGGTGCAAACCAAAATTTGCTGTGAACTTTGCAAAAAGTTTGGCTTGGTACCAAACAAAATTTTTTGCAAAGTTCATAAAAAGTTCATAAAGATGGCAGCCTCACAATTTAATACACATTGAAAACAAAAAAAGGTTCGCTTACTTGTCTGTGTTCCTCCAGTGTCCTCCTCGAGACAGCTCCAGCCCGCTCAGCCAATCACTGACTGAGACGGGACAGTGCCACAGCCACTGATTGGCGGAGTTGGCTGTCACTCCTGAGATTGTTCTTTATTTAAAAGTTTGCCTTACTTTTCATTTCTACAGCCTCTGAAGTTTGCCGTGTGAGCAGTTTTTTTTCTCTATAATTGGTTTCTTTTAGTAAAGGGGGACATTGTTGCCGAATGATGAATAAAATATCCTTTGTACACTTAAATTCAAAAACAAAAATGTACAAGAGGCCCTTACGGGGACATCTCTAAAACAGCTTGTGAGATCACAGACCAGAGGAGAGAACATTCTAGATTTAGTATTTTCTAATGGGTATCAGGTGTCTGATGTTAGTGGAAGAATATTTAGGTTCCATCAGTCACCAGTAGAGATGAGTGAACCTTAAGCATGCTCCAAAATCAGTTTGATGGATCCAGACCAGCATGGCTTTACTGCAGGCAGATCATGTCAGACTTGTCCCATTGATGTCTTTGATTATGTCACAATAGTGCTGGATGAAGGTCGTGCGGGGGATATCGCCTATCTGGACTTCAGTAAAGCCTTTATACAGTTCCCCATAAAGAGCTGATAGAGAATTAGAGAAAATTGGACTTAAAGGGTAGTCTGGCACTCAACATTTATTTCAAAGCGTCGGGGAGGTAGGTTCAGCCATTTCCTCCCGGGCTCAAGTGCTGAGGTTGCTGTTGGCCACTCTGGTTCATGGTCCCCTGGACGCTTCCTGGTCTGAGCGGGTGGTTGGGATGTGTCAGCCCCGCTTAGCCAGTCAGCGGCCATACTGGGGTTTCGCCTCATTCTGCTGACACATGATGACCCGGCCCCCCACTCAGACCAGTAAGTGTCCAGGGGACCGGGAACCCGAGGGGCCGACAGCGGACCTCATCGCTGGAGCCAAGGAGGTAGGTGCATGTAGTTAGGTTCAGCCACCTCCTTCCTGGCTCTTTCCCATCCCTGGATAGTTCACTGGATTTGTGGTTTGCTGAAGGATAGATATCAGAGGGTCGAGAGGGTTTCGAATCTATTCTCCTCTCTTTCTCCAGCCCTTGTGAGCTGTCCTCCAAGTTTTCTCTCCCTTTTGTCAGTATGAAGAATTTATCTTTTAGTAGCTAAATGGTAAAAAAATTTATAGCAAAGACTATTAAGAAAGTTTTTTTTTTCATTTTGCATTCAGCAAAAATGTCAGTAGTAAAAATATCAGTGAAAGGGCGTCCATTGTGTTCACGTGTCTATAAATATTACAGAGTATTTAACAGAGGATTACCTTTGAATTTCTAGCTGCGGGACAGAAACACAAGGCTGCCTAGCTTACTGGGAATATTGATGCCGCTGCTAATACAACATATGGTATTTGCACACAATTTTCTAATATAAAATCTCTCTCCAAGTCTTTAAAGATGGAAGCGGGACTTCTGTCTATATCATTGACTTTTACAAATAATCCCTGCGCCTTCTGGTAACAGCAAAGTTTATAGAAACATTCCAATGGCTTCCTAAACTACTCACCCAGTATGAGCTATTGATCCTAGTGGATCTTTAATGCACTGTGAAGGCTGCTGAGGCTGCAGAACAGCTGGCGTTAGGTTACACTATCTATCCCTCTCCAGCCTCTGCTACTTTCCGATGTACTAACAATAGAGGCATTTGTGGATGTAATGTACTCACCAAATGCAGACTTTGGGAGTCACTCTACTGAAATCACTTATTCATCTGTTCGATACCACGAGCTATCTTGTTTATATCAGCAAGATATTTAGGAACCAGAGTAGTGTCTAAAGGACAGGGGGGCGAAATTAGATTTGATCAAACCTATTGGATACATTACATCCGCAGATTTCAGGGAGTGTTATGGAAGAGGCATTCATTATAGAGAGCAATAGAGCAACATCATGGAAACTCTCATTGAGTCAACCACCCAAATGGCATCTTATGGGTGGGGTACCTTGATTTAAGAGTAACTTGGAGCAAGAGCATTTTGTAAGAAGAGCTCACCGTTTTTCAAAATTGTAACTTGGTTTAAGAGCATTGCTTTGGTTTAAGAGCTCCCTGTACTGGGTGGGAGGAGGGAGGTGCATGGTCTGCATAGCGTGGTCTACAGCCCTGTACTCTGACCTAGGAAGTCTCCCTCACCTTCCAAATCATAGCAGATCCACTTCAGGCTGGGGCTTACATCAGGGGACAGGACTGTGGATGTACTCTCTCCATAGCTGTAACCCCCCTCTCCCCGGACAGAGAGCGCTGCATTTATGTGGCCACATCTGCCCTGTTCATTCCTTCATGCTCCCTGCAGTCTCTGTCTGCCCTTGTGTTTCCCATCCTCTCCCTTCCTGCTATAATGTGGCTGCACTTACACTCAGCTATACACACACACCGCTATAGTGTGCCTGCACTTACACTCAGCTATACACACTGTTGTATAGAAAAGTTTCTGTTACTGTCCTCCTGCACAGCTCTGTGATTCTTTCTACCTGATTGGTTCATGCTGAACACCCTCCCTCTCTCCATTGCTCTCATGTGACCACACAGACCTCTGACAGCAGCCCTACTACTCTATGCTAGCCTGTTGTACTACGCTACTGCATTATGGGGATCTGCAGCTCCATCCAAACTGCTGCTGTGTTATCAGGGTTATGCAGTTACTATACATTATACTCCACATGCTGATTGCTATACTGTACAGTAACTTATATATCACATATCCAGCTGCTGTGTTATCAGGGTTATACAGTTACTATACATTATACACCACATGCTGATTGCCATACTGTACAGTAACTTGTATATCACATATCCAGCTGCTGTGTTATCAGGGTTATACAGTTACTATACATTATGCACCACATGCTGCTATACTGTACATTATCTTATATATCACATATCCAGCTGCTGTGTTATCAGGGTTATACAGTTACTATACATTATACACCACATGCTGATTGCTATACTGTACAGTAACTTATATATCACATATCCAGCTGCAGTGTTATCAGGGTTATACAGTTACTATACATTATACACCACATGCTGATTGCTATACTGTACAGTAACTTATATATCACATATCCAGCTGCTGCTGTGTTATCAGGGTTATACAGTTACTATACATTATACACCACATGCTGATTGCTATACTGTACAGTAACTTATATATCACATATCCAGCTGCTGCTGTGTTATCAGGGTTATACAGTTACTATACATTATACACCACATGCTGATTGCTATACTGTACAGTAACTTATAATATCACATATTCTGCTGTTTCTAAATGTTTGTTTCATTTGTTATACATGTTATTCAGAATAAAAATCATTATTTTGGGGGTGTGGAACCAATTGTCTGCTTATCAGTGATTTCTTATGGGAAAATTTGCTTTGGTATAACAGTGGACTTACAAGCGCGGTCCCGGAAGAATTATGCTCGTAATCCAAGACACCACTGTATATAAAATGCCGGCTAAAGTGTATAATGCAGTCGGCAAACATGTCCAACACACAAATAATAATGAAACACCAATGAAAATTATAATTACAACTAATGAAACAGCCCTGGTACTGTATACACACATCTTTTTCACAGTCAACATGGTAACTCCTTCACCATCCATCTCCAGGGTCAATCACTGCAATAACTTATCTAATCATGGACTGATCTGTTATCTCACCACATCTATTTGCACTGCTCACCTGATCATATTAACCCTTCATGTATCTCTCCTTATATTTACCATTATTTTTCCAGTTTCTAGCAGGCCACACCTTCCATGCAGACAAATGTGCTGCAATAACCTAGATTTCCCCCGGGCTTTCCCATCCAGCCCATATTCCAACAGAATCACCTGAACTATTTTTCAAAATGTGTGATGGATGTGAGATTGTAGTGTAAAGAAAAGAGAACACACAGAAGAGTATATGAGAGAACACAGAAGAGTACATGATGTTGGGATTGTAGAGCACAGTCCATGACCATAACGCATCAAGCCCAAAACCAAGTCCCCCGCCTCAATAAATGCTTGGCGTGTGTGGGTGGGGGGAATCAGATTAGGGAACCTGATAAGCCTGATAAGGACCCAGGACTGATCCCTGGGGAACCCCGACTGTAAGATGGAGGGAAGATGAGGGAAAGTCGGCAAATGATACACTAAAGGAGAGGTCAGAGAGGTAAGAGGAAATCCAGGAAAGGAGAGTCCTTGAGGCCAATGGAGCGAAGCATGGAGAGGAGGAGCTGGTGGTCTACAGTATCAAAAGCTGCAGACTCTTGTGGGTTGGAGAATTAAGGTCCTATTCCACATGGGGGCCTGATCAATAATATAAACGAGCGCCGATCTGCTAGATCTACTAGGCCTATTACACGGCCAGATAATAATTTAGCGAGGGCTGCAGGGACACTGTTACCTTGTTTACACACCATACTTTACCTAAACATGTTGCCGGTCTTCTCCTGCGCTCCTTCTTCCTCCCGAACCCGTGAGCAACAGCAGCTTCAGTGCGTCCTGTCTGACAGCCCGCTCAGCAGTCCTGGCCAGTGATTGGCTGAGCAGTCTGTCTGCTCAGACAGGCCGCACTGAAACCGCTGCTGCTCGCGGACCGGGAGGAAGAAGGAGCGCAGGAGAAGACCGGCAACATGTTTAGTTAGGTATTGTGCTTGTGGAGACATCAGTTGCCCACTGCGCATTACTATACCACGCAGCGATGCGCAGTCAGTGCCCTATGAGTTTAGGTTTGAACCTAAATAAACGATCAGCCAACGACACGAACATCGGCTGATCGTTGTCTCTATTACACGGAGCGATAATGGGACGAATGATTATCGCTCCGTGTAATAGGAACCTTAGAATGCAGAGAGAGGTCAAGGAAGGTGGTTAAAGGGGTAGTGCGGCGCTAACAAAATTATTCACAGAATAACACGCATTACAAAGTTATATTTATGTTTAAGTATGTTATGTCTGTGAATCGCCCCCTTTCCGTGTCCCACCAACCCCGCCCGTGTACTCGGAAGTGTGTGGTGCATTATACATTACCTGATCTGTGTCGAGAGCCGTCCGCCATTTTGTGCCAAACGTCATCTTCGGACGGACGGCCGAATCCTTGCCGCCGTCCCCCCGTCCGCCGCGTCACAACTGTGCTCAGCCACGATTGGCTGATGACTAGTGTGATCACCAATATAGTTCTATGGCTTTAATTAACTAACGCCACAATTTTTTTTTTTATCTTTTGACATTCCTGAATATTCGTTCATACATAATTCAATGGAAGGATTTCTTATAGGGCGCAAGAAATATAGTGACTGCCTCCTCCTGCTTACAATGTAAATAGTAGGCTCCATCGGGTGAGAGACTTATTCTATACATTGTGAAGAAGAGCAAATATTTGCAATTCTTAGAAGCAAACAATTATGAATTTTAATGGATGCTGCCTATTCCCATGGTACATATGGTACTGTATGATGTAAATGAGAACAAGAGAGTTTTTAAAAATCTGTGATGGATGTTTTCTTCTGTATCTATCCTGTGATGAGTGGTGCAAAATGGCTGGCTTGGCATAGGGAACCTGGGTAAAGATGAAGGGCCCCTTCCCTGCCCTTTCAACTCCTTGGCTTCTTGTTCTGTCAATCACTGTTTTGTCTTTCTCTAGGTTCCAACACACAATTAGGCTATGTTCACACTGGGTATGAGTCCGTCCGCATTTCGTACACCAGCGTACATGTGCGGCTAAAACTACGGGCGGGGGAAAAATCGACATGCAGCCGGATGCGTACGAACCGCTAACATACGCCCGTAGTACAGTTATGCTTCCCTAGCTTGATTCGAAGCGATCTGAGACAGGTCATTTACTTGGAAATCTTCGCCCAGCCCAATAAAACTCACAGAACCTTTTGGATCGAAAAATCAAGTTCAATTTGGCTGAAATAAATACTCCGTACGGGACTGCATGGAAATCCACGGCCGTGAGTTTCAACATTTCCTTCCTCAAACAATGGTCTTGTTCATTTTTCACGGCGCCGCATACGTCGGATACATCCTACTGGGGGGCTTATCTGAAGGGGGGTTACCTATCAACAGGGGTACCTGACTACAGGTAATTTCAGGGACTTAAAGGGGTTTTCCCTTAAGAGCTAAAAAAAAAAAAAAAAAAAAAATTAAATGCTCCCAAACCTAGATGCCCTTACTTACCAAGTTCCTCTGACTATTTTGAGCCATATCCCGTCTTTCTAGCTGCAGCCTTTCCTGAGTTACAAGTTTTCCTAAAAGCCGGGCTATATCCAAGATGAAGCTGGTCGGGAAACTACATTTCCCATCATGCATCTCCCTGATTGATCCATTTATGTACTCGCCCCCTTAGCTTTCTTTCCTGCCCACTGCTGCCATTACTATTGCACAGTAAACACAGAACTTTTTTTTTTTTACTGATCACTGCATCATATCACATAGTTACATAGTTAATACGGTTGAAAAAAGACACATGTCCATCAAGTTCAACCAAGGAGGGGATGGATACAGGGAAGGGGGAGGGGTGATAGGTTCTATACATATGCATTTATATTATTTTGCTCTAAGAACTTGTCTAGCCCTGTTTTGAAGCCCTCTACTGTTGTTGCTGTGACCAGATCCTGTGGTAGACTGTTCCACAGATTCACAGTTCTCATGGTAAAGAAGACTTGTCGCCTCCGGAGATTGAACCTTTTTTTCTCCAGGCGGAGGCAGTGCCCTCTTGTCCTTTGAGGGGGTTTTACCTGGAACATCTTTTCCCCATATTTCTTGTAGGGGCCATTTATATATGTAAATAAGTTAATCATATCTTCCCTTAACCCCTTAAGGTCAAAGCCTATTTTCGTTTTTGCGCTTTTGCTTATTCCATTTTAAGTTTAAAAGTCAACAGCGCTTGCATTTTTTCACCTAGAGATGTATATGAGCCCTTATTTTTTGCGAAACCAATTGTACTTTGCAATGACAGGCATTATTTTTCCATAACATATGCTGCGAAACCGGAAAAAAATCATTTGCGCTGTCAAATTGAAAAAAACAAACAAATTTGTTTTGATTTCGGGGAGTTTTGCATTTACGCCGTCCGTCCTATGGTAAAACTGACTTGTTATGCATGTTCCTCAAGTCATTACGATTACTATGATATATAACATGTATAACTTATATTGTATCTGATGGCCTGTGAAAAATTCAAACCATTGTTAACAAATATACGTTCCTTAAAATCGCTCCATTCCCAGGCTTATAGCGCTTTTATACTTTGGTCTATGGGGCTGTGTGAGGTGTCATTTTTTGCGCCATGATGTGTTCTTTCTATCGGTACCTTGATTGCGCATATACGACTTTTTGATCGTTTTTTATTACATTTTTTCTGGATTTGATGCGTCCAAAAATGCGCAATTTTGCACTTTGAAATTTTTTGCGCTGACGCCGTTTACCGTGCGAGATCAGGAATGTGATTAAATAATAGTTCGGGCAATTACGCGCGCGGCGATACTAAATATGTTTATTTATTTATTTATTTATTTATATTTATAAAATGGGAAAAGGGGGGTGATTTGGACTTTTATTAGGGGAGGGGATTTTTTATTAATAAAAACACTTTTTTACTTTTTTTTTTACTGTAACTAGAAGCCCCCCTGGGGGGCTTGTATATACACAGCAAAGATCGATTGGATCGGTCATAGATTGCTATGGCCTGCTGCAGGCCATAGCAATCTATTGCCGAGCCGGGATCAGCGTCATTCCGACGCTGAGGCCCGGCACGGGCAGAAGAACGGATCTCCCCCCCGCGATCGCATCGCGGGGAGGAGATCCGTCCCACTAGACACCAGGGACGTGAGGTCTGAAGCCTCTAAGTGCAGCTGTCAGGTTTGACAGCTGCACTTAGAGGCTTAATTAGCCGGCGCGGCAACGGGACCCGCGCCGGCTAATAGAGGCACTGCCCGGCTGCACGTGTCAGCCGGGATCAGCGCCGTTCAGAGCGGGGTCCCGGCGGGACCCCGCTCTGAACACCCCGAGCGGCACCATGACGTATCAGATACGTCATTGGTCGCTAAGGGGTTAAACGTCTCTTCTCCAGACTAAACAAATGTAATTCCTCCAATCTCTCCTCATAACTAAGATGCTCCATTCCCCTTATTAGTTTAGTTGCCCGTCTTTGTACCCTCTCCAGCTCTAGAACGTCCTTTTTATGAATCAGGTTCCAAAACTGGACGGCATACTCCAGATGAGGCCGCACCAAAGCTTTATAAAGCGGTAATATTATATCCCTGTCCCGTGAGTCCATGCCTGTTTTAATGCATGACAATATCCTGCTGGCCTTAGAAGCAGCTGACTGACATTGTGTGCTGTTCTGTAGTCTATTATCTACAAGTACACCCAGATCCTTCTCCATCAGCGACTCTCCCAGAGTAACTCCCCCCAGGACATGTGATGCATGTGGGTTATTAGTACCCAGGTGCATAACTTTACATTTATCCACATTGAACCTCATTTGCCAAGTGGACGCCCAAACACTCCGTGTGTCTAAGTCATCCTGTAACATCTGCACATCCTCCATAGACTGTACTGTACTACAAAGCTTGGTGTCATCTGCAAAGATAGAAACATTGCTGTTAATTCCATTCTCAATATCATTAATAAACAAGTTAATCAGTATGTATTCCATACTAGCTGATGAAGTAGTACAGCTGATCCCCAATTGATGTAGCAGAGCTGATGTCCACATGATGTAGCAGAGCTGATCTCCACATGATGTAGCAGAGCTAATCCCCACATGATGTAACTGAGCTAATCCCCACATGATGTAGCAGAGCTGATCTCCACATGATGTAGCAGAGCTGATCTCCACATGATGTAGCAGAGCTGATCCCCACATGATGTAGCAGAGCTAATCCCCACATGATGTAGCAGAGCTAATCCCCACATGATGTAACTGAGCTGATCCCCACATGATGTAACTAAGCTGATCCCCACATGATGTAGCAAAGATGATCCCCACATGATGTAGCAGAGCTTATCCCCACATGATGTAGCAGAGCTTATCCCCACATGATGTAGCAGAGCTGATTCCCACATGATGTAGCAGAGCTCATCCCCACATGATGTAGCAGAGCTGATCTCCACATGATGTAGCAGAGCTGATCTCCACATGATGTAGCAGAGCTAATCCCCACAGGATGTAACTGAGCTAATCCCCACATGATGTAGCAGAGCTGATCTCCACATGATGTAGCAGAGCTGATCTCCACATGATGTAGCAGAGCTGATCCCCACATGATGTAGCAGAGCTAATCCCCACATGATGTAGCAGAGCTAATCCCCACATGATGTAACTGAGCTGATCCCCACATGATGTAACTAAGCTGATCCCCACATGATGTAGCAAAGATGATCCCCACATGATGTAGCAGAGCTTATCCCCACATGATGTAGCAGAGCTTATCCCCACATGATGTAGCAGAGCTGATTCCCACATGATGTAGCAGAGCTCATCCCCACATGATGTAGCAGACCTTATCCCCACATGATGTAGCAGAGCTGATTCCCACATGATGTAGCAGAATTGATTTTTAAATGATGTAGCAGAGCTAATCCCCACATAATGTAGTAGAGCTGATCCCCACATGATGTAGCACTGCTGATCCTTACATGATGTAGCAAAGCTGATATTCACATGATGTAACAGAGCTGATTCCCACATGATGTAGCAGAGCTGATCCCTACATGATGTAGCAAAGCTGATATTCACATGATGTAGCAAAGCTGATATTCACATGATGTAACAGAGCTGATCCCCACATGATGTAGCAGAGCTGATTCCCACATGATGTAGCAGAGCTCATCCCCACATGATGTAGCAGAGCTTATCCCCACATGATGTAGCAGAGCTGATTCCCACATGATGTAGCAGAATTGATTTTTACATGATGTAGCAGAGCTAATCCCCACATAATGTAGTAGAGCTGATCCCCACATGATGTAGCAGAATTGATTTTTACATGATGTAGCAGAGCTAATCCCCACATAATGTAGTAGAGCTGATCCCCACATGATGTAGCACTGCTGATCCCTACATGATGTAGCAAAGCTGATATTCACATGATGTAACAGAGCTGATTCCCACATGATGTAGCAGAGCTAATCCTCACATGATGTAGCAGAACTAATCCTCACATGATGTAGAACAGCTGATCCTCACATGATGTAGCACTGTCGATATTTACATGATGTAGCAGAGCTGATCTCCACATGATGCAGCAGAGCTGATCCCCATATGATGTAGCTCTGCTGATCCCTACATGATGTAGCAGAGCTGATCCCCACATGATGTAGCAGGGCTGATTCCCACATGATGTAGCAGAGTTGAGGATGTGGCCACAGCAGCAGGGGAGAGAGCCTAAGTACCCCTTTATGCCATATTTTGGTATATGTTGAGCCACAAGGAAAGGTAAGAAAGGTCACACCTGCTGAATATCGATGGAGTAAATCTTCAAATGCTTGGACACCTATTTTCCTACCGGCTTCATAGTGTTTGCAAAACCATAAAATTGTGATATATAGGAAACTAAAACCTTACCATGTGATAAGCAACATCGCTGTTTTGTAAAAGTTAAAAATATTTAATCACTTAAACAATGAAGTTTTCCCAATGTTGTAGCCTCAAGAACATCCCATCCTCTCAAAGTAAATAGATTTTGCCCTAGATTAAGTGAAGCGTTTATTTTGGATGTTGTGATAGGCTGGTAAAAGCTGAATATCTAATGCCGGGAATCCTGGGACCCAGAAGAAATCCGTTCTTTCACACTCTTTTAAACTTTTTTTTTTTCTTGCCACTGGCCAAAAACTCAGAGGGACGAAGCCTTTAGGCAAAAAAAAATTGAGAATGCTACTGAAATGTAGAGGAGGGAATCCTGCGGGAGCGGGGCTGACATGTTTGTAGAATCTGTTCAAACGAGCGTTTAACTCTGCCCTGTAACAAAAAAAGAAATACTTTTATATATCTGATTGACTGAGTAACAAATGGAGGTTTTATTGATCGTAAATGTCTTTACAAATTGAAATATTAATGACTCGTACAGTATTTTATTGCACACTGCGAAGAAATAGAAGGAGGTTGTTAACCCTTTGTTGCTCAGCTGGTTAGGATGTTTTTCGTAGGTTTTTAGTGCAATATGGTTTTTATTTTACACGTTTGAACAATAAGAATAATCCCCCCCCTCCCTTATTTTTACAAAATGAGTTTAGGAAGCAAGAAGAAATAAGAAGAAAAGATTGAGGGCACTCACCATTTCTCGTGCAGTTTTTATTCCACGTGTAATCAACAAAAGAATAGGCAGGTAAGATTCCTGTCGGGCACGGATGCCAAACACTCATCAGGGCATGCCCGATATGAATTTTACCTGCCTACTCTTTTGTTGATTACACGTGTAATAAAGACAGTGCACAAGAAATGGTGAGTGCCCTCAATCTTTTCTTCTTATTTTTCTTGGCACATATTCTAAAAAGTGGTTTATTATAAGGAGCACCTCCATGAAGCACGAATCCACATAGTCCCATCCTGCACCTATATTTAAAAGCCCATCAACCAGGTAGTGTCGGCGAACCTAGTTATACTGGAGTTTCTAAGCGTAGTTTAGGGCGCATGTCCTTGAGATATGGAAGAACCAATATAGATGAGTATACTGTGTTTAGTACTGCGTCATATGTTGGCATTGAATAAATGCAACATAATGAATGTAATTTTGCCTTTAAGGGAAACTATCAGCAGGTTTGAAGCATTGAACCTGCTGATATGTACTTATTGCACATGAGGTGCTGAGGATGAAGGTAAATTTCTTACTTTCATCCTCAGCGCCGTTTTCAGGGACTTCATGATTTTCAGGGACTTTGTAGGATGAATATTCAATAGCCGGGGTGAATTGGTGCACTGAGGGTGGTAGTCCCGCCCCCAGTGCACTGTACTGCCTCATTAACATATGGATGTAACTACAAAATCCCCAAAAAATGCCATCAAGGATGAGTGTAAGAAACTTACCTTTACCCACAGAACCCTGTGCACTATAGAGACATAGCAGGTTAAATGCTTCTTACCTGCTCATAGTTTCCTTTTAAGGTGTAAGGTTTACCTTTAAGGTTTCCCCAAATTTTTCCTTGTCCACAGTATCCTTAGCATATGGCATATCTAAGAGATCCCTGGGGGCCCCAATTGTCAGATCCCCCCTCACAATTTCTTAGTTACACCCTACCCTGTGCAGTGAACCCAAAATCTTGGCTGAAAGGACGGACCTGCTGACTACTCATGTGTTCTGCCATGTCATTAAAGTTTACCTTTCGTTTAATTTTTTTTTTCTCCAGAAATCAATAGTACAGGCGATTTTAAGAAACTTTGTAATTGGGTTTATTAGCCAAAAAATGCCTCTTTATCATGTGAAAGCAGTTTGAAGCTTCCCCCCCCTGTCTTCATAGTTCTCTATGGAGAGGGGAGGGGTGGAGGGAGATGAGGCACCAAAACAGGACAACAAAGGGTTAATTTACAGCTACATCACCAAGCTATCTCCTCTGAAGTCAGCACTGACCTCTCTGACCTCTGAATACTGTTTTATGATTATCTAGAAAATGCTGAAAAATAACCAACAGTGAGAGTAACTATAGGAACTACTGTATATTTTTGCTTTTAAAGGGATATTTCAAACTGAAAATTAGAGAATTTGAGTAAAAGACATATTTACCGGATCCCATGCAGGTCCCACACAGCTCCTTCCAGTCCCCTGCTGGTTATGTTTGACGAGAGCTCGGGGCAGGACCTGCCTGCTCCTCCAATCGTTGGCTGAGATGGGATGTTGCTGTGGTCAGTGATTGGCTGAGCGGGCAGGTCCTGCTCCATACTTTCTTCTTGGACACAGGAAGACAGGAGCATTGGGAGGCTAGAAGGAGCTGCAGGGACCAGGGTTAGGTAAGTATAGATTTTTAAGAGCACAGCACTGATCTCCCTGGGGGACTTCTACATACACAGTGATTGGCTGAGCAGGCAGGTCCTGCTCCAAACTTTCATCTTGGACACAGGAAGACAGGAGCATTGGGAGGCTAGACGGAGCTGCAGGGACCAGGGGTAGGTAAGTATAGATTTTTGAGACCACAGCACTGATCTCCCTGGACGACTTCTACATATACAGTGATTGGCTGAGCAGGCAGGTCCTGCTCCAAACTTTCATCTTGGACACAGGAAGACAGGAGCATTGGGGTGCTAGAAGGAGCTGCAGGGACCAGGGGTAGGTAAGTATAGCTTTTTTTTGTTTGTTTTTGCTATAGACCATCAATATAAGAATTTTTGTGAAATGTCATAATACCCCTTTAAGCACCAATGCTGACATCAGGAGTCAGAGGTCTAGTTTTCCTATACCCCACCTTGTGACATGACATGCTTATGCGGTATGCAGGCTTCTCTTCTGAAAGGAACATAATATTATTGATCAGAACAACCCCGAAACATGGATAACATAATGTAGATGAGAGGAGCTATTTTTATGCCGCTTAATAATTTATTTCCTGAGGCCTGGGAAACCTAACGCATGCCAAACCCTTCATCAAGATACCAAACCTCAACAAAAGACGCTTCCTTCCTATACGAGATAGATTGAAATTCATTAGCAGTCACTTTGTGGTACAAGATTTCTGCCGTAAACGGTATTTACATTAGATGGACTCTGGCAGGAAGACTTTCCCATTAATATGACATCAGCGGGGGTCAGGTACCCACAATCTAAATACCTCTCACCTGTAGCGCTATAAAACAATATGCAAGGATATACAGAAGATTTTCAAGTTATCGGACTATTCTATTAAAAATCTTAAAGGGGTTCTCTGATGTTGGAAAGTTACAGATTTGTAATTTACTATTTAAAAATCTCCAGTCTTCCAGTACTTATCAGTTGCTGTATGTGTGTTCTCTCCAGTCTGACACAGTGCTCTTTGCTGCCACCTCTGTCCATGTCAGGAACTGCCCAAAGCAGCAGCAAATCCCCATAGAAACCAGTTCCTGACATGGACAGAGGTGGCAGCAGAGAGCACTGTGTCAGACTGGAAAGAATACACGCCTTTCTACAGGACATGCAGCAGCTGATAAGTACTGGAAGACTGGAGATTTTTAAATAGAAGTAAATTACAAATCTATATAACTTTCTCACATCAGTTGATTTGAAAGATTTTTTATCCACTGGCATACCCCTTTAACTCTTTCAGAACTTATTAGCTTCTGCAGGTCCTGCAGGAAGTGGTGTATTCTTTTCAGTCTGAAACAGTGCTCTCTGTTGCCACCTCTTTCAGGAACTGTGAATTCCTATAGAAAACCTCTGCTGCTCTGGACAGTTCCTGACATGGACAGAGGTGGCAGCAGAGAGCACTGTGTCAGACTGGAAAGAGTACACCACTTCCTGCAGCACATACTGCAGCTGATAAGTACCGGAAGACTGGAAATTCTTAAATAGAAGTAAATTACAAATCTATATAACTTTTTGACACCAGTCGATTTGAAAGTCGTTTTTTTTCTGCTGGTATACCTCTTTAATTCTTCAGGGTACTTAGCTGCTGTATGTCCTGCAGGAAGGGGTGTATTCTTTCCACTCTGACACAACGCTCTCTGCTGCCACCTCTGTCCATGTAAAAAACTGCAAATGCCTATAGAAAACTTCTGCTCTGGACAGTTCCTGACATGGACAGAGGTGGCAGCAGAGAGCACCATGTCAGACTGGAAAGAATACACCACTTCCTGCAGGTCATACAGCAGCTGATAAGTACCGGAAGACTGGAGATTTTTTTTAATACAAGCCATTTGCAAAAATTATGTAAAAATAATAATTTTTGCAAATGATTTGTATTAAAAAAAAATCTCCATTCTTCCGGTACTTATCAGCTGCTGTATGTCCTGCAGGAAGTATCCCATTAAACATATATTAGAAGGAGGATGACTTTTTATTATCTAATACAGAAAGCAATTGTAAAACCTTATATGCCCCTTTTCCCGCTTCAATCTGATAGCAAACAGATGAACGCCTGTAAGTGCTGAATCTCAAATGAGGTTTCAACTTGTCAAAAATTTCCTTTCATATAAGCAGTGGAGGCAGGGTGACTGGGACATCTCCGTGCAGCACTCGTAATGACAGAATTAGCTGTTTTCCTGCCTTGCATTATTAAAATTATTTTGCACTAGGCGGATTATTATTTTTATTATTATTTTTTTTTTATTATATTTTTTTTTTTTCCAAATGCAAATGCAGTTTCTGGAGAGAAAATAGTAAGCTCATTATTTCTGGGACAGCTGAAGTTTTTATGAAAAGAAGAAGTTTAGCAGAAGATATGGAATTTCTCCAAACTCTGAAGCTGCATATATGATATATTTAATGTACTGGGAGATACATATTTTACTCAGCTGTCGCTTCCATATACAGACTCCTCTAGCACCGCTCGCTGCTGCCGGTCTCCGGGGACCCTCACACTGGAGATGCTGGAGACGTTTGCTGTTTGGGTGCAGCGAGGGACTCAATAATTAACCCGGCCGCTCTAACATAGGGGTGGGGGGTGGGGGGTAGAGGGGGGGCGGGGCTGCCATCAACACTTACTGATTTATAAGGGGGAGGTTTTGTCACATGGTTTTTATTTTTATTTTTTTCTATTAATAAGAGAGAGTTTATTTATGTATTTATTTATTATTATTATTATTATTACATTTTATTATTATTATAATTATTATTATTATATTATAATTATTATTATATTATTATTATTATTATTACATTTTATTATTATAATTATTACTACATTATATTATTATTATTATTATCATCATCATCATTATAATAAATAGTAAAGACTTGTCTGTAGTGACTAGGCTGAATGTATAGCATGGATAGCAGTTATCCGGGATTAGAAAAACATGGCTGCTTTCTTCCAGAGAAAACACCAGACTTGTCTCCAGTTCAGGGTTGGTTTGCAAAGGGGTACTCTAGCAAAAATAAATAAATAAATATACTGGGGGAGATTTATCAAACATGGTGTAAAGTGAAACTGGCTCAGCTGCCCCTAGCAACCAATCAGATTCCACCTTTCATTTTCCAAAGAGTCTGTGAGGATTGAAAGGTGGAATCTGATTGGTTGCTAGGGGCAACTGAGCCGGTTTCACTTTACACCATGTTTGATAAATCTCCCCCTCTGTATATATATTTCAAAACAACTGGTATGAGAAAGTGCCAGAAATTTGTAATTTACTTCTATTAAAAAATGTCAAGCCTTCTGATACTTATAAGCTGCTGTATGTTCTGCAGGAAGTGGTGTATTCTTTCCAGTCAAGAGAGCAGGAGAGGTTTTCTATGGGGATTTGCTGCTGCTCTGGACAGTTCCTGACATGGACAGAGGAGGCAGCAGAGAGCACTGTGTCAGATTGGAGAGAACACATCACCCATTTATTTTTACTGTTGCGGTTTGTTCAGACTGAGGAATCCGCGCAGAGAAGTTCCAATGGATTCTGTTGCTCGCCACCACTTACAGCCGCACACATCTCCACCCCAGGGCCGTCTTATCCATTGGGCAGGGTAGGCGGCTGCCCGGGGGCCCTTGCGTCCTAGGGGGCCCCTGCCCTCTGTGACCTGTATTTTTAGCTTTATAAGACGCACTTATAAAACTAAGTGCGTCCTATAAAGCGAAGACGGCTCCCAAGCAGGGCTGAGCACCGCAAGGAAGCCGTCCCGCCCGCCCCCTCTATTGCCGCTCACTATGCATATGCATAGTGAGCGGCCCTGAGCCACCCCCTCCGCCCGCCCAGCCCGCCCCTTCTATCGCTTCTCAGATGACAGCCGATCAGAAGCCCAGGAAAGTGCAATGAGCAGCACTTTCCTGGGCTTCTGATCGACTCAGCTAAGCGGCGATAGAAGGGGCGGGCAGTCCAGGAACTCACCCATCCGGCGGCCCCAGCAGCTGATGTCTCCCGGCAGCGCGCCACTCCCGACATCCTCCGGCACAGGCAGCGGGGTACAGAGACGCTGCCTGTGTCCTGGATGTTGCGTGCAGCCGGACACTTCCGGCACAGGCAGTCTCTCTGTACCCCGCTGCCTGTGCCGGAGGATGTCGGGAGTGCGCGCTTCCGGGAGAGGAGCTGCTGGGGCCGGCGGACGGGTGAGTAACTGGTTTGTTGTTTTGGGGGTCACTGGCTACTATGGGGGCACTGGCTACTATGGGGGCACTGGCTACTATGGGGGGCACTGGCTACTATGGGGGCACTGGCTACTATGGGGGCACTGGCTACTATGGGGGGCACTGGCTACTATGGGGGCACTGGCTACTGTGGGGGGCACTGGCTACTATGGGGCACTGGCTACTATGGGGGCACTGGCTACTATGGGGGCACTGGCTACTATGGGGGACACTGGCTACTATGGGGGCACTGGCTACTATGGGGGGCACTGGCTACTGTGGGGGGCACTGGCTACTGTGGGGGCACTGGCTACTGTGGGGGGCACTGGCTACTATGGGGGCACTGGCTACTGTGGGGACACTGGCTACTGTGGGGGGCACTGGCTACTATGGGGGGCACTGGCTACTATGAGGGGCACTGACTACTATGGGGGGCACTGGCTACTATGGGGGCCCTGACTACTATGGGGGGCACTGGCTACTATGGGGGGCACTGGCTACTATGTGGGCACTGGCTACTATGGGGGGCACTATATGGGGGGATTGGCTACTATTGGGGGCACTATATGGGGGGATTGGCTACTATGGGGGGATTGGCTACTATGAGGGGCACTATATGGGGGGCACTATATGCAAAGATGTGGGGGATTTGATGGTGGCGGTTGGGGGGGGGGGGCAATTCGCACCTCTGCCCAGGGGCCCATAATACTGTTAAGACGGCCCTGCTCCACCCGTGCCATAGACTCCATTCTATGGTTGGACAGATTCTGCCGATGTAAGCTGTGGCGAGCAATGGAACTTCTCCACACAGATTCTTCAGTCTGAACTATCCCCTAGGGTGCGTTCACACTATGGAATCCAGGTGGATAACATGATGCGGATTCCGCTGATCGTGCCCGCACGCATCTCCACCAGTGCCATGGACTCTATTTTATGGTTGGGCGGATTCCGCCCTCCGCCCAAAGAATTATCGGACATCGGAATCGACCATAGAATGGAGTCTATGGCACAGGGGTGAGCGGGGGCAAGCGGCAAAATCTGCGTCGCGTTATCCGCCTGGAGTCCGTAGTGTGAAGTAAGTAAATTACAAATCTCTTTAACTTCCTATGACCGATTGATTTGAAAGAATTTTTTTTCCCCGACAGAGTACCCCTTTAATGGAGTTATCCAAGATTAGAAAAACATAATAATAGTACATAATACAAATAATAGCACCACTCCTGGCCTCAGTTTGGGTGTGGTATTGCCACTCAGTTTTCTTTATAGTGAATAGAGCTGAGTTGTAATACCACACACAACCTGAGGACAGGGGTGGCGCTGTTTTTCTATGGAAGCAGCTGTTTTTTTTTTTTTTTTTTTTTAATTCCAAAAATCATATAAAAGCCGCCGTAATTTACTGTTTGCCATTCAGATGAATAGACTACGGTGAGTGACTAATACCCCGCTCTAATGTATGGCAAAAGACTTTACGACCTTTTCATTAAACGCGCGGCGCTTTATACGGGACCTGAAAGCTGCTCTCAAAATGTTTGCTTTGGATTCATTAAAAAGATTGCACATTTATTAAATGTAATTAAGAGCATTGGCTAATGGTTGGCTGATTCTCTAAATGCAGCCTTAAATTTGCTAATCTTTCACTGACAGCAGCGCCTGACTTCCCCGGCAATCAATGAAGTACAGAAAGAAAATTGCATTCCTTATTGAAGAACAATACCTTCCATTAATACGGCCAAATGGAGGGTTTTGTTATCTATAAACAATATTTTATATATCTTTCTAAAAGCGAAGCACGGTGTAATAATAAAAATAATAAAAAAATAATAATAATAAAAAATTCCTTTTAAGAGGCTTCAGCTTTGAAAACAAAATCATAGATCTTGGCGAGGATTCGGTGACATTAACCGAACAAAATGTACGTAAATGTAATCCCGCATAATAAAAAAAGGAATATAATTAGAACTTAATTATGTAAAACAGGAAAATAAAGGATAGATTTATATGAGAAAGGTTAGTAATTGTGATGAGCCTGGAGCTAACTAAACCACAGAGAACGGGAAGCCACCTTTTTTACAACTTTTTTGTGTCCAGGACCGGTTTTCCTTCGCAGCGAGTCATTAGAATGGTCAATCTGTTCAGGCAGGTGCCTGGAGCAGAGGAGTTTTATAACATTACCCTTAAAGCAGCAGGGACTCCTGTTATATTGACAGGTGTCCCTGCTTGTCATCGGTAAGGAGCTATGTATCTATATCACTGCTTACTGTTTCTGGCCTAATCGATTAAAAGGGATGTAGCATTAAGCAAAGGGGGAGATTTATCAAATATGGTGTAAAGTGAAACTAGCTCAGTTGCCCCTAGCAACCAATCAGATTCCACCTTTCTTTTTCCAAAGAGTCTGTGAGGAATGAAAGGTGGAATCTGATTGGTTGCTAGGGGCAACTGAGCCAGTTTTACTTTACACCATGTTTGATAAATCTCCCCCAAAGTGTTATATGTTTTGTTTGTGAACTGTAAAAAATGCCATGAAAACTACAAAGAGAGCGGGGACTCCTGTCATTTTGACAGGTGCCCCTTCCACTCTTAGCAGTGATACTCTGTGCTGTGTCATCTAACTCCTTACACTCCATGGGCTTAGAACTTGAGTGTAGGGCCAAACTAAACATCATGTTAAATCCCAAATAAATTGGGTGGCCCAATTCAAGCAAATTAGTATCGGGAAGTTTACTTATCTTCAAGAGCGGTACTGTTTCTGAAAGAAGGCAGACATGTTTTTTCCCCTAACCCTCCCCTGATGGAAAATGTTGGGGGGGGGGGGGGGGGAGAATTGATTAGTTGGGTGTCTGATGGTTGTGCTTTTAGGGAAATAAGCTGCCACCAGAGGTGTGACTAACCATCCTCCCCATTCAGATCACTAGCCTAGCCATGTGGATATATACATAGGGGATCAGAAGGAATAGCTGGGAACAGTATTCAGTAGAGATGAGTATAATGAGTCGGATTGTTTGGCATTGATTACCGGTGACTGAAGAAGTTGGATGCAGCCCTAGAAAGTCCAGGAAAACAAGCATAAAGCATATGGCCTATGGCTGTATCCATGTTTTTTTCTGGGTTCTCTAGAGCTGCATCCAACTTCTTCAGTCACTTGAAGTATGCTCATCATTAGTATTCAGCCAGCAGCTTATGATGTGTATATCCGGCCTTAGAGGCCCTCACTATGAACTCACAGTAAAAGATCTGTCCTGACCAATAGAGTAAAAAAAGGATAAAGCAGCCACATGGTATCAAGGATAACCGGGGTGAATCAAGGGTAGTCAGCAGCCACAATGTAGGACAAGGGCTGCCATGGTCTGTAAATTAAGAAAGGTATAGAGAAGGGGTAGAGAACCTTGGCTCGCCAGCTGTTGCAAAACTACCACTCCCATCATGCCTGGACAGCCAAAGCTAAAGCTTTGGCTGTCCAGGCATGATGGGAGTGGTAGTTTTGCAACAGCTGGAGACCCAAGGTTCCCTACCCCGGTATATACTATAAGGCGCACAGATGAGAAGTTAAGTCAGTCAATCCTGAACAGTAACAATACAGCGATAAAACAATGGGATCAGCAATGAACATGGTAACAGCCGCTATAACTGAGAATTAGTGATGCAACTAATAGGATCTGAAATAGAGCACCCTATAGTGTGTCTGTACACAGTGCACCGCTCAGCATCCCCGCTGGCCCCGGGACAAAAGGACATTGCTGGAGCGTGGCGAGCTACATTTATTACCGTTATGTACTTGGTGTTGACTTTAAAGTCGACTTTTTCTCACCGTGACATTTTTAGGTCTAACATTCGGGGCTGATTAATAACTTATACTGTATATAGTCTGAGCTCCTGTTCTGTAATACAGAGATCTGCCTCAGCTGCATAGGTATAGAGTGACATGATAGATTTCTATGAGTTTTCTGTCAACACTAGGGGGAGCTAAGGAGCTGACTTTGCGTTGTTTATACTTTTCACTGAAAACAATAAATACTATGCAATACATCCTTTAGCGCCACCTAGTGTTAACAACAGGCAACCAGAATTATATTCTTTATGGTAACTTTGTCTATCTACTGCTCTCTGTATGCTATGAATATGGATATAGTAAGACATTGATCAGCTCAAAATTTGGTAATTATTTATATAGGTGTTTTATTGCTTTATTGTATTGCATTGTCTTCGGAAAAAAAAAAAATAAGCATGTACTCACAGACAGGAATCACTCATCTATTCGTAAGTACTGTTATTATAGAGAGCAACGTGCAGAAGGTTCTCCATTGTCTTAAGCCTGATAACCAGCTCCAGATCTAAACCCCAGGGGGGGACTGCAAACAATACCTATTCATGAAACATATATGAGGGTAGATCTCCCATGATGGAGCACTATCTCAGCAGAGTAACCACTATGTGCCGGATAACAATGGACTGCAACATTTAGGTCAATGGATTCGTAAAGTACATATCGAACGTAAGAAAAATCCAAACAATAGACTTTGGCCAAATCCTTTGTGTTGTATCATCATGGCTGGGTTGTATCCTCAATGGAACAGTGCATAGAATGAAATCTCGTTATTGGTACGGTTACCGTATGAAGCCTACACCTGTAAGCACTCTCTTGTATAATACACAGTGGTACCTTGGTTTAAGAGTAACTTGGATTGAGAGCGTTTTGCAAGAAGAATTGTAACTTGGTTTAAGAGTAACTTAAATTGAGAGCGTTTTGCAAGAAGAGCTCAAAGTTTTTCAAAATTGTAACTTGGCTTAAGAGCATTATATTGATTATATCGATTCTCCCAAATTTCGATTTTAACATCTGTCTAACTTTGAACCAGATTTAGGCTGCTCCGCAGAACTTTCTCCATAGAACTTGCTCTAAAGAACTTTGTCCCTAGAACTTTCTCCATAGAACTTGCTCTATAGAACTTTCTCTATAGTACTTTGTCCCTAGAACTTTCTCTATAGAACTTTCTCCATAGAACTTGCTCTATAGAACTTTCTCTATAGTACTTTGTCCCTAGAACTTGCTCTATAGAACTTTCTCTATAGAACTTGCTCTATAGAACTTTCTCTATAGGACTTTGTCCCTAGAACTTTCTCTATAGAACTTTCTCCATAGAACTTGCTCTATAGAACTTTCTCTATAGTACTTTGTCCCTAGAACTTGCTCTATAGAACTTTCTCCATAGAACTTGCTCTATAGAACTTTCTCTATAGTACTTTGTCCCTAGAACTTTCTCTATAGAACTTTCTCCATAGAACTTGCTCTATAGAACTTTCTCTATAGTACTTTGTCCCTAGAACTTGCTCTATAGAACTTTCTCTATAGAACTTGCTCTATAGAACTTGCTCTATAGTACTTTGTCCCTAGAACTTGCTCTATAGAACTTTCTCCATAAAACTTGCTCTATAGAACTTTCTCTTTAGAACTTTCTCCATAGAACTTGCTCTATAGTACTTTGTCCCTAGAACTTTCTCCATAAAACTTTCTCTATAGAACTTTGTCCCTAGAACTTTCTCTAAAGAACTTTCTCTGTAGAACTTGCTCGATAGAACTTTCTTTATTGAACTTGCACCATAGAACTTACTCTATAGAATTTTCTCTATAGAACTTTCTCCATAGAACTTTCTCTAAAGAACTTTCTCTGTAGAACTTGCTCTATAGAACTTTCACCACAGAACTTTCTCCATAAAACATTGCCCCCCAATGAGTTTTCTCTCTACTCCATGAGCCCTGATCCCACTTGAAAAAAGATCAGTGCTGCCTCTGCCACCTGTCCGGTCTAATCCACGTCATGTTACAGAATAAAGCTCAGCAGTTATTTACTATGGGAGCTCCACGGCGCATTTTTTATTCTTTTGATGCAACATTTTGCAAGGCTGGGGGAAAAAAAAAGCCACACGTGAAAATGTATTCCACATCTAAAAATCAGTCCATTGTGTTCTCCTAAGCTTTGATAATGTGTATTTTACAAGCAATTGTCACCTGGGTTGAAAGTAGCAATTGTCATGTAATGCAGCCGGTGTCACAGCCTGTCATTTGGAGCTGGGAAGAGACTATTGTAGTGCGATGTCTAACAAGATAAAATAGCTCTCTCCATTAAGATTAAAGCGTTTAACATTGGCAGTTTCACCTACGCAGCGACAGGTTTTCATGTCTGGGTGTCATATTTATGGCGTTTCCACTAATGTTTTCCTAAAGTCAATTATTAAATATAAATTCTCTCTTACACCAGAAAAAAAAAAAAAGGGAATAAATTGAAATAAGTGTAATAAATGCCTCCTCTCCGCGGTTAAATCGCTGCATTTGATGTAAAAAGCTTTGAAGTTGCCGGGATATGATATGGAGATGATACTCTTTGCTCTTATGAGATGCTGTAAATGTATTTTGGTGTTTTAGTTTATTCGGTGTTGGCAATTTAGATAATTGTATTATGATAATGCGCAGCGCGAAAAAGCATCCAATAAATGTAACTATAAATTTTTCTCCATTTGATTCTTTAACCCTCCGCCCCTCTCTGAATGCTGCCAGAACTAGACGGCTGCTAACAGCACCGCTAAATGATAGTCTACATTTAGAATATAGATGTAAACTTGTACAGGGACATATGCAAAAGGGAGTTTAGGTTGATTTAACTGACACCCCCCCTCCCCCTTGAGCGCCTTTCAATTGTATGGGCGTCCTTAAGATGCCCATAGAGTTGGATGGTGAGTGGAGCTTTTAACAGTAAGTGCCCAGAGTTATAAGAGACACTCATCTTCTCGACCACTAGAGGCTGGGAGTGACTTTTTCTCCAGGAAAGTTGCGTGTAGTATGACATCACTCATTCTGCACATGAGGAGTTTGGCCTCTAGCAGCTGCAGGCAGTGGCCCTTGGCCAAGACGATGATCAATAGAACTCCAATAAATGGAGTACAATCTTGGGGGAAAATGGGGCACAGAGGTAGCTTACCAACTGGGCAATATGTACACGGGTGAAATAACTACTGAGGGCTATCTACAGGAAGAAACTCAATACTGTTGATCTAAATACTGGAGAAAGTACCTACTGGGGCTAATCTACAAGGGAAAACTACCTACTGGGGGCTAATCATCAGGAAGAAACTACCTACTGGGGCTAGTCTACAAGGGAAAACTACCTACTGGGGGCTAATCATCAGGAAGAAACTACCTACTGGGGCTAATCTACAAGGGAAAACTACCTACTGGGGGCTAATTATCAGGAAGAAACTACCTACTGGGGGCTAGTCTACAAGGGAAAACTACCTACTAGGGGCTAATCTACAGGAAGAAACTACCTACTGGGGGCTTATCTACAAGGAAAAACTACCTACTGGGGCTTATCTACAGGGAAAAACTACCTACTAGGGGCTTATCTACAAGGAAAAACTACCTACTGGGGCTTATCTACAGGGAAAAACTACCTACTAGGGGCTTATCTACAGGGGAAACTACCTACTGGGGGCTAATCTACAGGGAAAAACTACCTACTAGGGGCTTATCTACAGGGGAAACTACCTACTGGGGGCTTATCTACAGGGGAAAACTACCTACTGGGGGCTTATCTACAGGGGAAAACTACCTACTGGGGCTTTTCTACAGGGGAAAACTACCTACTAGGGGCTAATCTACAGGAAGAAACTACCTACTGGGGGCTTATCTACAAGGAAAAACTACCTACTGGGGCTTATCTACAGGGAAAAACTACCTACTAGGGGCTTATCTACAGGGGAAACTACCTACTGGGGGCTAATCTACAGGGAAAAACTACCTACTAGGGGCTTATCTACAGGGGAAACTACCTACTGGGGGCTTATCTACAGGGGAAAACTACCTACTGGGGGCTTATCTACAGGGGAAAACTACCTACTGGGGCTTTTCTACAGGGGAAAACTACCTACTAGGGGCTAATCTACAGGAAGAAACTACCTACTGGGGGCTTATCTACAAGGAAAAACTACCTACTGGGGCTTATCAACAGGGAAAAAATACCTACTAGGGGCTTATCTACAGGGGAAACTACCTACTGGGGGCTAATCTACAGGGAAAACTACCTACTAGGGGCTTATCTACAGGGGAAACTACCTACTGGGGGCTTATCTACAGGGGAAAACTACCTACTGGGGGCTTATCTACAGGGGAAAACTACCTACTGGGGCTTTTCTACAGGGGAAAACTACCTACTGGGGGCTTATGTACAGGGTAAACTACCTACTGGGGGCTAATCTACAGGGAAAAACTACCTACTGGGGGCTTATGTACAGGGTAAACTACCTACTGGGGGCTTATGTACAGGGTAAACTACCTACTGGGGGCTAATCTACAGGGAAAAACTACCTACTGGGGGCTAATACACAGAAAGAAACTACCTACAGGGGGCTATCTATAGGGTTGAACTAACTACTGGTGCTCTATCTTAAAGGGGGAAAATGACCTACTGGGACTCTCTACACAAGGAACCTAAATACTGGTAGCTAAATACTGGGTACCTACTGGGGGTTATCCACAAGGGGAAACTACCTATGGGAGGTTATGCTTAGAATGGGCTTATCTACTGAACCTACCTATTGTGGACCTAAATACTTGGTAAACTATCTACTCGGGGCCTATCTTAAAGGAAAACTACTGGGTATCTACAGGGAGAAACTACCTACTTAAGACTTTCTACAGGAGGAGTCTACCTTCTGGCAGCCTAACTAAATACTGGTATACTAGTACTAAATACAAGTGAAGCATTAGGCTGTAAGATGGGAAAAAAGGAATAGTACTCAAGCCACAATTGGTGGACTGGAATCACTCTTTTGGTCACTGCACAAACTCAAATTAGATAAGAACCTTGGCTATGAATAAGGGTGCAACAATGCACTAGAAACACGTTGGATAAATGAATAGGGTTTTTTTTTAATATTGTATTCATGTTTTTCCATGCTTTTATATAAATCAAGAACTTTTGCTGGATCGAACAAATTGCTTTCTTGAAACTCCACGCAAAATGTGTCAAATCATATATTTTATACCTTAATGCTCAGGTAACATTCCCTCCCAAAGATGAACAGAAATGTTGGAGGAGAGAAGCATAGTGTAGTTGGATTCGAATATGCCTGATCCTTTTGTTCTCAATGTAGGTAAGTTTCTACCAGAGGTATATAGCACCAGCTTACTCTTTCTCCGTTCATGCACACTCAACTGACCTGAGTGTGCAAGTGTATAGTTGGAATAGTGGTAGAAACAGATAGCTATTGGCTATATAATCTTTCCTTTGACAGCTATGTGAAGTGCATGGCCGGTGTTAGCATGATGACTGGGCTATTTAATATGCAAATGAGGCCGATTAGCATATAAACGACCATCCATAGAGAAATATAGCTGCAGTGTTGTTCCCTTGTTTATGACAGTGTTCCTCATTCACAATCTGTATATAGCATTAGACCTGTCCTAGCGCCGACCTTTCATTTGCTCATAGATCCCCGGCAGCTTCCCCGTTCTCCGATGCGGCGGTGCCAGGTAAAGTTCACGTTATAGCTTGAATTCCAATGAATAAACGACTTATTAGCATAACCTATTAATTTTCACAAACACCTTTTTTTTCAATAAGAATGTGAATGAAATAAATGTATAAAATGTGCGCAGACGAGTAATTAACAGATGTACGGCGTTAATAACGTTCACCCGGGCCGCACTGACAACATTTCTATTCTGTCTTTGGGCTTTCTGAATATTGGAATAAATTCAATTAAAGATGTATTTGCCCCAAGTAAAATGAAATGACAGACAGTTATCCCGCTACACGCCGCCGCCGCCACTGCTCTCCAAATAATTCACAATAAGATGGTAGTTTTTTATTTTTATTATTTGTTTTTTCCTCCTTTTTGTTTTATGGCCTTGAAAATGATAGATACTTCTGTACTGTATAATTTAACCCTTTCTGGGGATCACATGGACAAATCATTTCTACAGATGCATCAGATTAGGACAAGTTAAAGACCCAAGCACAGAACATAACAAACAGCCTATTCTTATCTCTCCGCAGGGGTGCAACTACCACTGTAGCAGCCATAGTGGCCACTATGAGGCGTACTGCATCAGGGGCCCCATCCCTGCAATATTCTGGGCCTCCTGAGCTGTCATCATACAGTACTACCAAGGGAGATGCCTACCATGGGGGGGAGGACACTATTTTGGGGGACACTATATACGGGGGGATATAAGGTGAGATGTCTACCACAGGGGACACTATGGGAGATGCCTACCATGGGGGACACTAGGGGAGATGCCTACCATGGGGGACACTAGGAGAGATGCCTACCATGGGGGACACTAGTGGGGATGTCTACCATGGGGGACACTAGGGGAGATGTCTACCATGGGGGACACTAGGGGAGATGCCTAACATGGGGGACACTAGGGGAGATGCCTACCATTGGGAACACTAGGGGAGATGCCTACCATTGGGAACACTAGGGGAGATGCCTACCATGGGGGGCACTAGGAGAGATGCCTACCATGGGGGACACTAGAGGAGATGTCTATCATGGAGGACACTAGGGGAGATACCAACCATGGGGGGCACTAGGGGAGATACCTAACATGGGGGACACTAGGGGAGGTACCTACCATGGGGGACACTAGGGGAGATGCCTAACATGGGGGACACTAGGGGAGATGGTTACCATGGGGGACACTAGGAGAGATGCCTACCATGGGGGACACTAGGGGAGATGCCTACCATGGGGGACACTAGAGGAGATGCCTACCATGGGGGACACTAGAGGAGATACCTACCATGGGGGACACTAGGAGAGATACCTACCATGGGGGACACTAGGGGAGATCCCTACCATGGGGGACACTAGAGGAGATGTCTACCAAGGGGGACAATATGTACAGGGGGGGATAATAGGGGAGATGTCTGTGTAGACATGCGGTCGTATGCGGCCTTTTTATCTATATTTTTTGTGGATCTGTAAAAGGATGACACTAGCTAGAATTAAGGAAACATAACTTCTACAAATTAAAGGCGATCCCATAGACTTCTGTTGGTGTGTTTGTGCCACAATGACAGTCCGCACTAGAGCATGTCAGTATTTTTTGAAGCACGGATCATGGCCGTAAAATTACAGACATGACTAGGGCCATAGAAATATATGGGATGAATCCGCACTTACAGACAATAAATACAGACATGTGAAGGCTTTAGACAGGGAAACCAAGGCTAAGGCTATATATGATTGGGCCACCTGTGTCTAAAATACAGCAGCCAATGGTCCCATGACTTTGCTGGCCAATCTTTAAAAATGAATAAATAAAAACAAAAAATGTAATAAAATAACAAATCTTTACTCATATTTTTAATTTCCCATTGATTCAGAACCAAAGTTTTGATGGTGTTCATCTAAAATGTGATGACTGCCCTCGGCAGTGACCTGCTGTACAACTATTGTTACTGACTAGAGATTAAAGCCAGTTGTCAGGGCGTCTCCAGGTTCTTGCAGGTCCTTGGGCGACAGAGCCTCCCCTCATCCATCCACTATGCACAATCTCTTGAGACACTATTAACATACACAAACACACATTACTCGCACACATTACTGACTGATTGACTGACACACACACACACTTTCACACAACACTAACAAGCCAGTCTTCTCCCTCTTCCTCTCTGACGGTCTGATCTCCCCAGGGTAATATTGAGGGTGTGATCAGGTCAACTACCCCCCCTCTCTCTCTCTTTGCAGGACAATCACAAGTCCTGCTCCCCTGTCTCCAGATGTTCGGCCTGCTCACCCTACACTACAGTGAGCAGGCTGAACATTACAGTACCAGGCCCCTTTCTGGGCCCCTAGAGGCGCTGTGGGCCCTGGCACTTGCCAGGGTGAGCTTGGTGCTGACGATGGCCCTGCCAGTGGTGGACTATACTGTTTGCATGGTGTACTCCACCATTGGCATTACCAGCCTCTGGTACGGGTGCCCTTACATTTTGCCCAGATTGAGATATCGCAATGTAGTGGTGCACAATAGTTTGGTGAGTGTTACTTCTGTAGATCATTTCCTTGTATCCTTATCAGGGGGTTTCCCAGAACAACGCAACGGCAAGACCCAATAATAGGGAAGGCAAAGCAATGTCAGCTGCTCAGACAAGCTCTATAGTGTTAAGTGGACCTGTCAAACTGTTCGGCAACATTTTCTGGACTTAAACCTTCGACTTTTGATACTTCGCGGCTGTGGAAGTTGGATGCCATTAGGAGTCTTGAAAAACATGGATAAAGCCATAGGCCATAGGCTTTATTCATGTTTTCCTGGCAGCAGCTTTTGCAGCTGTGGGGAGTCAAATGGGGAGTGTTCAGGTTCGGAGAACATTGCCGACCTCAAACAGTTTGACAGGTCCAGTCAGCGCTAATTGTAGTAAATATCCAAGGTAAAACATCTCACTGGAGAATAATGGTGTACCATCAACTTTCATACCCAGCTTCTTTGAGGCAGGAAGGGCAATAGAGTTTCCCTAGTAGTGGAATCGTTTTCTGGAGTTCCCCTACAGTATACCAATTGGGAATGACTGATATGCCCATACAGAAATATGCTCGATATAAAAAGACGTCTAAACGCGCGCAATGCCCTAAAATATTCTATTCTTCTACATGGTCACATTCAGCGTAATATAATAACAAGCAAAATGTGAGCACTTCATATTTAGATGCCTCCACGGAATAATGAAGCTTCATCAGTATGGTTTTAAGCAATGCCTGACCCTCTACCCCTGGCTCATGTTCCCACAATAGAGCCGTTCCAAGGCAATTTTTTTTCCATATTTCATTTCTTTAATTCACGAGGAGGTTCTGCTGAGTTTAAGAATCTGCAATATCCAATTTCCAGCCTCGTTTCCTGCAAAATCTAATATTGCCAATCGCTAAACTGCTTGAGCATCATCCTGCCTGCTCCTCTACCTACCCACAGACGGGGATTCATTAAATTAATTGAGATGATGAATGATTGTACGGTGCCCTGACTGTTCTTAGCTCTGTGCCTCCGAAAAACAAAAGCATATGCACTGCCGAAACACAACTGCAAGGAAAATGCATCCAAAAGACAACAGAATCCCATACCAGGATATAGCACTATAAATTCTCCAAATATTGCTTGGTTAAAAAAAGAGTTTTACAACCTAAAACCACTAAAAATTAGGTTTAGGATCGATCCTTTCAAAAAGAATATATGAGAATAGGAATGGTTGTGGCAAATAGCAACGTCAGCAATACTATACAAGACTGTGACTCCTCAACTTAGAGGAGCAATGAGCTCAGGTCAGACTGGCCACAGGGGAACAAGCGGATCCTCCAGCGTCTACATACAGTGCCCTGGCCCATCTAGGAGAGGAAGGACAGTATATGTTTTCCTTAAACTAAATATGACAAAAAAGTATTGGTGGGGATCCCAGAATCCACCTAAACTAAAGAATAAAAAGTAGTGGGGCCTGAGCAGAGGAGGGCAAACAAGTGGTGGTGGAGATCCCAGTCAGTGTTCAGATCCCTCCGGGGAGAAAGAACAGTGGGGTGTGCGTATAGAAGAGAGGCCCAGGCCCAACCAGGAGAGGAAGGACAGAGTGGTTTGTCTAGGGAAGACCCCATGGTCCATCCAGGAGAGGAAGGACAGTGGGGTGTGTGTCTATCGGAGGCTCAGGCCCAAACTGGAGAGGAAGGACAGTGGGGAGTGTCTAGGGCAGATGCAACTTTCCATCCAGGAGAGGAAGGACAGTGGGGTGTGTGTCTAGGGAAGAGGCTCAGGCCCAACCTGGAGAGAAAGGACAGTGGGATGTATCTAGGGGAAACACCAAGGTCCATCCAAGGGAAGAAGAATGATGGGGTGTGGATCTACAAAAGAGGCCCAGGCTCATCCATGAGAGGAAGGAGAGTGGGGTGTGTCTAGGGGAGATGACAGGACCCAATCAGGAACGAAAGGACAGTGGGGTGTGCCTAGGGGAGATGAAAAGGGCCAATCAGGAGAGGAAGGACAGTGGGGTGTGTCTATAGGAGACGACAAGGCCCAATGAGGAGAGGAAGGAGAGTGGGGGCAAGATGAGAGGCTCAATCCTAACAAGGAGAGGAAGACCTGTGTGTGTGGGAGAGGAAGGACAGTGTGTGTGGGGGTTCTAGATGAGAGACTCATTCCTATCCAGGAGAGGAGGACCAGTGTGTTTAGGGGGGGGAGGTCTAAAAGAGAGGCCAAGGCCCATCCAGGAGAGGAAGGACAGTGGGGTGTGTCTAGAGTAGAGGCCCAAGCCCATCCAGGAATGGAAGGACAAGAGAACAGAGGAGGCAGTATGGTGGTATGGATCCCAGCACAGGACAGCATGTTTAATGTGCTCATGGGTATTATACACTGTATTTTGTTTATAGACCAAGTATGTTAAATGCTCCAATTGGTGGGAAGGATTATTTTTGGAGTGACATTTGGAAGGATTTTCTTTATTATTTTATCAACATCCAAGCTGTAGGAACGGTTCTATATACTGTATGCTACTAATACAATCACAATACCTCTACGCTGTAGGAACGGTTCTATATACTGTATGCTACTAATACAATCACAATACCTCTACGCTGTAGGAACGGTTCTATATACTGTATGCTACTAATACAATCACAATACCTCCACGCTGTAGGTAGACTCCTTTGTGTGCTACTAATACAATTTCATTCAACACCGATTAGCAAAATTGGATGAATGCAGTGTGTTACCCTGGATATCATTGAGTTAGACTGCTATGCCGAAGCCACCTGTGCCTGCCAGGAGCCTAATAGATTCCAGTTAGTAATTCACCAGCTGTTTGGAAGCTTTTGCTTGACATCTAAATGTCATATATAGAAACTGTTTAATTTGTGCACATTGCTGATCTTCCAATAAACCAGAGCCTCAAATAACAGTAGGTTCAACTTTGTAAGGTCTTTTCTGGGCCATCAGTACTTGTAACCAAGTTTAATGTACAATGCAACAGGTAGTGCTGATCTGTGATCCATGAGATGGACTACATATTCACTGTGCATCCCACTGGAAGCAAGGCTCAGGTGTTCCATTACTAAGGTGAATACTCCGATTGGTGGATAAGTAACACCTACCTGGAGTATAGTGAAGTGCTGCACTGCCATCCTCCTGTTCAGGATAAGCTGTCCCGTAACGCCTTATTATACAGGACGATTATCGGCCGTATTCGACCGATAGAAGCAAACGATCAGCTGACATGAACGGTGTCGGCTGATCGTTGCTGTTGTTTGTCTTTCAGCATGTTAAAAGACAAACGACTGTGATAGCAGAGATATGCTGCTGTCGCTCCATGGAATAGGAGCGGCGGCAGCAGACTACTGCTATCCTCGATGGGCTGCCCGGGCGATTTAGCAATCACCCGGGCAGCTCCCTGCAGCCCCCTCCTGGCTCGCACTTGCTTGCTGCCAACGCGTGTTATAGTGACGGCAGCGAGCGGAGAACGAGGAGCAAACGATCGCTGATGTTTGCTCCTCTATGTCGCCTCGTCAATGGAGCAGGTGGACTAGCTCACACAATGAGGAGGATTACACTGCTAACAGCACAGAAACTGCGCAGAGGAAGAAGGTAAGTGACATACCTTCCTCCTCGATGCCCCTTGCGCAGTAGGGGGGTATCAGCAGGTTAGATTGGTCTAAACCGCTGATAGTTTTCCATAAACTAGTTATAAAAATGAGATAGTAATGCTGCCTTCAGCGGGGTTGGCCAACAATGTGTTTGGTGGCCTCTAGAATTTCCCCGATGGTAGAAGTTGGGAAGAGAGTTTGGGAGAGAAGGGTCAGCCATGTTGTATTTTAATAATCCCTATACTTTTGTTTCTGGAGGGATAAGCTGCCATCGTAAGACTCTATTGTTTTTTTTTCTACCCTTTTCCCATTTAGAATACATATGTGCTCTGCTGTTCTTAGCATGCATGTATATGGGGGGGGGGGGGGTCGTGATTGTTAGATGGCGACCAGTTGAACAAGCATTCGTCCAGAAGCTATCAGAAGGGAACACGTCCAGTTTACCTCTGTTGTTTACATTGTGCACATTCCATCATTAATACTTTATAATTTATTTAAGATTTATCTCAGTAATTCTTTCCTCCGCTGCACTTGTGAATGGGAAATGTCAAATAATGCAATCTTGGCGCTCAAGTAGTCTCTCTCTCTCTCTCTCTTCTTTCTTTTTTTTTGTTAACAGTAATCTTTATTTTTCTAGTGAAGATCAAAACTGCACACTTCAAGATTATTCTTTTCGAGGAAGATGGGATTCTGGGTAAATAATTCCTTTTAATTAAAGGAAATGTTTGCTTATACGGCATTGAGCAGATCGGTGGAGTTTGTTTGCCGTCCCTCCGTTACTCTGTGTTGCTCCTGTTAATTAAACAAACGAGTCTCATCATTATTCTTTGGAGATGCTGTTAATCTGTGAGGATAACGCAAGCTGTCTTTATGCCAATGTTGAATTTATTGCTTTGGGAAGGCTGGAAGCAGAGCTGTACTTGGACATTAAGACTTGCGGATACTCTGTCTATTATGATGAGAGGCATACAGAGATCACAATGTTTGGTTTGCATTTGGCGCGGATTTACGTGGCTCCCTGGGAGCTGAACTTTGATATCAGTCATTGGGTCTTTGAAACTTGAGGAAATATATATAATTTTAGTATGCAACGTGCATCAGTCATTTATTATCTATGATTTATTAAAAATAAAAGACGAGTGGGGAAGCTTTCAATCATTCGAGGCAGCTGACTACCGGTGCATTTGGAACTGACGACAAGCCATGAAACGAAAAGTCTGTCTGCTCTCACCAGGTGTAGATTCTTGGCAAAGTTTGCTTCACTTTCTTGCCCAATGCTAATGTTCCCCCAAATTTAGCACCTGCCATGGTTTCAACTTTGTTGAGGTATGTTCTCGCATTTTGATTTCTTCTTCCGATCACAACTAATACTGTATTTTCCTGCGAATAAGACCACTTTGTAACCCAGGGAAATCTTCTCTTATTCGCCGAATATCGTCTTAAAGGGCAGGTGCTGAAAAATCAGAACTGGACTGAAGAGTCTGCGGTTGCCGCTTACGTGGGGGGAGCTAAAAAATGACGGCATCCCTTCTGAATGCGGTGATCGTATGAAGGGCGGAGCAAGCTGCAGCCATCCGGGTTATGAAAAAAAGACATGCGGTTGAGTGGCCGGGTGGCCAGAAAAACACACATCTTTCACCCATCTGGCTGCCCTTGTCTCCTACCGGTACTACTGTGCCTCCTTCTCTGCCTCTCAGATCTCGCTTCTGTCTGATGTTTTTTATTTGGTGTGTGTTAGCAGAAGGGTATTGTTAGACTATGTACACTCTACGTAAGTTTGGTGGAAATTCCGTGATTTCCACGAAACTTACGTAGTGCTGCAGCCTGAGGGAATCCCGGCTGGAGTGTATACACATGGTATACACTCCGGCCGAGATCCCTAGCGGCCCTGTAGAAAACTGACATGTCAGTTTTCTGCGGCCTCTCTTCAGTGATTAGCGGCCACAGAAAACCCTGTCAGTGCACACTATGGATCGAGCAACTCCGGCTGCACGCTCCATTGTGTGCTGTGGGGTTCTGATGCGGGCGAGCACGGATGCACCCGCATCAGAACTCTGCGGCGCTAAAGATCACCTGGCCGGTACTGCAGTAACGGCCTGGATGATCTTTTCAGATCATCAGAAACGGCTGGTCTCATACATCGTGTGAACATCGCCTTATACTGCTAGTAGTGTAGGGCTTATCAAGTGAAATATTCTTGCAAAAACATTCATTTAGCAAACTCATCTACTTCTCCTGATATGCCGCTCTGTCCTTCTTATATTTGTCTAGGTTACCAACCACCGCTCTGCTCTAAAAGCAGTGGTATGGCTGGTCTATATAGATATGTATATATACATATGCACTCTGTTTTTCACTTTATAAAACGCATCTTTTAGCAAGAAAATATCTTGCGGAAAAGAGCCTGTGTCTTGTATTCTGCAGACAGGGCGTCCTGACTGCTTTGCTAATGGTCGCTGATTCAGCACTATGGCCGACTGCTGGATGAGCTGTGCAGCTGCTGATAGATACACAATCCTCTCCCTTCTCCTGACACACATCCATCAGTCAGATGAGTCCTGGACAGGAGAGCAATCTGAAGGTGATGTGATTCCTACATGTAAGAACCCATAGGAACCACAGCAACAAAGGAGCTGTAGGACCTGCAGGACCTTCAGTGATGTCACAGTCATGTGATTAGTAACATGATTGGTAGAAGGGCTCCTTGTGACAATCTGTATTAAATTTGTGTGTGTGTGTGTCTGTATCTGTATGTAGCAGAGCTGTTTGTGTATGGTAATGTAGCAGAGGTGTGTCTGTTTGCATGTAGCAGATCTGTTTGTGTATAATGAAGTAGCAGAGGTGTGTATGTCTTTCTGTGTGTATGTAGCAGAGCTGTTTGTGTATGGTGATGGTGCAGAGCTGTGTATGTTTGTGTCTGTATATTGGTACAGTTTATGTAGCAGAGGTGCGTCTCCTTAAAGATGGCGGCGTGAGACCGCAGAAACGTCGCACCTTACCTGTTTGCTGTGTTGCACTTGCCGCTATTTGATAAAATTAGGGATGGTCCGAACAGAGTTGTGTTCGGGTTCGTACGAACCCGAACCCTCGGTAATGATTCCTGCTTTCTGCCCACTCCGTGGAGCGGGCGGATCCAGCGGGAGAACCGCCTGGAAAACTGGGATACAGCCATAGCCACAGGCTGTATCCCAGTTTTCCAGGCGTTACTCCCACGGGATCCGCCCGCTCCACGGAGCGGGCAGACAGCGGGAATCTGCTGCCGAGCGTTCGGGTTCAACCTTAGCAGGTTCGGACCATCCCTAGATAAAATCTTTGGAATAAACCACATTGTGTGAAGTTGAAGGAGTTGCCTTGGATGATTCTTTAAATAGTAACGGTCCGGGTCCATGGCGGTCCGTGACGAAAGAAGATTTCTTTGCATGGTACCAAACAGAAGACAAGAAGCATAGTCAGACCAGCCAAGGTCAGGGCAGGCAAAGTTTACTCACAAATGGAAGACAGACAGAAGGTGAAGACATTCAGAGTTCTCTATCGAATACTTAATGGTCAGAAGGTCAGAACAGGCAACAGACAGGCGGACGTAGCCGGGAAAGAAGCTTGGTCACAAACGGAGTTGTAAGAAGAGTAGAACATCTATATTGAACTTAGAAACGTATTTCTCTTAAAAGGTGTAATTGAAGTTGAATAGTGAAGGTGCCTGGGGTGACAGATGACTGGCAAAGGGAGTGTTAACAAGACAAAGAGTCAGCTTTTTAGTCACAGCCCTGGAGGTCCAAACCAGGAGAGAGAGATGGCGAACAGGGTACAAGGATAGAGTGCAGGAGGAGAGTCACCATGGTGTATAAGAGCGCTACAGTCCGGCATCACAGGTGGATACTGTTTGTGGGTACTCCATGGCCAGTGTGAAAACCGCGCTATTCTCGAATTTTGTTATGGATAGTAAAAATTGAAATACCATAAATTAAAAAAAAATGTAATTTTCATATGACAGTATACAAATTCAATTTAGAAAAGTAATTATAAGGTTTCAGCCCACGATAGTAATGAAAATTACTGTCATGACCTATAGCGTTCATGTTAAGTTGTTGACTGATGCAAATTTATGTTTTATATGCACCCACATATAAGGGCTCCATAACCTGCTGTAGTAGCTTCTCATAGGCTTGGTCCGGAGCCTGACTCGTAGGTTTAATTATATAGGACAGAAAGAATAATACAGGATACAGCTGTATTCCTCTCATAAAAAGATTTGGATCAGATGGACTCCATTTTAAGTCACCTGCCGCTATTGGTGTCTGTCGATTGACAGGTCAGATATTCCTTACTTGCTCCTATGGGGGAACATACAAATGAAACACGTTTACTTGTGTATCTAAGACTAGAAAGTAATGAAGGGCGGGATGTAGAGGTAATAATTCCAACCAGCCCTACTGCTCAATGTGTCCCAATGGCCAGATTAGAAGATACCATTGGAGGGAGTGGAAATTTTCCTACTAAATATAAATTACCTTAAACTACCTGATTTTCTAGGTGACTGCTTGATAGTAGCATTAGCTTCCACTGATTCACCGTCACTCACCATTCCCACTGCCATCTGTCCTGTGCTCTACTCTCGTCCAGCTACCACCATGTTTCTGCGTCTTCCCCTGCTGCAGTTACATAGTTACATAGTTAATACAGTTGAAAAAAGACACATGTCCATCAAGTTCAACCAAGGAGGGGATGGATACAGGGAAGGGGGAGGGGTGATAGGTTCTATACATATGCATCTATATTATTTTGGTCTAAGAACTTGTCTAGCCCTGTTTTGAAGCCCTCCACTGTTTTTGCTGTGACCAGATCCTGTGGTAGACTGTTCCACAGATTCACAGTTCTCATGGTAAAGAAGACTTGTCGCCTCCGGAGATTGAACCTTTTTTTCTCCAGGCGGAGGCAGTGCCCTCTTGTCTCTCCAGGCGGAGGCAGTGCCCTCTTGTCTCTCCAGGCGGAGGCAGCGCCCCCTTGTCTCTCCAGGCGGAGGCAGCGCCCCCTTGTCTCTCCAGGCGGAGGCAGCGCCCCCTTGTCTCTCCAGGCGGAGGCAGTGCCCTCTTGTCCTTTGAGGGGGTTTTACCTGGAACATCTTTTCCCCATATTTCTTGTAGGGGCCATTTATATATTTAAATAAGTTAATCATATCTCCCCTTAAACGTCTCTTCTCCAGACTAAACAAATGTAATTCTTTTAATCTCTCCTCATAACTAAGATGCTCCATTCCCCTTATTAGTTTAGTTGCCCGTCTTTGTACCCTCTCCAGCTCTAGAACGTCCTTTTTATGAATCGGGTTCCAAAACTGGACGGCATACTCCAGATGGGGCCGCACCAAAGCTTTATAAAGCGGTAATATTATATCCCTGTCCTGTGAGTCCATGCCTGTTTTAATGCATGACAATATCCTGCCGGCCTTAGAAGCAGCTGACTGACATTGTTTGCTGCACGAACTGGAGAGAATGGAACGGCTGCACATCCCATCTATGGCTGATACTAATGCCGCTAGGCCTATATTAAAAATCAACACCAGAGTGTCTGTATATGAATTGATCAAGCCATATTGCCCCGTGTACCACCGCGCAGGTCCTCTGGTCCACACGGGTCCCTACGCTAACTCCACACCGTGTCGGTCAGCGACCGCCAACCCCGCAAAGCGTGCACGTGCAGGGAAGGGAGGCCATGGAACGGCCCTGCAACCCCAATGTCACAGGACCAGACCCAAAAAGCCCCACCAAAACCCAGCCAGCACCACCGGCGGGGAAGGCTGCCCCCAAACGACACAAGTATGGATATGGTATTACACTTACCATTGCTGCTCTCACAGAATGGGGAAGACATAAGGTCCAGACATGTGAGCACAAGCATATCCTGCTAATTTTGGTCATGTGGGTCTTAGGCCCTCTTCACACGTCCGGAAAATCTGTCCGGATTTCCTATCAGGAAATCCGGACGGATTTCCGGACTCATAGGCTAACATTAGACACGGACACCCTTCCGGGAGTCTATGGGAGCGCCGGAATCACGGGCATTTTCCTGATGTATATCAGGAAAGTGCCCGCGATTCCGGACTGGTAGAGAGCCAGCCCCGGCCGCCGTCCGATCACCCGCACACCCCCATCCCCCCCGCAACGCACCGCACACTAATCCCCCTGCACCCCACGCCCCGCCCCCCGCCGCCGCCACTCACCACGGGAACTCTGGCTCTCTGTCATCTGACCCTCTCCCGCCCCCGCCCCCCCCCCCCCCACCGGGAACTCACCACCGGGCTCCACACCTCCAACCGCCCGGACCTCAGCACTGCACTCTGACCCGGACCCGGACGCCAACCTCGCGGCCCCGACAGAGCAGGATCCAGGACAGGTGAGATTACCCCTTAGGACTACTACTCCCACCATGCTCTGCTGGCAGGCCATGATGGGAGTTGTAGTTCTGCAGCCTGTGGCCATCCAGGTTGCAGAAGTACAACTCCCATCATGCCTTGCTGGCAGGCCATGATGGGAGTTGTAGTTCTGCAGCCTGTGGCCATCCAGGTTGCAGAAGTACAACTCCCATTATGGCTCTGCTGGCAGGCCATGATGGGAGTTGTAGTTCTGCAGTCTGTGGCCACCCAGGTTGCAGACGTACAACTCCCATCATGCCTTGCTGACAGGCCATGATGGGAGTTGTAGTTCTGCAGCCTGTGGCCATCCAGGTTGCAGAAGTACAACTCCCATCATGCCTTGCTGACAGGCCATGATGGGAGTTGTAGTTCTGCAGCCTGTGGCCATCCAGGTACACGGGTACCTGTGATTTATGTTGGCATACTAGACCATATTATCTCATCAGGAAATCCTGAAGGTTTTTCCTGATGGTAAAAAAGGATTACTGTCAGGAAATCCTGATACTTTCCTGATGACATTTGAGGTCTCCTGATCAGGATTTCCTGACAGTAAAAACTGACACGAACGTGTGAATGGGGCCTTATAAAGGAGTGCTAGCTGTTCAGAGAGGGAGAACTGTGAAACACGAACTGGAGAGAATGGAACCGCTGCACATCCCATCTATGGCTGATACTAATGCCGCTAGGCCTATATTAAAAATCAACACCAGAGTGGCTGTATATGAATTGATCAAGCCATATTGTGACATTGTGTGCTGTTCTGTAGTCTATTATCTACAAGTACACCCAGATCCTTCTCCATCAGCGACTCTCCCAGTGTAACTCCCCCCAGGACATATGATGCATGCGGGTTATTACTCCCCCCAGGACATATGATGCATGCGGGTTATTAGTACCCAGGCGCATAACTTTACATTTATCCACATTGAACCTCATTTGCCAAGTGGACGCCCAAACACTCAGTGTGTCTAAGTCATCCTGTAACATCTGCACATCCTCCATAGACTCTACTGTACTACAAAGCTTGGTGTCATCTGCAAAGATAGAAACATTGCTGTTAATTCCATTCTCAATATCATTAATAAACAAGTTAAACAGAAGAGGGCCCAGTACTGACCCTTGGGGTACACCACTTATTACCGGGGACCAATCGGAGTAGGAATCATTGACCACCACTCTCTGGGTACGATTATTAAGCCAGTTTTCAATCCAGTTACACATTAAACTTTCCAAACCGATAGACTTTAACTTACCCATCAGACGTCCATGAGGAACTGTGTCAAACGCTTTAGCAAAATCCAGGTACACTATATCCACAGCCGCGCCGCCATCCAGGCTTCTACTCACCTCTTCATAGAAACATATCAGGTTGGTTTGACAGCTTCTGTCCTTAGTAAAACCATGCTGGTTATCACTTATAATACTATTAGCCACTACATATTCCTGGATGTAGTCCCTTATAAGCCCCTCAAATAGTTTCCCCACAATGGACTCAGGCTATGTTCACACTACGTATGAGACCGGCAGTTCCGTGACCCGACCGGTCTCTGAAAAGATCATCCCAGCCGGTACTGCAATACTGATGATCTTTAGCGCCGCTACTGATGATCTTTAGCGCCGCATCCATGCACGCCCGCATCAGAACTCTCCACTGCATTCTATGGAGCATGTGGCTGGAGCCACTCGCCCCATAGTGTTCACTGACAGGGTTTTCTGCGGCAGCTATTCAATGAATAGCGGCCGCAGAAAACTGACATGCCAGTTTTTTACAGAGCCGCTAGGGTATACACATGGTATACACTCCGGACGGGATCCCTTCAGCGTGCTGCACTACATAAGTTCCGTGGGAATTCCCACAGAACTTACGTTGTGAACATAGCCTCAGGGTGCGCATGTGGTTGTTCTGCTATTTAAAGAGGCAATGCACCCATCCAACACCTGTCCTCCATTGCTGGCTCTGTACTACCTAAACAGCTCCATCTGTTCCCTGGTGCAATACTGTGGTTTCGAAATGCCCTTTGGGTATGTTCACACTGAGTAAAACAGGTGTGAACATACCCTAAAGAGGTCTTTAAGAGGTTTTCTCGTCTGATTACATTATACCTAGACACAAGCAAACCGAGTTCGGACTGGTCCCCTTCTCTATGTCATGCCCCCCTTTTAGTCAAACCCCCCCCCCCCCAAGCATTAAAAAGTATACTTATAGGATAACTGTCAGTCATAGAATCTTTGGTTGCCGCCATCTTGTGTCGACAACATCATCAGTAGAGTAGAGGGAGGCTGGCCTAACTAGTGTCACCATATGACTGAAAGCTTGCTTAGCTCTGATTGGCTGAGCAAGCTGTAAGCCATCTAAGCTGCTGAATGGGGGGGGGCAGAGTCTTGAAACCAGAAAGTGGTGAAGAACAGAAGGCAGTTCTCGTTGGGCGGTGAGGTCACGGAATGGATGAATTTTGAGCAGCAACAGTCTCTACAGTGAGGGGAAGTATAAAAATTTTTTCCCCACTGCTGGAGTCGTCCTTTATATTAGATTTGAACACAAAAAATACAAAAACTAAGAAACAAAAAAGAGAAATGTTTCCTGAATATAATTTCTTTTCCTCTGTCTTCCAGCTAAAGTTTACGGCATTACGTATTATTTTCCATGATTAGTCTAACAATAAACTCCATTTCGGTTTGTGACTCACCTTCATGCGTTGCGCTCCCCTCCCGGTGCAGCGCTTCCGTAGTCTTTGTTCATTCCTGACAAAGCGTTCTTGTTCATCAGAATAACATCACATTTACTGTATCAGTGCAATTGGCAACTTAACAATCTTCCTGCTGACTCACATTCTCAGAAAATCTGGCCTCACTTACAAACCAGAGATGAAGACTTTTTAAACCTTATTGAAAAATAAAGTCAATGAAATATTAACTACATTTTAGTGCTGAGCAGATTTTAACAATCTTTTGGTAATGTTGCTAATGGGAATGATAAGCATGAGAAACATGATGTATGCCTAGTAAATGCGGGGCATGACGGCAGCGATCGGGTCTGTATATTGTGCCAGATTAGGAAAAATAGGGTTGTTTTGGGCAATGGAGTAATATACAGAAAGCTGGAAATCTGATCTATCATTGTAACATAGAGAGAACACAGAGCTATTACCTTCAAGGGTTCTTCTGGGCAAAACATAGTCATGAACTATCTACAGGATTACCGGGTTTTGGACACCTGATTATCTGTTAGCTACACAGTGAACAGCAACTTAAAGGGGTTATCCAGCGCTACAAAAACATGGCCACTTTCCCCCCTCTCTTGTCTCCAGTTCAGGTGTGGTTTGCAATTAAGCTCAATTTACTTCAATCGAACTGAGTTTGAAACCCCACCCAATCTGGAAACAAGAGAGGGGGAAAAGTGGCCATATTTTTGTAGCGCTGGATAACCCCTTTAAACAGTTGTCTCTGCTCACCAAGTTGCAGCCAGGGTTTTGCAGGGTGGCAGCCAGGATTGTCCAAGATTGCAGGCCAGGACTGTGCAGGGTTGCAGCCAGGGTTGTGCAGAGTTGCAGCAAGGATTGTGCAGGGTTGCAGTAAGGGTTGTGTAGAGTTGCAGCCAGGATTGTGCAGGGTTGTGTAGAGTTGCAGCCAGGACTGTGCAGGGTTGCAGCCAGGGTTGTGTAGAGTTGCAGCCTGGATTGTGCAGGGTTGCAGTCAGGGTTGTGTAGAGTTGCAGCCAGGATTGTGCAGGGTTGCAGTCAGGGTTGTGTAGAGTTCCAGCCAGGATTGTGCAGGGTTGCAGCCAGGGTTGTGTAGAGTTGCAGCCAGGATTGTGCAGGGTTGCAGCCAGGGTTCTGTAGAGTTGCAGCCAGGATTGTGCAGGGTTGCAGCCAGGGTTGTGTAGAGTTGCAGCCAGGATTGTGCAGGGTTGCAGCCAGGGTTGTGTAGAGTTGCAGCCAGGGTTTTGCAGGGTGGCAGCCAGGATTGTCCAAGATTGCAGCCAGGACTGTGCAGGGTTGCTGCCAGGGTTGTGCTGGGTTACAGATAGGTTTTGCAGGGTGGCAGCCAGGGTTGTGCAGAAAAATTTGAACAAACTAGATTAAGCAGGTATTCTCCACTCTGACAAACCTGGTTAAATGCTCGAGTCTCCCAATGATTTCAATGGGGTTTGTTGCTCGAGTAATGAGAATGATCATTTTAGTGCTCGCTCCACACTAGCATCTTTGTTTAAATAGTGATAAATCACCACTAAATATTACATTTAAAAAAATTCTCTCTTTTCTCTCTCCTTTATCTCTGGGTTCCTTTGACATCATGTCACCACGGGAATTGCCTGCTCAGCCAATCAGTGAATAAAGCATCACTGTGGCCACCGATTGGCTAAGCAGGTACTTCCTGTTATCATATGATGTCAGAGGAGAGCAGAGGAGGACTTGGATGGGTGTGTAGGACTCGGGTGGATGCCTATAACTTTATTATTATGTTTACACCTCCCCCTGCTGTCCTGAATTTTTTATTTTGCCTGCACCCCCCCCCTTAATGCTTTTACCATGGCTGGTCTCTACATTAATGTTGTATACCAATAGTGATGACTTTAGTTTAAATATTTAACAATATTATGTCTTTCTGGATTACGTTCCCAGTATACACTACACTCTATATAGTCTCAAAGGGCGAGAAGAGTTTACCTTCCTGACAAACCATCAGCATGTTTTGGGAAGCTGTAATGTTATAGCATAGGATAAACCATCATTTATTCATTTGTTCAATATATGTGTCTTACCTTTTTTTAGGATGCATTTCACTCAATTGCTTGCATAGTGTTTCCATGTCACTTCAAGGTGAGTATAGCTATAGAGAAAGACGTAAAATAGGATTCTCAGACTCCGGGAATACGCACGTTCCCGTATCACCCGGATACAGCGAATCACATCATCGGTGAAAGTCTTAAACGACAAGGTCAATGCAATGACCTTGAAAGTTGAGTGGAGAAGACGCCCCTTCTATCTCCTTGAAACGTTCTCCCAATCACTTTTTGTAAAAGGAATTAAATTTTCATGAGATTTCGAGTACCCAACGAAGTTCTCCAGTAAAGTACAAACTGCATCTGACGTTGCTCCGCTGCGCTGAGTGACACATCCGTTTGGAAAGCTGCTTTTTTTCGTTTTCTTCAAGGTGATTGATGTAATTTTCTATTAGACTGACCTTTGCTGGAAATGTTTTGACTGTAATGATTTCCTGTCCACTTTACTCAGCAGTCAGAGACCTGCTCCAGCTAACAGATGTTACATTGCCCAGGAGAAGTGGGCTGTGAAGGAGAGAGGAGGGACACGTGAATTGTTGTGCCGTACGCTTTTCCGGAGTTCCCTTATATAAAATATAGCATTGTCATTACCCTAGATCCAGGAATGGTGGCTTCCTTTCCCAAGGTAAGATACGACTGTGCTTCAGTGTGTTTAATGCTTTCTTTTCTTTTTTTTTTAAGCGGAATGTGGATGTTTGGGCACAAAGAAAGAGAAGGCAAAAATAGTTAAAGGGGTACTCCGGTATCAGAAAATTCTAATTCTAATAAGACTATCACTCTAAGATTGATTCACCCGATAGGAAGTTAAAAATAAATGAACTACACATCCAGCTACCTGGATCCTCCCTCTCTCCTGAGACAACACATCATCCTCTAAACAGCGTTTTGGATCTTGGTCGTGCTCTAGTTCCTCCATCCCACCCCCCCACCCCCCCGCAAGCATAATGTCATCACCTTCGTCCAGTAGACAAACTGTGATCCCTGCCTCCTCTTGCAATTAAGTTATGTTAGGGGATGGGAATTCTGGAGTCTTAAGGTAATCAGCCCATCCCAGTGGTTGGCCCCTCCCTGTGGACACTTGTGTATCATTTGCACGTATGATAAAACACAAATTGCTTAACTCATTGACAGGCGTTTACATATCTTTAAATATGTCTGTCAGTGACGGATTAAATGTACACTGGGCCCCAGGCTGCCCACCCAACTTGGGCCTCCCCCTTCTTGGGCATGACCAAACCCATGTTTGGGGGAATGGAAGGACACTAAAAAAAAGTGTACCCCTCTGTAAAGTCCCCATATGGTAGGTGGCCCCCTCTGTGCAGTCCCCATGTAGTATATGGCCTCATATGTGCAGTCCCCATATAGTAGATGGCCCCCTGTGTAGTCCCTTATAGTAGATGGCCCCCTTTGTAGTCTCCCTTATAGTAGATGGCCCCTTGTTTAGTCCTTATAGTAGATGACTCCCTGTGTAGTCCCCCTATTGTAGATGGCCCCTGTGTAGTTCGCCTATAGTAAATGGCCCCTTGTGTAGTTCCCCTATAGTAGATGACCCCTGTGTAGTCCCCCTATAGTAGATGACCCCTGTTCAGTCCACTTATATTAGATGCCCCCCTGTGTAGTCCCTCTATAGTGGATGGCCCCCTGTGTAGTCCTCCCTATATTAGATGGCCCTCTGTATAGTCCCACTATAGTAGATGGCTCCCTGTATAGTCTCCCTATAGTAAATTCCCCCTGTGTAGTCCCCCTATAGTAGTTTGCCCCCTGTGTAGTCCCCCCTATAGTAGATGGGCCTTGTTGTGAAGTCCCAGTATATAAGCCACTGCCAGATAGCACTGACCAATCTCTCATAGACCAGTTTATTCCAGGGGTAAAAATCCTACATTTCTGACCCTTTCCCATCATCTTTTGGGGTAGGGGTATACTTTTATATTGATGGCGGGTTCAGATGTATGGGCATCTTACTGATACTACATTGAGGTGTTCCTAATTAGTTAAGGGGCTCTAATTTTTAAAACTAATATAAAAACCGCAAAACGGCTTCCATTTCCATGTAGAGATGACGACTAGTAATACATACAGCTGCACAATGTCTGCACATTTTATAGTTTAACTTTTCAGCTGATCTCTGAAAGTCTCTCCCCTACAGCTTATGGCATTTACATATCAATACATTGTGCAAAATAAGATCTGAGGGGGTTACAGGCAGCACAATGCCGGATTGAAGACTCTGAAATTGTATCTTTGGCTAGTTTGTGAAATATCATGATTGCAATGTAATTTCTTCAGATTAACATTAAGGTATGAAAGCTTTGTGTGAATACCCGGGGGACTGTAAGGATCTGACTATTGATACTTTGAATGGTGTCTACTGTGGGTGTATTTTATATGCTTGTATAGCTCGGATAAATGGTACACTTATACATAAAAGACACCGCCACAGATATTCCATCAGATCATTTGACTCCCATACTATACTTGTATTGGTATCATGTAGACTTGTATTAGTAATATGGTATAATATGGTACTATACCATATATATAAGACACTATGTATGCTGCTGTAGAGTGATTCTGACCGGAGAACTTCACTCTAAAACATCATATGCATTGTAACTATGATATTTTCCTTATAGATTTCAATGTACTGTATGGTCTTGTAGCATTCTATAAAGAACAGACACGTCCATGTTCGCTGGCCCTTAGAATCATCACTAATTATGTACTATAGACATAATAGTATGATGAAATAGTACTATTCTTACATGCTTTCATGATTCATATGGGTAGACTATATAATTTGTAGTATCAGTGCCCCCCCCCAATCACTGTTATTTACATACAGTGCCCATAACATTGATAACCACATACTACTTTAGTAAGGGTGCGTTCACACCTACAGGATCTGCAGCAGATCTGCAGCAGATTTGATGCTGTGTTCAGTTATTTTAATGAAATCTGCTGCAGAAAATCAGCTGCAGATCCTGTAGGTGTGAACGCACCATAAAGGGGTTTTCTCTGACTAACTGGACCTCCACCAATTCAAAAAATGGGGACACTCACAGAGGAAGGAGAGCTCATTGCACCTAAGCAGCAAGCACAGAGGACACTCCATTTATTCTCTATGGGGTCGCCAAAGGCTTCCAAATGTTGAACCCCACAGGGTATATATATATATATATTTGATCTGTGGGGGTGCCTGTGCATCAGCAAGATGATGAGAAGGGTCCTCTTATATGAAGAAAGTGAAAGTCAAGCATGTACACTGATGCTCTATTTAATCGCTCTGGGAGTGATTGGAGCTGCAGTGTGCATGCTTTACCCCCGCTCCATTCATACGGGGGACAAGGGATCACCAGTGACCACTGACCCCTTAAGGCCTCCTTCACACACTTTTTTGTGGCTTTTTTGAGTTATACAAGAAGCTATTTAATCACTGGGCCAGGAGCATCAAGGTAAAAAAGGGGAAATTTATCAAGACCCCGTACCCCCATGAACTCCACCTGATTTACTAAGCTGCTCATACCTCTTGGTAAATCGGGAGGATTAGTGGCTGCCGCATGGATTTTTGTCATGATTTTCATCTGTTAGCAGGTGTAAATAATAAAAAATAAGGCGCAAGAGGAGACCATGTCTCCCCACCTTGCCACTCTCTGTGCCCGCCCATTAGACAAAAAGGACGTACTTCGTGGAAAAAGGCGCCTTTTTCACAAAGTACACCTTGGGGCACATTGATAAATTCCCTCCAAAGTGTACACTCCACTAAGGGGGACATGTATCATCCGGCGTACTGTATAATTTCGGCGTAAAGTGCCGATATGCGAATGATGTTATGCGCAAATGGTCGATTTGTGAATAAAATATTTGCATATCGGCACTTTACGCCAGGGGGCGGGGAGGGGGCAGAATGGGCACGGACTCAGAGTCCACGCGATTTATCATTTTTTCAACTAAAAGATACACCGAAAACCTACTGGCGTAGGTTTTCAGCTGTGCGCAGTCCGCCTCTACATAAATCCCCGTAGCGCCGGAGATGCGGGGACATTTATAAGTCCGGCGTAAAAAAATGCCAGACTTAATAAATGTCCCCCTAAGTGTGCAAAAGTGTAAGTCCTTGCTCCTGTGAGTCCCTGATCCTGCAAAATTCAGGTGCAGAAGAATCAAACGTTTTGGGAAATTTGGAGTGAAATGGGTAAATGCAGAACCAATTCCCTCATCTCTAAATAGACACAAAGGGGTATATTTATCATTTGTCGGCCCTCCCCTTTTGTGATGCGGCTCCTTTAGAATCAATAGATAGAGCCACAGTGCAGAGGGGATGGTATATGGTCACACCGGGGAGCGACAGGTCTGCCCCCAGTGCTCCAAGCCAGGCCGAGCAGCTAAGGGGAAAAAAAGAGATGTACCCTATGGTACATTTGCTTTAAAGCGACTCTGTATCCAGAATCCCCCCCCCCCCCCCCCCACACACACACACACTTGTACCTTCGGATAGCTGCTTTTAATGCAAAATCTTTCCTGGGGTCCATTCAGCAATGTTCTAAAAAACTACTTTTAAACTTGCAGCCCTTTGTCAAATTGGAGTAGCCTAGAGTTTCTGTGCCCTAGGCCTGCACCGACTCTCTGTCTCTCCTCCCTGTCTTCTTCACCATTAGGAATGCCCAATCCTAATCACCACTTCACTGCACATGTGCCTTAACGATCCAGCACATGTGTAGTGTTCAGACAGGTGATGAAAAGGAGAAATCCTGCCCAGGAGCATTCCTAATGATGAGGAGGGCGGATAGAAAAGATGGAGAGGCGGTGCAGGCCTAGGGCACAGACACTCTAGGCCATGCCAATTTGACACAGGGCTGCAAGTGAAAAAGTTGATCTTTTAAGAAAATAACTGCATCACCTGACGATGACCCAAGATCAGATCTTGGATTAAAAGCAGCGATCTGATGGTACAAGTGGCTAGTGGGGGGGGGGGGGGGGGCAGATTGTGAGTACTGAGTCACTTTAAGCACGACTGGTTGTGAATTTGCTTTATTTGATATGTACTGGAGGAATTAAAAATGGCTGGAACTGTAGATTTACTACTAAAGGGTCATTCCTATCACAGATTGTAACTGAACACTGGGCTTAACCACTGGGACTCCACCGATTCAGGGTCTTCTCTGCATTGAATGGAGTGCTTACCGCACCTGTGTTGCCATCTGGGCCTGCACTCTATTCATTCTCTTGGGGGAAGTGGGGGGGGGGCACAGAACATTTAAAAAAGGGGACTATTTTGTCCTCATTCTCAGGATTGGTGGGGGGTCCCAGCAGTCAGACTTCCAGCAATCTTCATATTACCCTATGGATTGGGGATAACAATCTGAGATGGGGAATACCAGTTCCTTCTTATTACACCAACTAATAATAATGATGAAATGAGCCTAAAATGTAGCGAATTATTCCGAGAACTACAGCACGTATATACAGTAAATAATCTGTGACCACCTACACTAAGCCGCTATCCTACCAGACCCCATAAGGGGTACGAGAGCCTTGGATGAGTGCAGCTAAGTGCCTATTGTTTCGACAATTAGAGTAAGTAATGAGCCTCCTATTTATACACAGGAGGGAGGCTGTAAACGGAGGCAGTGAAAGCGATCTAATGACGACTCGGAGGAAAGCCGGCAACTTTCCATGCTTCGTAGTCATCCTATCGGAATCAGAGGGCTCCCTCTTAGACTCGTACACTTTGCATAATGGCTGCGTGCCAATAAAGCAATGTTCCGCAGACCATAATGAATGTAGTGATTTTTACGCTCCGGATGATGAAAGTAGAATGGATGAAAAGACACCGATTTATTCTCCGTACAGGTAGTTGCATAATAAAAAATAAAAAAAAGTGATAGAGCAATGCAATGATAAAGCGTAATTCTTTCCACGAGTTGCCAGGAATGCTGAGGTCAGCGTGTAGGATCGCACCGCGGAACAAAGAAGGAACGGGAAACGTCTTCCTTAGACACTGCGATTTCTGTAAAGTTACTTGTCTGTAAATCGTCTTGTTTAAATATTTAACAAAGAAAAAAAAAAAAAACAGATTTATAAATTATTCATAACGATCCGGATAGTAAAATATTCTACCGTGCTTTAGCAAATTAATATGAATTTTAATGAAATACATATATCTCCAAATCTGTGAGAAAAAAAAAAAGGTGACAATGTCTCCTGCAAATTCACATCCAATTCTCTGAGGGGGATTTGCAGCTTTCATAGTAACTTTTTTTTCAGGGCAAATTGAAGGTGAAAGATTTTGTGGCGATTTGCATTAGTGCTCACGTGACCTCCGCTCCTCTTATGTCTTATTTAAAAAAATTAAAAAAAAAAGCAGGAAAAGTATAGAAATATATCCAAAATCACGTGACCTCCGCTCCTCTTATGTCTCATTTAAAAAAAAAAGCAGGAAAAGTATAGAAATATATCCAAGTGGAAATTAATAGAATTTAAAGGAGCTGTATAAGATTTAAACTGCATGGCTGCTAGTGGTGAGAATCAGCCCTGCACCTGTAGATGTGGGTGTCTGGTATGGCAGTTAGGTTTACTTGAAAACACGATCAGGTTGTACTGTAGTTTATAAAGGGGTAAGGCGGGGTTCACATTATGTTTTTGCAATCCGATTTTTTCATCCATTTTTACAAAAAAACTGATTAAAAAGAGGGTGGATTTGTGAGCAACTTTTTTGATCCAATTTTTCATTGACTTCCATTTAAAAAAAACAAAAAAAACATCCATTTTTTAACTTACACAAAAAGTTGTTTGACATTTTTGTGTATGTTAAATAAAAAAGAAAAAAAAAAGCGTTTTGATCTGGTTTCTTTTTTTATTATGGAAGTCAAAGGAAAAAAGGGATCAAAATGGATGCACACAACTGCATCAATTCCTCCATCCATTTTTTCATTCTTTTCTTGCAAAAAAAAAAAAAAAAAGATTGCAAAGACATAGGGGGACATGTATTAAGGTGCGTATCAGCGGAAAGTGCCGATTTGCGTATTATTTTATTCGCAAATGGCTGATTTGCAAATAAAATATTCGCATATCGGCACTTTCCGCCGAGTACGCAAGGGGGGGGGGGCGGGGTGGGGGTGTGGAGGGGGCGGAATGGGGGGCACGGACTCAGAGTCCGCGCGATTTATCTTTTGCTCCTGCAAAAGATACGCCGAAAACCTACTCCACCTTTCAGGTGGCGTAGGTTTTCTGCCGTGCGCACCGACGCGCACTGGATTTATGTAGAGGCAGTCCGCCTCTACATAAATCTTCGTAGCTCTGGAGCTGCGGGGACATTTTTAAGTCCGGCGTAAAAACGTCGGACTAAATAAATGTCCCCCATAGTGTGAACCCAGCCTTATAAAAAAAATATATATATTTCTTTTAAATCAACTGGTATCAGAAAGTTAGGCTGGGTTTACATTACGTTTTTTCATTCTTTTTGCAAAAACAGATGTAAAACAGATGGAAAGACGGGTGCAATTGTGTGCATCAATTTTGATTTGTTTTTCCATTGACTTCCATGATAAAAAAAAAAGGATCAAAACGCATCAGTTTTTGTTTAATGTACACAGAAACTTAGCTGACCTTATTTTTGTGTATGTCAAAAAAAGGTTGCTTTTGATCCGTTTTTATTATAATGTAAGTCAATGAAAAAAACGGATCAAAATGGATGCATCCAAATGCATCAATTTTTTGACCCGTTTTTTGCAGAAACATATGAAAAAAGCATAGTGTGAGCCCAGCCTTATGTAGATTTGTTATTTACTTCTATTTAAAAGTCTCTAGCCCGAACATTGAAACTGTTTCCGAGCTCCCGACATTGTAACGATACATGATGCTGGGAGGTCTATGAATCCTTCTGTGCACAGACCGTAGTCACAGAACATGTGACTGTCCTTTTACTATTGGAAACTGGTTTTATGCTACACGGGTACAATCTGCCTAAGTAGAATAGAACACATGACCTTCACCATGGAGTGTGCATTACATCCCATAGACACACAGTTATAAAAGAAGCCATGTTCCCAGATAATTGTTTTAGAATAAATGATTATGGAAAAGAGAAAGCTACAATCCCCAGGCGTACTCTATTAGTGTATTCTTTTTTTGTGTCTTCTTTAAGTGCATTACACCAACCAGGTAACCAGGTAATCCAATCCAGATTATGTACAGTACTTAGTGCACAAATGAGAGACATGGAGCTGCTACATTATCCTATTATTAGTACTTACTGTATCTATTGTGCAAGTCCTCTTTATAAGGTAAACATTGACACATAGCCATAGTTAAAGGGGAGATCCATTTTTGCAAGTAAAGATTGCCAAACTGAGTGCTGAGTGTTTATTTCTAGAGATTCGCGCAACTGGCGCATGCTCGAGTCCCATTTTTCGGCATTTGAATACTGGTGGCTGAAGAAGTTGGATGCCGCCCTAGGGAGTCCTGGGCAACCTGGATACAGTCATAGACCACAGGCTGTAGCCATGGGTTCCAGGACTCCCTAGGGCTGCATACAACTTCTTCAGCTACCAGTACTCAAGTGGGGAATGATCAGACTCCAGCATACTCATCTCAATTCATTACATATATACAGTCTACATTCAACAGCTAAGATCTAAATTTAGGGAATACAAAGGAATGAAGAACTTCTTTACCTTTCCTTGTTGGGAATTGTTTACGTATCTATGTATATGTGGTCATGCTGTGGTTATGATGTACGCTGCAGCTGATTGAGGGTTTTACCAGCCAAGTGTCAAGGAGGCAGAGCTGAGCTACAACAGCCTGGCACTCCTCCTTGTTTGCCCTTAGGGTATGTGCACACTGAGGAATAGGTGAGGAATAGGTAAGGAATAAGGCCCAGTTTACACTGAGCAAAAATGGCGGAATTCCGCAGTGGAGCTCTCCACCATGCTCAATGTCCTGCAGTGAGTGAATGGGAGGGCGAGCGCGTCTGCTCCAGCCACTCTCCACTCAAAGAAATGACATGGAGTTCTTCGCTGCAGAATTCAGCCGTTTTTGTTCAGTGTGAACCTAAGCGAGTAATTGAAGAGGAATTCGCTATTATTTTAGTTTGAAATTCCTCCCGTAAAATATGAACAGAGCAATGTCCCTTTGTGTTTAATGGGATTTCCGTTCTGTTGTTCACACTGCAGAATTTCCGAGCAAAATTTTTTTTGATGCTTTCTGCCCAAAGAATTGACATGTCAATTCTTTCGGTGGATTCTGCTAGAGGTATCCTGTAGAAGGGTATGTGCACACTGAACAATTCTAGCCCGTGTAAATGCAACATTGCTCCTTTCCATAGAGAACAATAGGATTTCCGACTGCCCGTGCACACCGAGTAAATTTCCGCCTGGAATTCAGCGCAGATTCCGCGTTTCCACCCAAAGAATTGACATGTCAATTATTTAGGCGGGTTCCGCTGGCGGAATACCATAGAAGCCTATGGGACTTTAATTTCCGCTTGAAATTCTGCTTGCATTCCACTCGTTTTCCGCCTAAATTCCGCTCAAATTCAGCTCCTATTCTGCCAGAGCAGAATAGGGGTATATGCACACTGAGCAATTCTCGAGGAATTGAAGCAGAAAGTTTTCAGGCAGAATTCAAGCAGAATTTAAGCCCCCCCCTTGACTTCTATAGGATTCCTCTAGCAGATCTACAGCAGAAAATTCTGCTCGGAAATTCTGCAGTGTGAACAACAGAGCAGAAAACCCATTGAAAACAATGGGACTTTGCTCTGTACATATTTTACGGGAGGAATTTCAAGCTGAAATTCCTCTTCAGTTCCTCACCTAATACCTCGCCTTTTCCTCAGTGTGCACATACCCTCAGGGCGGGTTCACACTACGGAATTCTCACGGACAATGTCTGCGGAATTCCGTCAGCTGTCCACCCGCACATCTGGGCGCCTTTCCGCCGGCCCCATAGACACCATTCTATGGGCCGGCGTATTCCGCTATACGCTGAAAGAAGTGTCATGTCACTTCTTTTAGCGGATCGCGAAATACGCCGGCCCATAGAATGGTGTCTATGGAGCCGGCGGAAAAGCGCGTGCCCGTGCGGGCGGACAGCTGACGGAATTTCGCGGACATTGTCCGCGAGAATTCCGTAGTGTGAACCCGCCCAAAGGGTGGGTTCAGGCTATGTGCACACTGAGCAATTCTCGAGGAATTGAAGCAGAAAGTTTTCTGCTTGAAATTCCTCGCCTATTCAGCTCTGGCAGAATAGGAGCAGAATTTGAGCAGAAATTGAGCGGAATTTGAGCGGAATTCAAGCAGAATTTCAAGCAGAATTAAAGCCTTATTGACTTCTATAGGATTCCTCTAGCGGAATCTGCCCAAAGAATTGACATGTCAATTCTTCAGGCGGAAAGCGGATCCGCGGTGGAATTTTCAGCGCGGAAATTCCGCTGTGTTAACAAATAAGCGGAAAGCCCATTAAGGCCAATGTACATTCACAATGTTCATTTTTTACGGGCAGAATTCCGTGCGGATTCCGCGCACATTTTGCTGCGGAATCTGCCTGAAATTCCACGAGAATTCCTCAGTGGGAATCCACCCAAATTCTGCTCCTATTCTTCCAGAGCTGAATAGGCCAGGAATTTCAAGCAGAAAATGTTCCTCTTCAGTTTCTCACCTATACCTCTCTTCCTACCCTTAGGGTATGTGCACACTGAGGAAAAGGCGAGGAATTCAGCTTGAAATTCAGCTCAAAATTCAGCTTGAAATTCCTCCCGTAAAAAATGTGCAGAGCAAAGTCCCATTGTGTTCAATGGGTTTTCTGCTCTGTTGTTCCCACTGCAGAATTTCCGAGCAGAATTTTCTGCTGTAGATCTGCTAGAGGAATCCTATAGTAGTCAATGGGGGGCTTAAATTCTGCTTGAATTCTGCCTGAAAACTTTCAGCTACAATTCCTCGAGAATTGCTCAGTGTGCAAGGGCCCTTACTTTCTAGACAGACCCCGGTCATCAAGCTAGGAGATGGTATGTCAAGCAGTAGCAGTTGAGTAGCTCGCCTCTAAATCCTAAAAACTTACTCGACAAAGGAACAGGAGGTGTTTGCAACCAGCATCAGCTCGAGTGGAGTTTACTTTTATATATTGTTATTAAGCATGCTGGGCCAAGTATTGGGGTTCTCAATCAAGCTCAATGCTGGACTGAGCATCACAAGATGCCCGGGTAAAGGTGGCCATATACCTTCGAATGATTGTTCATCTTCCAGTTATGTCTCCCGCAGAAGATCATTCTAATTTTTGTATATTTCATTTAAACATCTCTTCAAAGGACAAACTATGCAGAAATTAGAACAAAAAAACTCTACCGAGCAGGTTAAATGTTCAAATCTTTAATTGATATCATTGGGGTTTGTTACTCGAGTCAAACACTTGAGCATGTGTAGTGTTAAGAGGTCTTCCAGAACTGTTCGGGTTCGGCAACCTTTTCAAAACCCAAGTGCTTGGCATTTGACTCCCGGTGGCTGGAGAAGTTGAATGTAGCCCTAGGACTGCCTGGAAAACATGGACACAGCTTATGGCCTATGGCTGTACTCGTGTTTTTTAGGACTCGCCACGGCTGCATCAGACTTCTCCATCCGTTGAATTTTAAGCATTCAGGTTTGGAGAACATTGCCAAACTCCGCAAGTCCGCTCAACACTATTATGCTTAGTGCTAGCATCCTTAGCTGATGTTAAAGGTTTTTTTTCCAGCGCTACAAAAACATGGCCACTTTTCCCCCTCTCTTGTCTCCAGATTGGGTGGGGTTTGGAACTCAGTTCCATTGAAGTAAATGGAGCTTAATTGCAATCCACACCTGAACTGGAGCCAAGAGAGGGGGTAAAGTGGCCATATTTTTGTAGCGCTGGATAACCCCTTTAATACCATCCACATTATAAGCTCTCAAGTCATGGACGCCTACTGATGAAGTCTTTAGCCATGTCTATGTATAACTAAATACTGGACCAGTTTCAAAATATCTACTGAAATGTGATCAGGCTCATTCTGGACTGGCAATTTCCCTAAACTGATACATCATTCACCTCCAGTGGGTGTCAATTGTACTTTATTGCATTTATTCACCTGGGAGACACTCTCTAAGACGTAAAGCTGCTTATGGGGCCTTGTGCACATATCGTGAGGCTGAGCACCAGGTTGCACAGTGCTGATCTTCCCTTCTTTATTGCCGCTGTATAATAACCGGTGCTAATTACACATTTTATGATCCCTGTAATCATCTATTTTGCAGCTGACAATGTTTTCCATGTCTGGTAATCTTTGATGACAATCACATCTTTTCTTCAGAATTATTTACCAGCAATCACAGCACGTGAATACATTTCCCTAATAGAAAAAAAAATAATTATAACTGGAACACATAAGCGTATAGGGATGTCACGATACCAGAATTTTGAGTTCAATACCAATACCAGCTTTCTTATTTTGATACTTGATACTAATTCGATGCTAAATAAAGTTTGAAAAAAATATGTAAAAATACAAATATAATATTTTTTTTTGAAAAAAGGGAACAGGGATTATTAGAACCTTTATAATGATTTTTTTTTTTAATTTAAATTTTTTTTTTAAACTTTTTAATTCCCCTCTACCACGCAGCATACCTTCCTGTGCACAACAACTCCCAGTATACCTTCTTATGCACTACAACTCCCAGCATACCTTCTTGTGGCGATTTGTAGTGCACAAGCGGGTATGCTGGGAGTTGTGGTGCATAAGAAGGTATGCTGGGAGTTGTAGTACACAAAGAGGTATGCTGGGATGTTGTGACAGGAGGCTGCTGCTGCACAACTGCAACTTTCAGCATACCTCCTTGTGCACTACAACCCTCAGCATACCTCCTTGTGCACTACAAATCTCCAGCATACCTCCTTGTGTACAACTCCCCACAAGAAGGTGTGCTTGGAGTTGTAGTGCACAAGAAGGTATGCTGGGAGTTGTAGTGCACAAGAAGGTGTGCTGGGAGTTGTAGTGTACAAGAAGGTATGCTGGGAGTTGTAGTGCATAAGGAGGTATGTTGAGGGTTGTAATGCACAAGGAGGTATGCTGGGAGTGGCAGTTGTACAGCAGCAACCTCCTGACACAACTTCCAGCAGCACAACTTCTTGTGCACTACAACCCCCAGCATACCTCATTGTGCACAAAGTGATATGCTGGGGGTTGTAGTGCACAAGGAGGTATGCTTCTGGGAGTTGTAGTGCATTAGCAGCCTCCTGACACAACAACTCCCAGCAGCATACCTCCTTGTGCACAACAACTCCCAGCATACCTGCTTGTGCACTGCAACTCCCCACAAGAAGGTATGCTGGGAGTTGTAGTGGACAGAGGTATGCTGGGAGTTGGTGTGTCAGGAGGCTGCTAATGCACTACAGCTCCCAGCAGCATACCTCCTTGTGCACTACAACCCCCAGCATACCTCTTTGTGCCCAAGGAGGTATGCTGGGAGTTGTAGTGCACAAGAAGGTGTGTTTCTGGAAGTTGTAGTGCATTAGCAGCCTCCTGACACAACAACTCCCAGCATACCTCCTTGTGTTAAACAACCCCCCACAAGAAGGTATGCTGGGAGTTGCTGTGCCACTGTACCGGACGGCCCAAAGGAAGGGGGGGGGGGCGCAGTATTGTGGACACTGGAGGGTGTGACACTGCGAGGGACCGCAACACGCCGGAACTGGCGTGTACGGGGGACCCGGCTGCAGCAGCGGGTCCTGAGTGTGTGTGTGTGTGTGGGGGGGAATAGTTAAATGTCTGCCGCCTGCGAGTCATTAGCAGTGGTGGCCGCTCCATATGCAGAAGACTCCTGCTGCATATGGAGCGGCTCAGGAGGGGTTAAATGCCGCCGTCAGGTGTGACAGCGGCATCTACCCTGTAAAATAGCCGACACAAGCGATCGCTATGTGCCGGCTATTTAAATTTGGCACCGCCGGGAGTGGAGTACGAGCGGGCCGAGGAAGTGACAGGTGGGGGCAGGGGGCGGCACACAGAGAACATGGCCGGCGCTCAGATAGCCACCGGCCGTGTTCTCTGCGCTATACCTTATGTTAAGCTGTGTTATTAGGTAGTTTAACATAAAGTATCGATACCAGAAAATCCTGGTACCGAACGTTTTTTCTGCCCGAAATATCGATAGCAGTATATCGTGCATCACTATAAACGTAGACCTAGGTCTGCAAAACAGATGAAGAATGTGTTATCTCTCATACAATCCATTAAAGGGGTTATCCAGTGCTACAAAAACATGGCCACTTTCTTTCAGAGACAACACGACTCTTGTCTCCAGTTCAGGTGCGGTTTGCAATCAAGCTCCATTCACTTCAATGGAACTGAGCAGCAAAACCCCGCCCAAGCTGGACACAAGAGTGGGGCTGTCTCTGGAAGGAAGTGGCCATGTTTTTGTAGCGCTGGATAACCCCTTTAATAAAAGGTCGGAGATTTCTTCTCTTGGCTTCTTCTCTCAACACCATGCAGTAGGCATAGGTTCACTCTTGCAGTTCTACGCCATTCAATCGGTGCCACTTATTAAGGAGAAATCCAGATAGGGGGATTTTTTTCTAAGTGCCGGGGAGGAGGAGGATGAAAAAGATAACATGCACTTACCTTCCTGGCTCCAGCACTGCTGCTCTTGTCCCCTGATCCTCGGCCGCCTTTTTGTTTGAGATGAGAGGGGACCTGGGACTTGACATTCCAGGCCCGCTCAGCCAATCAGCGGCAGAGATGCAACCCCACTACAGAGGCTACTAGCCGAGAATTTCACGTCCCAGGTCCTCTCTCAAACCACAAAGCAGCCAGCGGCCGGAGCAGAAGTATGCGAGCATCAGCGCTGGAGCCAGGGAGGTAAGTGCATGCTATTTATTTCATCCTCTCCCCTTCCTGAGACTTTTGGAGAAAAAAATCCACCTGCCCAGACTTCTCCTTTAACACTAAAAATGTTTTTTTTTTTACATTTATCTGATTAGAAGAAGAATAAGTGCAGCACGGATGTTGCAGCAAGAAAAAAAACAAAAAAAACTTTGTAATTAAGATCCGCTAGTACAGGTGCAGGTACAGCACATCCAACACAAAGACTTGGCTTACAGCCCTATAACGTCCTGCTGATGCTTTACCAAAGCCCTGATGTGACTGATTGTAGAAGCCAAATACACAAATAACAGAGACATTAAGCCAAGGTACATTCGAGTGTGGAGAAGAGAGGGGAGCTGCTGAGAAGCTTCAGCAGAGGTGATGAAAGCTCCTGTCCTCCTCCTTTACCTTCAGCAACTCCTCCTCTGTCCGAGCAAGAGGTTTCCTTTGGCTTTGGGGGTCCCTCTCCACAACAGATCTTGGGGCTGGGAATAGGGATAGGGATGTGGGGGGGAGTTGGGGAGAAAGTGTAGCTGCCACTGGAAGAGGAACAGAGGGATAGGTGCAGCCACTGGAAGATCTCCTGAGGAAGCCATTGATGCCATTGGAAGATCTCCTGAGGGAGTCAGTACTACTACTGCAGGACTGCTACATTGTGGTGGTGTTTAGTCACTGGTGGAAAAGTATGTATTGCCTTTTAAAAGTCTAAATCACAGGTGTCAAGCTCAGGCTCTCCAGCTGTTGCAAAACTACAATAGCCATCATGCCTGGACAGCCAAAGCTAAATCCATGGCTGTCCAGGCATGATGGGAATTGTAGTTTTTTTTAACAGCTGGAGGGGCTGAGTTCAACACCCCTGGTCTAAATTCTTTGCACATATCTTTAAGTTAACAGTTAGGTCTATATTAGAAGCCCCACTTAGCTTTCCAAGACATATGCAAATCAATGATGGGTGACTTACATGCAAAAGCGCTGTTCATATAACGGCACTTCTCAGAGTCTTTGATGCATTTCAGCCTAGTCTGATACTATTGTGCTCTACATTCAAAGGACTTGTGCAGTGTACCAGAAACCATGTGCCACTGCTGCTGAGTGTGTGTGTGTGTGTGTGTGTGTGTGTGTATGGTTATGGTGTATGTGTGTTTGTAGAGTGACACTGTTATTATTTTTATTTCAGGGTTCTATCTGTGGACAAGGTCTAGAAACTGCCTTCATGTGTATTCCCTATTTAGTGACAACAAGCATGAGCTGATGATCTGTGTAAGGGCTTAGTTATATGTAATAAGGCACTTTCTGTCTGCCACCTGCTGGAGAAAAGGGTGTGTCAGCCTCCGCCCGGCCTCTGGACCTATCACAGCCCTGCTAAAACGTTCCCTAAAGTTTTGTCCTATCCCGTGTAAAGCTACGTTAGGCTCCGCTCCACCAATAGGAAGCCACCTAGAAGTCTATAAGTTAGAGCGGAGAGGACCATGTGCTCAGCCTAGTCCTGCTCTGGTCTAGGGAGGAGTGTATAGTAGAGATCAGTGTAGTGTGAGGCCTGATGGAGTTTATGCTGATTATCCTCAGTTCCTATTTTCTTGTCTTACTAGCCACGGCTGACTTAAATTGGGGTGCAATTGCCACTAATGAGGGACCAAGGCCTGTCCAGACTGAGGGGGATATCCAAGTCTTCCAAGCCCTGCAATCTGCAGTGAGCTTTCGTTACCAGACAGCGGTTGGAGAAGTGCTCCTTGCCGGCTAGCCTTGCTGCCACTTGCCCAGTCCTAAGGTGAAGGCCAACGGTGGGCTCCTCCCAGTAAATGGCCTGGCGCCTGTACCTCTGGAATGTCCAAATAGAAAAGATACAGCCAGCTCACCATTCCCAGCAGTCCTGCGCACGATCCTCCCCTCCACAAGGGCAACAACGACTTCCAAACTGTAATGCCTGGAGTTGTGGATCCACTGAACCGTCACTAGTGATGGCACAAACCTCACCAGGGAGCGGAGTCTAAGGGGCCGCTGGTTTTCACCAGAGCCCGCCGCAAGGCGGGATGGACTTGCTGCGGCAGGCGACCCCCAGGTCGCTACCCCTGGCTCGGTTGCTAGTGACAGCAGGCGAGGCGTGGCAGGAGCAGTAGGTAGGAGATAGTGCAGGCAGAGGTCTGTAGGCGTAACCGCAGGTGGCAGACAGTACTCAGGAAACAACGGGTTAAGCAGCGGGCAGGAGCTAGGGACAGAGGACAGGAACTGGGAACAAGGACTGAGGTCAGGAACAACAGGGAGCTGGGCCAAACACTATGGGAAGCATGTAGAGGCTCCAACACCTGAGGTGGGGCAGGGCTGGAATTTATAGGAGAGTGTGTGGGCTGTGACCAATTAGGGACGGACTGCCCCTTTAACTCCGAGACAGCCAACGTGCGTGCGCCATAGGAGGCGGGGACGCGCGCGCCGACCGGCACAGCGGCGGACAGGAGCAGGGCGAGGTGAGGCGCCCCCAGGGGCTGAAGTGGCAGCAGCGCCGGGTCCCTGCACGTGGGCACCGGCGGCTGCAGGACAGGGTGAGGGGGTGTGGCGGCCCAGAGCGCGGGACGCCGCCGCAGCCCTGACACAAACAAAGCAACCGGAGCAGCGTTTCCAAATGATGCAAAAGAGTCTTTATTGTAGAAAGCCCATAAAACCAACAAGTGAGTAAATACAAAAGTCCCAGTTCTTTCCTACGCGTTTCAGGTTAACAACCTTTAGTCATGGCTCCTGGGATGCACCACTTAGCGTTCTCTTCCAGCATTGTCGGACCCTCTTTTATACCGTGAATATGGGTTTTCTTCAAAGTATATGTAACTCACTGTAAAGTTTCTAGAATCCACTGCAGCAGAATGCCATGCTATTTGGACAGGTCCCTCTAGGTTGTCCACCTTGTCACCACCAAGTCCGAGTCACCTCTTAAAGGGACTTATCCAAATCTAGTCTACCTGATAAAGCAGAGATTCCAAGCACCTAAAAAGGGGAAAACTGACAAACCAGATTCTCAAGCTGAAGGTCGCACCTTGTGAACAAGGTCCCTGCTTAACTTATACTGTACCTTTAAGAGACTGTTCAGTAAAAGTTAACTGTTCTGCGACTACCTCCGACTCCTTGCATTTAAGTCTTACACCAACACATATCACCTTCATTATTTACTGGTAACAACAAAGCCCATTTAAGGACTCAAGAAAGAGGAAAGGTAAGGAAGGACACAGAAAGGACCTACGGCTTCCTTGGAGAAGTTTTGGAGTGATAAGATAGCAGTAAAGGTCCTAAGATGGCAGCTACAGCTTAATAGAGTTAATTATGCACAAGACCTACTAGAAAGCAAAGTTTTTATGAAGTCAATGTGCCTTTAAGGATATGCAATAGATTAATAAAGCGAGGAAATTAAGAAGCTTAAATTATACAATGGAGGAATATAAATCTAAATTACAGCCTTTCTGGATGACTACATGGAATTATATAACCAAAGTCAAAAAGTGGTAAAGAAAAAAAAAAGTTTTGAAAGTGATTTAAAAATTAAAAAGCAGAACAAATATCTAAAGGGGAAGACAGATCATGAAAAGATTTCTGTCTATAGATGAAATAAAAGTAAGGTAAGAAGAGACAAAGCCCAGAGCATATAGACTGTAACCCACAATACATTCCACTATACTGACTATTATTGGAATTGCGATATTAAAAAGGGTTGTCGAGAATAAGTATAATCCCTCTCCTGTGCACAAACTAGGCATATATAATAAGGCGCTCTGTATCTATCCTGCTTCTGCTATTCAGCATATGAGTTAATGAGAGGAAGATTGTTTAGTGATTGTTTTATGCTTTAGGTGAGTTTTACCACAATGGGGCAAATTAACTTTAAGAGGTTGTACGGGAAGAGAGCCGTGACTGGAAGATCCTACAGTGGGAGGTGGGGGAGTATGGCTTGTTTTTAATTTTATGCCACAGGGAGGCAGTATGTATAATGTGATACTGTTCACCCCCCCACCCCTTACTCTTTCTTCACTTTACCGGTGTGGAGACGGAGCTTCACAGCAGCTGGGTCCCATCTTCTTGTTGGCAATAGCAGGTGGCAATGGGAGGAGTAATAGGAGCAGCGGCAGCAGACCGCCACTCTCTTCTAGGGGCCACCCGGACGATTTAAAGATCGTCCAGGCATGCCCACGCATATGCACTCCTCCCCCCGCTCCTTTCAAGCTCAATGTCTGTGCATGTAATCTGGCAGGTCAGCGCTCGGTTCCTCCACTGGATCAGGCCATGTAATACGGCCCATACGCTACACAAACACGTTCCTTTTTTGTGGACCATATTTTACTTTACTCTGCGACCGGCAAAATGCATATGTAATTTTGTCCCAATCTGTAAAAGTGGTAAGTTCGGAAATGTCAAAATGATGTCATTAGCTAGAACTACTGATCTGTGCTTTATGGATGACCTCCGCAGATTACAGACAATCCCATAGACTGAGGACTATTGTTGTGTCTGTGCCACAATTACGGTCCAAACTAGGGCAGTTTAGGACTTTTTACGGCATGGGAATATGGCCAAATCAAGGATCTGTAAAATTATGAACGTGTGAATAGGGCCAAAGAAACCTATATAGGAATAAGTCCTTAGGTGCACACTTTTTTAAACTTTGGTCTAAGGAATAGGACAAAAAGTTTCAACGCTTCTAAATATGTGAGATGGTTATGATATAGCCTTCATAGGTTTGGTCAATCCTAACAATGTCTTCTTCAAGTTCATACCACTTAGTGTTAATAAACCTCGGCCAATGTTCTTCATGTTTCTCTTACTATAAATGTTAGGCTGGTGGCTACTTTTACCATCATGGGGGCAGGTGTTTTTCGTGTGATTTGTGTTCCCGAGGGCTTAGATTAAATTCATTTACATATGGACATGTGTGGTGTTGTGGAAGGGGGTCTTGTCACGCTCAAAGTGACAGACAACAGCTGCATTTCCTAACAAGGTGCCTAAAGAAAGAATGAGCTATCGCTAAGTGGCGTGCCGAAGCTGAAACCATCTGGCTGGTCCAGCTGCCAACATAGTTTGCAGGTGCTTAGGGTGGGAGCAATGCAATTATGCAAGTTTTTGAGACACTGTAGTCAGTATTCATCAAGGCTTTCCCTACATGCCTTACCTGAGAAGGTACATGCACTTTCGAAGAGTAGTCACAAGGTCGAAGAACATCAGCCATGTATAAGGCAGGTCTTACTTTGGACTAATGGACTGTAAATAGGTTGATGATGCCCATGTGGCTGTGAGAGCTATTAGACAGGTTAACCTGTAATGTAATGATGTGCCCTCCCATATCTTACCTTGAGTTTAGTTTAATGGGGACTGTAACTTTAAAATACGTTTGGCATTAACGGTAGAAGACGTGGATCCGCTGGACCACGGCAAACAATGGACGGCAAACCAGGAAGATGATCCTAATGGGCTGCTGGTCTTCACTAGAGTCTGCTGCAAGGCAGGTTGGGCTTGTTGTGGCAGGTGACCCCCTAGGTCGCTAACCCTGGTTTGGCTAGCTTGCAGTGGCAGGCGAGGTGCAGCAGGGCAGACAGAGCTCAGACAGGAACAGCAGCAGGGAATGGCACAATGGACAGGATCGCAGACAGGAACATGAGCTGGGACCATGTTATTGAGGTAAGGGCACAGAGGCTCCAACAGAAAAGCCAGGGCAGAGTGCAATTATTTATGCACATGTGCTGCTGTGCAGCAGCCAATTAAGGATGCATTGGCCCTTTAAATCTAGCTGAGCCAGCGCACGACTGCCCTAAGAGGCATGGACATGCACTGGCAAAGAAAGACAATGCCAGAAGCGGGGACAGGTAAGGGGGCTGGACTGCTGGCAGAACCGAGGCCCAACATTGGGGATGTGGTGTCTGCCAGGCTGAAGGGGCAGATGTGGCGATGGCCCATGGTATGGATCGCCGCTGCAGCTGTCACAGTTACAGAGACATGAAAAGTTTTAATCAGTGGAAGATCTAAGAGTAGCGCATGCTAAGCAAGTTTTCTTCCTAGCTCTGTGCATGTGACCAACATAAACTCACAATGTAATCCTGTGGGGCTGCCTAGTGTTGTGTGTACAGAGATCAAGGAGAGAAGCATTCAGTTGCACCCTTCTCCCAACAGTTTTTAGCAATTTAGACATTAACTAATCAAAGGTTTTATTCTTCATGATATGCAGTTTACAACCATAAGGTTTCCACATATAGTTCAAACAACTCCTAATAGAGTATTTAACCTCATGTTTCTTTTGATAAGCTAATTATCCTGTGATACACATTCTGTATTCTGTTTATTATAAGGAAATGTAAGGATGGACACATCTCTACTGGTGACCTCCATCCGCTCAGCAACTTTTCTTTCGCTCAGTAAAGTCTTGGATCTCTTTATTTTCTTTCACTTGAATGATGTCCAGCTGCTATGCCAGACACAGTCCATTTCATTTCTACCAAAACTGAAAACCCCTTTGATATCCGATGCTTATATTTCCCATAACGTACAGTAACAGTTTATAATTGTTGAGTTGTTTTTTTTTTTTTTTTTTGGATGGACCTTAAATATATCATTTTAAGATAATTGCAGTGAAAACATTTTTTGGCTATCTTAAGTGGCACTTTAATGAAGCACATTATTGCATTTCGCATTTTGGCTGCGTACATCGCGTTTCAATAAGACACGGGATATGTATCTACAAATATTATCGCTTGCAGCTAATAAAGTGCCCTGAGCCTGGCACACGGACGGCTGCTTCAGTAAGAAAATAAAGCATTTTATTCTTTCTAAAGTAGTCTCTTTTATGTTGTTCTGTACGTTGTTCTTATTTATGAGAATCAGCCTGTACAAAGCAGTCACAAATTGATTTTTTAAAAGATTAATCATTTGATGTACTTTTACTAATTACTTTGTCATTTCCTTCTTCCTTTGGTCTATAAACAGCACAGCGATCCCTGTTCCTGCATAAGAAATATTGCTAGAATTAGCACTATCTCCAAATTATTAACAGTTCCAAATAGTGTTGGTAACGGCACTTTGCTGTACATAAATCCTCTGTTTATTTGGTTTATTTAGGATTGCAGACAAGTTCTAAGTGTTATGTTCTTTTTATCTGTTTTCGGGGGGCTGCAGCTGCATACAAATCCGTATCCAGATAAACATGATCAAGATGGAGTACTGGCCTCAATGGTCATGTGCAAGAAAAAATGCAAGAAAGGTGATTGGCTACAGTGCCAATGCCATTGTACATATGTAATGCTGCTGGGTTCCAGTGCCGCCCCTCCCCACCATGGTTCTGTCCGCTCCTCTGAGGTGTTCTGTGCTGGTCCTGGGGCTGCTCAAACTCTTGTCTTCCAGGGTCGTCTTCTTCCTTCTGGTCTCTGCGGCAATAGTACCTCTGGTCAATAGCGTGTGCAAGTGGACAACAGCTCTGGATTTATAGAGGCAGTTTCTTTTCACCTGCCAATCCAATGCCACCTGCACCTATATAAACTAGCTCCACCTTCCATTTCCTTGCCTGAGCATTGTTGGAGACTAGCTTTTCTAGCAAAGGTGTCTTTATGCTGTTTCTGCTGTATTTTTGGGTATCTTGACCTGTGTCTGTTCTTTGGATTTGCGCTTTCAGCCTTACCCTCGGCGGTACTGCCTGCCTCTTCTGTTGTTGACTCAGATTGACTGACCCGCCTCTGAAGCCGCCTGCCGTGACCCTTCGCCTGTCGGACTTCGATACCCGACTCATCCCTGGTACTGCCCTGACTCTCCAGCTGATGACCTGTTCCCCAGTGCCTTGCACCAACCCTGTCTAGTTCTAGGGATCCAGCTGCTTCTCACAGTGGGACGACACTTGTGGAACGTCCTGGTGTCCTCTAGCAGTCCAGATTCTAAATTTTGGCTAAAGGGTAAAAACCTAGAAGACACTGAGAATCCACTCCCTGGTGTGGCCCAAAGAACAATGTGTCCACACTTGCTGTCTATTACAACATATACATTATTCCAGCAGTGGAGACGGACCAGGGGCAAGTAGAAGGGGCTTTAAAAAAAAAATCCTCCTGTTTTCTCTAACTGAGAACTAGACAGTGGGGCCACAAAGATGCATCTATTGTCTGATGGTAAAATATACAGCTTAATTAGGCTGGGTTCACACTATGTATATTTGAGGCTGTATTTGTGAGGCTGTATAGCAACCAAAACCAGGAGTGGATTGAAAACACAGAAAGGCTCTGTTCACATAATGTTGTAATTGAGTGGATGGCCATCATTTAATGGCAAATATTTGCTGTTATTTTAAAACAACGGCTGTGGTATTGAAATAATGGCCGTTATTTACTGTTATATGGCGGCCATCCACTCAATTTCAACATTGTGTGAACAGATCCTTTCTGTGTTTTCAATCCACTCCTGGTTTTGGTTGCTATGAGGACCTGACATGAGGACCAAATACAGCCTCAAATATACATAGTGTGAACCCAGCCCCCGACATGGAGCAGGGACTAGTTAAAGGGGTACCCCAGACAATTTACTTATTTTCATATCAACTGGTATCAGAAAGTTATACAGATTTGTAAATTAATTCTATTAAAAATTACTTCTATTAAAAAAAGCTTCTGCACGTCCTGCAGGAAGTGGTATATTCTTTCAAGTCTGACACAGTGCTCTCTGCTGCCACCTCTGTCCGTGTCTGGAACTGTCCAGAGCAGCAGAAAATCTCCATAGGAAACCTCTTCTGCTCTGGACAGTTCCTGACATGGACAGAGGTGGCAGCAGAGAGCACTGTGTCAGACTGGAAAGAATACACTAGGGGGAGACTCTGCGCCAGTGGTGTACGCCACGGAGAAGGCAAAGATACTTACATTTTCTGTGACGTAGGCTTGCCGTGACCCCAGCTTGCCTAATAGGCAGGAGGCAGCAAGGTGGGAGAAGGTGTGGCTTCCTGCCTCGCCAGATTTACCATGATTTACGGCTGCTTGCAGGAGTAAATCATGGCAAATCATGTGGTTCCTAGTGAATTTGGCCGGGTAATTAGGAGTGGGGCCTAATTTAAGACTGGCATAGCCAAGGCTGGCACTAAGTGGCTGATGCTCAGCCACCCAGTGTCAGGGGTCAGGTCAACTGACTGTAGCTAGGGCTTATCTGTGGAGTAGGGTCTAAATTTCAAGCCTACTCCAAAAAGCCGGCAATATAAAGCTAGGTCTCACATTCGGGGTAGTCGTCATTTGGATGGCTCCTTATTAACCATTCAACGTATAATCTTTTGGCACACAAGTGGTCATGTTGGCTTCTGTACACCACATTCCATAATATATACAGTATATATATATATATATATATATATATATATATATATATCAACCCATTAGAGGAGTTCCACAGAATGTGGTTTCTTTCGCCATAAAATTTTAATTAGCCCTTTGGCAGGAAAATGTTCCATGAATTAAATGGATTCATTCTCTTGTAATTGAGTAGAGTAGAATGGGAGGTTTTATCACCGAGAGGGGACGATGACCGTGGTGGAATTGGACCTCTCTAGTCTGCAGATTGGTGGGCCAGATCATTAACGTGGGGTCTTACGGGTCTTGTCCTGCAATGAAATCCTCTTATTGATTCACATTAATGGCAGTTTAAGAAAAATAAAGTATATGGTTGGTTGTGGGAGGTTATCAGACTGTGGTCGCTGTGATCTGTACATTCCTGAAAACCAGTTTGGATCAATTTATTGCTCGACCAACATTATCTCTGAGGTGAATTAACACGTTGTGTTTGCTCGTAAACCACAGAATCCCAATCCGGAGAGATCAGCAGTGACTGTAACCACAACACAAGTACATCATGTTACATTAACAACAACAAAGGCACAGACAGAGGTAGCAGAGCTGAGATTCTCAATGCAATTACTTGTTATTTTGTAGTGATATTAAAGGAGTATTACAGTACCAGGTTTTAAAAAAATAAAATAAATCACACCAAGATCAATAACATCTATAATCATATTACTATTAGTAATGATTTTACATGTTATTGATTGATTTACCCCTGAAAGGAAGTAAAAAAATGCAAGAACTACACAATGTGATATTATCTCAGGAGACATGCATGGATCTTGGCTATGAGCTGAAGCCCCACGCACTAAGTGATGTCTTCACCTCTGACCCAACCCTACTGGTTACATCATCCCCTCTGACCCAACCCTACTGACTACATTATCACCTCTGACCCAACCCTACTGGTTACATCATCACCTCGGACCCAGCCCTACTGACTACATCATCACCACTGACCCAACCCTACTGCCTACATCATCACCTCTGACCCAACCCTACTGCCTACATCATCACCTCTGACCCAACCCTACTGTCTACATCATCACCTCTGACCCAACCCTACTGCCTACATCATCACCTCTGACCCAACCCTACTGTCTACATCATCACCTCTGACCCAACCCTACTGCCTACATCATCACTTCTGACCCAACCCTACTGACTACATCATCACCTCTTACCCAGCCCTACTGACATAATCACCTCTGACCCAACCCTACTGCCTACATCATCACCTTTAACACATCTCTACTGCCTACATCATCACCTGTAACCCATCTCTACTGCCTACATCTTCTCCTCTGACCCAACCCTACTGCCTACATCATCACCTCTGACCCAACCCTACTGACTACATCATCACCTCTGACCCAACCCTACTGCCTACATCATCACCTCTGACCCAGCTTTTGCAGACTTGGGGGGGGGGGATTATAATGTGGGCCACATCCCTTACGTACCTACTGAAAGATCCTCTGAGTGATGTGCCGTACTAGGGGGCAGCACAGCAGCAGCACAGGAAGTGGGCCATCTACTAGGGGGCAGCATTACAGTGGACATCTACTGGGGGCAGCAGCACAGGGGGCATCTACTGGGGGGGGCAGCAGCACAGGGGACCATCTACTGGAGGGGGCAATTGCACAAGAGTCCATCTATTATACAGTATAACAGCAACACAGGGGCCATCTACTAGAGGCAACACAGGGGGGCATCTGCTAGGGGCAGCAGCACAGGGGGGCATCTACTGGAAGGGGGAAGCACATCGGGCCATCTAATAGAGGCAGCAGCACAGGGGACCATCTATAAACTATACGTGACAGCAGCAAAGGGGCGGGGAACTATCAGGAGTGCTGTGGAAGGAAATAAGCAAGGAGGGAGGACTGTAATGAACAGCTGAGGAAAAGTATAGTGCATTCAGGCTAGTAATGACCAACAGCTTAACCAGGGAGCATAATGACAGAAAGCATAATCTGACATAAAGAGACACAATATACTGTATGCTAAACAAAATTTTTTTTTTGGTGATTTAAGAACTGGGTCAGACCTATAAGAAATGCTATATCCTTCAGTAGTACTTACATTTGTTTCACCTGACTTTAGAACACCCCTTTAAACTAAAATGACAATGTTTTTCCCTATAGGAGTGTAGGTAAGATTACTGAGTTTCCTTCAGTTTTTTTTTTTTTCTTGTTTGTTCAGTTTTTTTGGTTTATGCATGCCTCTATATACTGAAAATCCAGGCACATCTGGGCAGCCCGTGCGCTGTTACTGAAATTGACGCTAGCCAGGAGCAATTGAGGTGAGGTCACAAACCATCAGCCGTGACCACTGTCCAGCCCCTTCCCACCTTCCTGGTTTAAGTATTTTGGGATTTTTTGCTGTCTGCCATGCAGAATGATAATTCCCACCCATCATCTTTACTACACACTGATAATGAATATGTGATGTATATGGCTTTTGATATTACACCTATACCCTAGACAGCCCCTTGTTTATTCTAATGATTACAAACTGGAGAGATAATAATAATAGTTAATCCCCCGACCGCAGCCCATCTGGGGGTGCCCTTCCATGTTACCCCCTCAACAACACGGATAAACTGTTTGCAGATCCGCAGAACAAACACAAAAACCCAAACCCCTCCGCCATTAGCTGAAATGATTTTCCCGTAAATGAATGAACGTCGGGTTTATCGGTGTTAGTAAACCGGAGAGGAGCCACTTTCTTCTTCTTTCAAAGAATGAATCATTCATCTCGGTGCGGTAGAAGGGGCAGGCTTACTCTACAGGATTAAAGGCTGAATTTTTAATTTACAAACTGAGTTTTTTTTTTGTTGGGATTTGACTTCAATTTGCCTTTATGGTTTTATATAAAGCTCGGTATTAATGGCTCAGAAGGTAAAGGGGGAGTCGAGTTGTTCCCTTGTCACTCAGAAGAGATGGATGGATTTGCTACTCTGCGCTGCTCTTTACTATGCTTTGGATTTTTTTTTTTTTTTTTTATGGAAAATTTGTAGGATTTTTTTTAAAACTATGTCTTTAGGATAAGCAGAATGCAAAAAATATGGATCACTGTTATGTTTTTTATTGGATTTTATTTTTTACATAGACACCACTGCTTTTAACAAATCAAGGTAGTATTTTATTGCAAGAAACCTTTCTTTAGAGATGGACTTAGCAGTCAGCTGACCTCTGTGAGTCCAGCTTCACAAATTGGAGAGAGGCAGACACCTGTAGTAGGTGTGAACAGAGACAGCAGAGGGTCCCTGTGCATTGAACGCCACCTTATGCCTACCTAATACAGATGAGCAATTTGGGGTGGATTTGGTGTATATGACTGTTGGATTTTGTTTTGCCTATCCAAAGAGCGGGGACTCCTGTCAAAGGCGGATGTCCCTGCTCCTGAATAGTACACTGGATGACGAGCTGTGTGCAAGTGTATAAAGCAACACTGCTTCCCTCCATGCTCTTCAGTGAATAGGAGCAGAGATGAAATGAAACGGAAACCAAAAGAGATGCTTGTTACTCGAGTTGAGTATTTTTCATTCCTAGAGTGCTCAACTAGAGTTCTGTGCCCCATTGAAAACAATAGGAGACTGAAGTGTTTAACTTGGTGACCCCCAAGAGGTTACCTAGTTAATCTGAAAGTTGCTGTCTTGTCCCCAGGGGGGTTAAATTGAACCCCTGGGGGCCAGATTGTGCTCTGTTGGTGTGTGTGGGGAGCAGTGTCGGACTGGGGTATCTGGGGCCCACCAGAGGAAATGATCCTGGGGCCCCACCTATGAAGAACCAGTGAGAAACAACATGTCAGTCAGTGCTAGTGCAGGTTCTAAAGCTGGGGGCCCACCGGAGGATCCTCTGGTCCTCTGGTGGGTCAGTCCAACACTGGTGGGGAGGGAGGGTGGAGTGGGGAAATTTACAGCCTATGATTCTCCAGTTTAGGGGACAAGAGCAGATGTGGGTCTTGGCTTTAACCAATAGACAAAGTTCACCAAAGGCGGTCATGTCTCTATTTGTTGACCATACTCTATGGAATAACCCTGAAGCTGCCATCTACAGATACTGTAGGTTACTTTTCCTTTTGGAGGAGATTTTGTTTTGTTAACCTTCATCCTGTTTTAAGGGCTTCAGCATTGACCACGATCATCCACAGCCAGAACGGTGGTGGAAGCTGGGAACTGGGGCAGGTTATAACACATTTCTTTACATAGCTTTGTTTACTCATAAATCATAATCACCTTAAAGGGGATTTGCTCTCCGGGATCCAACCTCTTCCTTCTGACCTCTGATTGGGAGGATGCATATGAGGAGCATTGCATGCTGGCAAAACCAAGTCCTCACATGACATTCAATAGCTGCCCAATGTTACCGTGACATCGGGACGCTATTGGACATTGTGTGCAGGTAACTACATGTACCCACCTCCCTCTTGTTTCAGAAGCTATACTTTCGAGATGGCCAGAGGAAGGAGGTAGAGTGCTCGGGAGCAGAACATGTAGTCCCTTTACGTCTCGCTGGGTAACCCCTTTCAAGGGTTCAGCAGTGATTTACAAGAAAGCTAGTGGCCTTAGAGAGCTGTCTCACTGTTCTTGAGGAGAGCTACTTTGCATGCAATGAGAAAATAAAAAATAGCGATTTTATGCGTGATCCGACCATGTTCTTGATCACAACTCGGTCCCAGGACAATGTAAGACTCAATCATTAAATATTCAAGAAAAAGAGAATTTACAGACAAGAAGGTGTTTGGTTCCAAATTACAGAAAGCTGGAAAACAACTTGATATTTTTCTCCACTTATTCTAGCAGCGCCAGATGCTAACTCTACTCTCCAAGTAAGATGCGTCATATTAACACACCGGTGAGGTAGGAATAACACGTTTTATGGTAAGAAAATGGCTTTGTACCCACTAGAGACCTGACAATTCCATTAATAATGAAGCTCAGAAATGGGTAAAATCTGTCCACCTGGCTGAACACCGGCATCATCGGTTTTATCTTCGAGCCCATGGTGCCCATAGCCCGGCATCCATTATAATTACTAATGGCGTATAGTCTCGGAAATTAAGACCTAGTTATTTTCTATGTCGGGATGAATTTCTTGCATGGTTTGTATTGTTTGGAGACATTATCTTCCGTGTGGCTTCCCGGACACATTACTCATCTCTACGTATCCTGCACCAACCACTTTAAGCCGTTTCGGCATCTCACAGATTGAGCCTTTAATAGTATAATTATTGTGCATATGGCCGGTCTACTCAATATGCCCCGTCTGCCTATAAAGTGTAAGCTCCCTGCCGGCAGAAGGCGAGATGGCCAGGAATTGTCAGACGGAGCCGGAGCTGCTGAGATCTGCAGAACTAAACAAAACATTTAATTTTTTCCCTTGTCGCCACCGGTCTTATCAGAGGAGAATGATCAGAGCAAGATTTTCAGCACCGACTGTGTAATATAATACATAACCACCGACCAGACAGTTACAAAGCACGCTTCTGCTGATAACGTTCTATCATGTTACAAGAAGATCACTTAATTACCCAGAGGCCTTTGTGTCGGCCGTGAGGTCATGCTCAGGAAAATAGACCCTCGCAAGATGCTCTTCTTAAAGGAATACTAATCATAAAGAAAAATGCTACGTATTGATGGCCACGGGCGGCCGGGTGAGGCTGCGGCCGGGATAAATGTCTCTTGCTTCGACGTGACCATTAGCGGAAAGTCTAGAAACATGTTACATCTCATGATCAGAAGGCTGAAGGATTTTCAGGTCTGTTGCCTTCAGAAACATTTACAGACATGTGAGAAGAGCAGCTTCTTCTTCTTCTTTTTTTTTTTAATAGACTTACTTAAAGGGATATTTCAGTGACAAAATATGCATATTTTTAACATCTCTTTAATGATGAGCGAATAGTGAAATATTCGAATATTCGATATTCGTACAAATATCTATCGATCGAATATTCAATCCCATTAAAGTCTATGGGAACAAGTATTCGATTATTGAAAAACATCTATTCGACCACTTGGAGGTAAAAACCGGAAGCTGGGGGATTTGAACGCTTATCGAATATTTTTCGAATATTCAACGAACTATTTGATAATATTCGATAGATCGAGTACCTTACTATTCGATCGAACAGTATTCGCTCATCACTACATCTCTTAAATTTATATGCTTTTACTTTTTTTTTTACATGGCCCCATGGCCCCTCTGCTGCCACCATTGTCTGTATTGGGAACAACAGAGCTGTTCAAGTCCTGTCCCTGGCATAGATACTAGAAATTTTCAAAAGTTTGGTTCGGCTGGTTCACTAAAGTTTAAAGGGGTTATCCAGCGCTACAAAAACATGGCCACTTTCTTCCAGAGACAGCCCCGCTCTTGTCTCCAGCTTGGGCGGGGTTTTGCCGCTCAGTTCCATTGAAGTGAATGGAGCTTAATTGCAAACCGCACCTGAACTGAAGACAAATGTTGTGTTGTCTCTGAAAGAAAGTTGCCATGTTTTTATAGCACTGGATAACCCCTTTAAGGCAAAGTTCAGATTCGTCCAAACTGAACCTTAACCGACCCACAATAAAACAGCTAAACGATTGCAGGCGTTAAGCTGTTTTAGCATGGTTCAGCCTGTTCACTCTTTTCTACCTACCTGTCCCCTCATCCCTGGCGTCCTTCCTCTCTGTTATCCAGTTTATCAGGCATATGCCTTCGGCCGGCTCGAGATGGGACAGCATCAGGGCCAGTGATTGGCTGAGCAGGCTGAAGGTGGATAGAGACACCGAAGAACCGGAGGAGGACACCAGGGGAGCAGAGACAGGTGAGCATATGCTTTATTACTGTTTTGGTTTTTTTTATATGAATTTTATTGTGTGACTGCCATCTTTACAAACTCATTCCAAACTTTTCAAAATGCAAGTGGGAGGAAGTCCCAGTTCTTTGTGCACTCAAGCAGGGAAAGACACCTGTTCATCATACAAGTTGTATATCACCTGAAGGCAATTATAGACTAATTATATTATTCACTTTTGTTAATTATATAAGTACCTCTGCAGCTTGCCATTGCCAGGAGACAGTGTTCTTTGTTATGTAACAATTTAGTTAGTAAAATGTCACTGTGTGGTTACAGAGGTTTTGGTGCTGTGTGACAGGAGAGCTGACCATACAATGCAAGCACTCCCAGGATTCTCTGCTACTAAATGTAGATGTGCAGCAGCTGTACACAGTGAAGACTTGTCCCACTCATGAACGTCTGTCAATCTGTCATTGGCGCATAAAGGGCTGTGACTTTGTGTGTCTGGTCTCTTTTTTGAAAGTAGAGAAAAGACCAAATATCAGCACAGAGGGAGCAAGGACCCCAGTAAGACAGGCATGGAGACATCTAGTGGCCATATTTATAACATTGATTTAAACATAGAAAACTTAAAAGGAAATAAGGAGTGTACTGCAACACTGCTTGTAAACACAACTCCTTTTTTCTTTTATCTTTTTTAAACTGTCCCTCAATAATTTCGTTAGGAGCTCTAAATTATCATGATACAAATAAACACACAAATAAACAACAGGCTGTAAACCCCATCACAACTACTTGGTGGTCACATGTAGACATGTTTAGCATACACAACTCCCAGCAGAGTATAGAGTATATACACTGAGCTCTGTAGAAAGATAAGGATGGACACATTTTGACATATAGTGAGCTCTGTAGAAAGATAAGGATGGACACATTTTGAGATAAAATGAGCTCTGTAGAAAGATAAAGATGGACACATTTTAGGGATATACTGAGCTCTGTAGAAAGATACGGATGGACACATTTTAGGGATATACTGAGCTCTGTAGAAAGATAAGGATGGACACATTTTAGGGATATACTGAGTTCTGTAGAAAGATAAGGATGGACACATTTTAGGGATATACTGAGCTCTGTAGAAAGAAAAGGATGGCCACATTTGTATACTGAGAAAGTATATCTAGTATAATAAAGGTACAGACTAAAGTGATTAACCATTATATCTGTATGTAGAGGAAACATTGTAAGGAGCTGTAACTTTATATTTTGAGCTATTATTCCAGCATATAATGACCATCCTTAGAGGTATTCCTGCTGACCTTTCCATAGTTCCTAAGTAAAATATCACATTCAAGAGCCCTGTGAGTGGTTTCATATCAAAGCCCAGCTGTGCATGTCATGTTTTACTCCATCTATCAGACGCTTGGTTTTTACTCTGGCTACTCTTAGGAGGAGGGGAGACTTTCTATTCCCCGTGGGCTACCAGGTTTCTGAATAGAATTAAAGGTGAACAAGATTTGTAAAGACAGACTGTATACATTGACTATGCTCACGGAGGCAGTGAAGTGGAGACTAGTGACAGAAAAGTGCAGAGATGGTAGAGGGACCTTTTTGTAGGGTAAGAGTGCGCTACATTTGGAGCCTGGGAAGAGAGATAGCTGGAATCAAATTGAATTGACATGTCTGACTTCTAGAGAGCATTAGGAAGCCTGTACATAACAGCGGGGAGAGGCTGTCAGAGGACGTACTCGGGGAAGGAGTATTGATTTATTCTATGCATCTGTTTTATGGGACATTATATATCTTTGTGTTATACCTGGGTCTAAGTATAAATACCTGGAAGAATTTGGCTGGATCGTCCTTTGCATTTTAAGTTTTTGTTTCCTTTAACAGAAACAGTGATTTCACACAATAAGTACTTTATGACTGCATGTATGCTCTCTAAATATAAGAATTAAAGGGATTGTTCAGTTTTCTATCAATATACCAACCATTTTATATTCCTTACTAAGGATCATGGATTCATAAAGAGGAGTAGTAGAAGAGTGGAAAACTGCCAATAAAGTGCAACTCTTACACTAAGCATATCGAGCTATCTAGTTGAATGAATATAAAGATCTGTCCTTCTGTAGCTTGCCTCTTGGCTTGATCTTGCAATGCGTGTCATAAGTTAAAGGGGTACTCTGGAACTTTTCCTTTTTCTTTCAAATCGTCTGGCATCAGTAAGATAAGTATATTTGTAATTTGCTTCTATTTAAAAACCTCAAGTCTGACAGTACTTATCAGCTGCTGTATGTTCTGCAGGAAGTGGTGTATTCTTTCCAGTCTGACACAGTGCTCTCTGCTGCCACCTCTGTCCATGTCAGGAACTGTCCAAAACAGGATAAATTTTCTATGGGGATTTGCTACTGTTCTGGACACTTCCTGACATGGGCAGAGGTGGCAGCAGAGAGCACTGTGTCAGACTGGACAGAGCACACCACTTCCTGCAGGACATACAGCAGCGGATAAGTACTGTAAGACTGGAGATTTTTTAATAGAAGTAAATTACACATCTGTATACCTTTCTGCCACCAGTTGATCTGAAAGAAAAAATTGTAATATTCATTTGGGTGTGGTTTATGCTAAACTTGTTGTATATACATATGTGTCTATATGTGGTTGTGATATACTATAGGCAGAAGAGTTTTCTAACGTGTCACCATAATATATAGGATATATAGAGTTCTTAAAATGTAATTTCTATCTCCCCTATCCATATCCATGTGGTCTTTCACACTTTTCTTCTGCATCTGATTCAAGCTGTGTGGTGTGTGGTCTCCACTGCCCCCACGTCCTGTCTAGTGTAGATCCTATAACAAACTTTGATGTTACTGCTGTACACTGTATCCAGAAATTCAGCCATGTGGGAAAGTCCTGTAGGTAGAGTAAGTGGATGGTGGTCTGTCTGGGCTGTGTGGTATCCCTCAAATGACCTCTGCTCCCAAACCTCCTAACCGCTTGGTCAGAAGGGTCAAGATGACAGCAATTTTTAGAAACATCCACCCTGCTTCTCTTAGCCCCCTTTCAAAGCCTGTCAACTGTGTAAATGTCTTTAAAGTGTCACTGCCGCTTTTTTCCCCTGCAGAAATCAATAGTACAGGCGATTTTAAGAAATGTTGTAATTGGGTTTATTAGGCAAATATGACATTGTCTGCATTCAAAAAGACTTTTCCCAGGTCTCCCCTCCCCTCCCTCCTCTCTCTCATTCACTGCTTATTATAAGGAAATCTCGACTCTTTTACATCAGTTGAGCCCTGTGTCACCTATGGAGAGGGGAGGAGGGAGATAAGTTGGCAGCAGAGAGCAGAGAACAAAGGATTACACAGTGGGACCTGTGTGAAAGCCGGTATTCAGAGGTCAGAGAGGTCAGTGCTGACTTCAGAGGAGAAAGCCCGGTGATGTAGCTGCAAATTAACTCTTTGTTGTCCTGTTTTGGTGCCTCATCTCCCTCATCCCCTCCCCTCTCCATAGAGAACCATAGAGACAGGGGGGAGAGCTTCAAACTGCTTTTTCATGATAAAAATGCATTTTTCGGCTAATAAACCCAATTACAAAGTTTCTTAAAATTGCCTGTACTATTGATTTCTGCAAAAAATTTAAACGACAGTGACACTTTAAGTCAGTCATTGTGGCATATCTAGTGAGGACCGATGTCTCATCAAGATGTACACTATCCAGAAGTGGCCTCTGAGAGCCTTTTTTTTTAAAGGAAAAAAGGATAGGATTATTATTATTTTAAAAAATTTTTTCAATGAATATATAACCTCCTCTTCTAGAAAACCCTGCATCTGCCCCTGCTGAGGAAGAAACCATTACGGATAATTACACAGAGGGAGAGATATCTGTGGCATCAGTCCCATGCCCTGACCTCTCGTAATTGAATTTCTGGTTACCGTATAGGTAAGTACCGGGCGACGACCACAACTGCCTTTAACCCTTACATCGCCCAATAATATTAAATCAGAACATAAAAATAAAACATTTACTCATTTTTTTTCTAAAATTAGAAAGAATTCCAGATTCTTCTTTCCTCAATTAGGTAAACTCCTCATTAAGATTAAATGGAGCCCTAAGAGGGTTCTATTTATTCCCTATATTCGCCATACAAATATGGTTCTTCGGAAGTATGAATTTTAAATGACGTCTGAGTTTTAAAGTATGTTCTAATGTTTCCTACTTAGTAAATGCATCAATAATTCAGGGATAAAAGGATGAGGTACATTCATAAAATCAGCTGTCCTGTCAGCCGGGACTTTTTGTTTAGTTCCTAACGATTCATGAAAATTCAATAACTTGAGCAAAGTGCCTGGATAAGCCGCCGATAAAACGTTACTGCGCCTGTTATACATCGATCATCGGAAGAACACAACTGGTTAACCGAAGGAAACGCTAGAAAACCTTATCATGTGAAACATTGTATCTGAGACAACATTATCGTTATACCAGAGATCCAAAAATTTATAGATCTTTAATAGAGATGAGCGAACCGTGTTCGGGTTCGAGTCGATCCGAACCCGAATGATCGGCATTTGATTAGCGGGGGCTGCTGAACTTGGATAAAGCTCTAAGGTTGTCTGGAAAACATGGATACAGCCAATGACTATATCTATGATTTCCACATAGCCTTAGGGCTTTATCCAACTTCAGCAGCCACCGCTAATCAAATGCCGAAAGTTTGGGTTCGGATGGACTCCAGCATGCTCCAGGTTCACTCATCTCTAATCTTTAAATTAATCATATAGCTACATCCAAAATTCCGAAATCTATGGTACAGACAATTTGTAGAAACTTTGCAATTGGGTTTATTAGGCAAATCTGCCATTATCTGCATTCTAAAAGACTTTCCCCAGGCCGCCCCCCCCCCCCTCCCTCTCTCTCATTCACTGCTCATTATCAGGAAATCTCGACTCTTTTACATCAATCTATGGAGAGGGGAAGGGGGAGGAGGGAGGATAGTCGCCAGCAGAGAGCAGAGAACATAGGATTACATAGTGGGAACTGTGTGAAAGCCAGTATTCAGAGGTCAGGGAGGTCAGTGCTGACTTCTGAGGTGATGTAGCTGTAAATTAGCTCTTTGTTGTCCTGTTTTGGTGCCTCATCTCCCTCCACCCCTCCCCTCTCCATAGAGAACAATGAAGACAGGGGGGAGAGCTTCAAACTGCTTTTTCATGATAAAAACACATTTTTCAGCTAATAAACGCAATTACAAAGTTTCTTAAAATCACCTGTACTATTGATTTCTGCAAAAAAATGTAAACAACAATGACACTTTAAGATTAAGGCTATGTTCACACTACGTATAAATATGGCCATCGGCAACAATGGCCGTACTTTTATGCGCCTGTGAACACTGCCTATTGATCTATGGGATCCGGGCCAGAGCGTATACACGTCGTATACGCTCCGTCCGGGATGCCGTGCGGCGCCAACAAATAACTGACATGTCAGTTTTCCTGTCAGTTTCCCTGTCCGTTCACACAATGAAGCGAGCGGATCCGGACGCTTGCTTCATTGTGTGCTGTGTGAAGTTCTGATGCGGGCGCGCGCTGATGCGACCGCATCAGAACCCTACAGTCGGGATGATCCGGGCAGAGATGTTCATGTAATGTGAACATAGCCTAAAGGGGTATTTGTTGAATATTTTTCAAGTTTTTTTAAAATAAGATTATATATCTATATATGTCTCTAAAATGTATATCTTTTTTTTTTTTTTTTTTCATTTTTTAGATGTTGTAGATGTTGGCTGTAAGAGGTGCCACAGTGTCTCTGCTGCCACCAGTGGCTGTGTTGGGAACTGCAGGCTTGTACAAGCCCTAGTCCTGGCACAGTTACATATTACATTATTACATATTAGTACCGCTGCATGCAGATACTGACCCTTCACTGGTGTCTATATAATACATGTAGCATTAGATTAGATATTACACTTGTGCTGCAGAATAATTGGTGGAAGACAGTTATTCCCGCTCACATCTGCTGCGTTTGACACTTGTCCCAAGTTTAAGATCTATTCTAATTCTAATGTGTATGAGCATAGATATCAGAGGAGGCTTAGTATATGTTACTGTGCTGGGAACAGGTTGAGCAGCCCTGCAGTTCCTGACATAGCCATTGGTGGCGGCAGAGCCCCGTCCCTTACTACTGCCACACAAAGAAAAAAAAAACAACAATTTTAAGGTTCAAATAAATAGTTCTAAAACTAATGTAGAAAAATAAAAATATTCTGGGAAGTATCACTTCAATAAGACTTAAAATCAAGTAAACGCCCATTCCTAAAATGGATACTCCCGAGATTTTTTTCTTTTAAACTCAGCTGGCAGCAAGTTATACAGATATGTAAATGACTTCTATTTAAAAAAAAAATTCTCAAGTTGTCCAGTACTTATCAGCTGCTGTATATCCTACAGGAAGTGGTGTATTATTTCCAGTCTGACACGGTGCTCTCTGCTGCCACCTCTGTCCATGTCAGGAACTGTCCAGAGCAGTAGCAAATCCCCATAGAAAAACAGTTCCTGACATGGACAGAGGTGGCAGCAGAGAGCACTGTGTCAGATGTGGCTTGTGCAGGGTTAATAGTGAGTTTTTTTCTTAGTGATTCTAGATGTTTCCATCTTTAATGTGCAGTATTGTAAAGCTTCCAGGATTTGTTATAACCTTCATTGCATAAATTTTTTTTGCAAGAAACCTGAAGTCCTGTGTCTATCCCCTAACAACGCTGGTCAGTGTCACAGTAACCCCGGTCCACAGCCATGATGAGATGGAGAGAAGCGTCTGCCTATAATAACCCTGTACAGGAAACCATCAGCCCTGCTGCTTAGAAGGCAACGTAATGAGGCTCCGCAGCGCGGCCCCCCATCCCCCGCTGAGATTTAATTGCTCTGATTCTCACCTCAATCCCTTCTCTCTCTCTCGTGTAATATAGGAAGGGACTCTCGTGCATCTCCTGACATGTTCTCAGGAACACCTTTTGCAGTCAAAAATCTCACAGGAAAAGATTTACTTCTAGCAAACCAATATACAGTATACCTATATAAAAAATATAAAAATAAAAAATGCTTGTATAGTTTATGATATTTTACAGTAAAAGTTGTCGCACATTTTGCTCATCATAAGGTTTGCTTGCATTTAAGGGAAAAAAAAAAAAAAAAAAAATATATATATATATATATATATATATATATATACATACAGTGGTACCTTAGTTTAAGAGTAACTTGGATTAAGAGCGTTTTGGTTTAAGAGCTCACAGGCATCAGCATCCAGCACCTGCCCTGATAAGTTCTTCACCATCTGTCCTACACAGTGAATATTATACCAGCAGTTTGACTCCATTCACTGTGTAGTGGTGGTGACCTGTAACTGCAGCTCAGCCCATTCAAGTACATAGGAGCTGAGCTGCTAACCAAGTCTGGCCACTACACAGCAAGTGGAGACCACTGTTTCCTGCCCCGATAGGTATATAGTGTAGGCGCCAAAAAGGTGATCAGTAGGGGCTCCAGGGGTCACCCATCTGATTAGTGACTGCGGCAAGATCGTCAGTATGTTTTATCCTTTAATGGGGTTGTTCACCAAAAATGTTTTTCTGTTTTAAATTAACTAGTGCCAGAAAATGCCCAAATTTACTTTGATTAAAAAATCTCCAATCTTCCAGTACTTCTCAGCCGCTGTATGTCCTACAGGAAGTGGTGTATTCTTTCAAGTCTGGAGAGCAGGAGAGGTTTTCTATGGAGATTTGCTCCTGCTCTGGACAGTTCCTGACATGGACAAAGGTGGCAGCAGAGAGCACTGTGTCAGACTGGAGAGAATACACTACTTCCTGCAGGACATACAGCAACCCCTTTAAGTGTCATAGCTTCTTTGTACTTAATATTTGCAACTTTTTAACATTTGTAACTCAATGGGGGGGGGGGGGGGGGGGGGGGGGGGGGGGGGGGGGTCAATAAAATAGACAAGGTGCAGTTTTGTGCTTTCACCTGCAGCTTTATGGGATCCTTGTGTCTATGCTGAACATCCACGGGAGACTTGTCCTGCCACAGTTTAGTAAAGACTTGGAATCTGTATACAGGAACCATCTACTAGAAGTGGTCACCATGGAGTGGCCTTACTATGGGACCCCCTGACTACTTGTTATGCTCCTGCCTTGCACCAGTGTATCTTTCTGATACGACTGATCCACATGTATGAAGATCAGCAGGATCCTTTAATAATCTTCGTACCCATTGGTAAGGCTTGGTTCACACTACATTTTTTGCAACAAACGGATGAAAAAAAACGGATGCATGTGTGTGCATCTGTTTTTCCATTGAATTCCATAATAAAAAAAACCGTACCAAAACGGATTTTAACGTTTTTTAACGGACACAAAAATGAGGTTGGCGACGTTTTCGTGTGCGTTAAAAAAAACGGATCTGTTTTGATCTGTTTTTTTTTTTTTTAATAATGGTATTCAATGGAAAAACAGATCAAAACGGATGCACACACATGCATCTGTTTTTTCCACCCGTTTTTCATCCGTGTTTGGCAAAAAAACGGATTGCAAAAACGTAGTGTGAACCAAGCCTAAAGGCCCTATTCCACGGAACGATTATTGGCCATATTCGACCAATATTGGCTGATAATCGTCCTGTGGAATGGAAGGCAACGATCTCGGCTGATCATTGCAGTCGTTTGTTTTTCAACATGTTGAAAAACAAATGACTAATATAGCAGCGATCTGCTGCCGTCGCTCCGTGTAATATTAGCGGCGGCAGCAGATGCTGCTATATGCTATGGGTTGCCCGGACGGTCTACCGATCACCAGGGCAGCCCCCTACAGCTCCCGCCCCCCACTCACATGCTCACTGCCGACACAAGGAATGGCGGCAGCAGTGAGCGGGGAAAACGAGCTCTGACAGCTCCTCCAGTTGGCCCGTGGAATGGGGCCTTAAGAGGAAGACGCTGGGAGGCTGAAGACCAGTCACCGGGCTTTTTTTTTTTTTTTTAAACAAACAGTAAAATGCTAATATCATTAAGTGAAGCCGTCTGAAGGGCAATCCAAAGAGATTTTCTGATTAAATTTGTAACCCAGGTCTTTAGCTTCCAGGAGAACAGAAGATCAATGCGGCGCACTAATAAAGATGATTATAAGGAGACATTGGGTGGTGATTTGCCAGTAGTTGAAGGACCTGGAGGGATGTGACCTCTGTATTCCGAAAGTGAAGACAATCAGATGTCAAGGTTACCAATAACCTGTCATGGTACTGATGGAGGAGCAGAAGTCGCCCGAGTGTTTCCCATCACTTCACTCTCCTTATAAGAGTTATGGCCGGTAATAATTCACCGTCTATCCTTCCTATAGCCGGTCCTGTTTATGTGGATGGATTTGCATGCTGCGTTTTACAAGGCTCCATACACAGTACATGTGGCCGGGAGGGATGTTCATGTTTGTGCAATCTCGGAATGTAATTACTCGCTATATGTTTGCATACTGTGCAGTGATCTGCTGAATGTATACACCGGCAAATAGAATACAGATTAGGCAGTAAATGCTGGGATCCGATAGGAGGAAAAAATGGGACCATACGCGGTATTGTAAAAAAGGAAAGTCATTTGTATTAGGTTCTATGAATACAGATGTAAATCAGTTGTTCCGTCCATCTCTTCCCATAGGCGACAGGTTTTGCTGAATTATGCGTCAACGTTGAGTCGGATGCAACTTTTTGTATCAGTCCCTCAGATTTATTCTGCGTTCTCCGCTTGCTGTCAGTAGATAAAAACTTTTATGGTTAAATTTGGGGACTGTGCGAACCTGGTGAAGTGGAGAGATAACAGCACCTTCTCAATTCACAATAGAGTACCATGTGAATTATAAAGAATACATTGCGCTTCGACGTTAAAAAAGTGACAAAAAGTGGGACAAGAAGTATGGGTACTAAGCATAGACACCAAAAATTATTAGTACTACACTTCCCAGAATGCATTGCTGTTCCTCAGATCTCCATCACAGTCCTGCCACCCTGCCTACTCCTCTCCTACAGCACTCCTGCCAGTTGCCCACCCAGAGCTGCTGTAGAACAGCCAAGCCTCCTGTGACATCACAGCATGATGTGTTGTCTCCAAAGGGAAGGAGGAATCTGGCAGCTGGAGACAATATACATTTTGTAGTTCTTCTACTTTCAACTTCCTGTCTGTGGTGAATCATGGAAAAGCTGCTGAATCCAGTAATATTAGTGATAACACTATATTAGTAAGTTCTATATCTTGGGGTGCCCTCAAAGAGGTCTCTAGTAGTCTATTAGCAATAGATAATGAATTCAAAGTATGATACTAGACTGAAAACAAAAAAAAAACAACGTAAAATCGGCCAAGGTCACAACAGGTAGAATTTTCTTAAAATGATAAATGGTCAAGAGGTCGGGAGAAGAAGACAGGTTAGAAACGAGGTAGTCAGAACAGTAGAACATCTTTGCACTCACAAGAATCTAGGAACCATAATGCTCAGACAGGGGTATGAAGGGTCCTTTAATGGCATAGGGCACAGGATATTGGCCAGGGAGAAGAACACTGATGTGCAATACTCGGAGGTCCAATATGCAGCACTAGAAGGAGAAGAAAAATGGTGGGAAGGAAGAAGAACACTGATGTGCAATACTTGGAGGTCCACTATGTAGCACTACAAATCCTAGAAGAAGAAGAACGATGGTGGGGAAGAAGAAGAAGAACACTGATGTGCATTACTCAGATGTCCACTCTACAGTACTACAATTCCAAGAAGGAGAAGAACGATGGTGGGGAAGAAGAAGAACACTGATGTGCAATACCCAGATGTCCACTCTGCAGTACTACAAGTCCTTGAAGGAGAAGAATAATGGTGGGGAAGAAGAAGAACACTGATGTGCAATACTTGCATGTCCACTATGCAGTACTACAAGTCCTAGTAAGAGAAGAAAAATGGTGGGAAGGAAGAAGAACACTGATGGGCAATAGTCAGAGGTCCAATATGCAACACTAGAAGGAGAAGAAAAATGGTGGGAAGGAAGAAGAACACTGATGTGCAATACTTGGAGGTCCACTATGCACCACTACAAGTCCTAGAAGGAGAAGAACTTTGATGTGCAATACTTGGAGGTCCACTATGCAGCAGTACAAATCCTAGAAGAAGAAGAACGATGGTGGGAAAGAAGAAGAACACTGATTTGCAATACTCAGATGTCCACTCTGCATTACTACAAGTCTTCGAAGGAGAAGAACAATGGTGGGGAAGAAGAAGAACACTGATGTGCAATACTCAGATGTCCACTCTGCAGTACTACAATTCCAAGAAGGAGAAGAACGATGGTGGGGGAGAAGAAGAACACTGATGTGCAATATCCAGATGTCCACTCTGCAGTACTACAAGTCCTTGAAGAAGAAGAATGGTGTGGAAGAAGAAGAACACTGATGTGCAATACTTGCATGTCCACTATGCAGTACTACAAGTCCTAGTAAAAAAAATGAACGATGGTGGGGAAGAAGAAGAACATTGATGTGCAATACTCAGATATCTACTCTGCAGTACTACAAGCCCTAGAAGGAGAAGAACAGTGGTGGGGAAGAAGAAGAACACTGATGTGCAATTCTCAGATGTCCATTCTGCAGTACTACGAGTACTAAAGGAAGAAGAATAATGGTGGGGAAGAAGAAGAACACTGATGTGCAATTCTCAGATGTCTATTCTGCAGTACTACAAGTCGTAGAAGGAGAAGAATGTTGGTGGGGAAGAAGAAGAACACTGATGTGCAATACTCGCATGTCCACTATGCAGTACTACAAGTCCTAGAAGGAGAAGAACAACGGTGGGGAAGAAGAAGAACACTGATGTGCAATACCCTGATGTCTACCATGCAACACTACAAGTCTTAGAAGGAGAAAAACAATGGTGGGGAAGATGCCAAGTGGAAAGGCCATAAGGTCATAGAAAAAAAAAGAACTTAGTTCACTAAATATCGAAATATGAACATGCATAATTTTTTTGTTGTTGCCAGATACCTAAAGTGTGTTAATCTACTGTACGTCTTATGTGTGGATTATCGATACAGCTTTATACGGGAGCCCTCAGTATCAGCATCATTGCTTCGTATATTGGAGTTAGAAGCAATGGTTACACCCGCCGGATGCCTGGGACTTCAAGTGTGGATTATTTGAATGTGTAATATTAGCTGCATGCTCAGTGTGAAATATAACACTACAAACAGGTACTGCTGTAATATTATTAGCTATCTGGCCCACAGAGCTCTGCAGGGAATTAAGATGATGAGAAAGGTGAGATACATGCGAACCTTTTCTATCATTCTGGTTAATCCCCTTAGGAGCCGGGTCTGTCACATGTAAACATGTCTTACACAAAATTCTCTTCTGGTGCCTTGCAGGTTCCCGTGCCGCTATATTAAAGCTTAACATTTGCAATGTAGCAGTAATAAAGGCAGGACTATGTCAGGGCTGCTACTATGTAATGTTCACAGTCAGTGTGAAATGTAATGTACTCAACCTGGGGATGGTAAACTAATATAGGATAATGAGAGACAGCTGAATACATAGAAAGTGGAGGAGATTGACTAATATTATGGAATGCTTAGACAGTCTAGAAGACTGCACTAGATTTATCACAGTGTTCCGGGCTGTTTGATACATGTCTTGACTGTCTAGTCTAAAGGTTTCAGATATATGGAGAATCAGGTATATGGGGGACTCCTGACTCCACATAGAAGCACATGAAGATTCGGCCATGTCGAAGATTTACACGTATAAAGGGAGCAGAAGGGATAATGATAGTTATTGAAGGTGTATAGGTATCTTAAGCATAGTACTCAGTTGGGGTTTATGCGTGACCGAGCACCTGACGGCCAAATGATAGGTTTCTGCAAGACTCATCAAAACTCCAGAAGTACAGTATGAGTTTCTACAAGCAATAGGTTTTGCTTGTAGAAACCTATTACATTTTTTCGTTAAAATTTTTGTATATTTCATTTAAATATCCCTTTAAGCGACCAATAAATCCAAAAATTAGAACGAAAAAAAAAAAATGCAATAGGTTAACCAGGCACCTTCCACTCTGACCAGCAGGGGGCACCTAGTTAAATACTCGAGTGTCCCATTGATTTCAATGGGGTTCGTTACCCAAGTCAAGCGCTCAAGCATTTAAGTGCTCGCTCAACACTATGTTTAGTCCAACTAATACCAGTTATAAACAGGGCTTTGACTTATTAAAATTTGGGACATATCACAAGAAGGGAAAGATCGCTAGAGAGAATACGCTGGAACAGACACAGGAAAGTCCCAAGAAGGAAAACCTGCCGTGGTTTGGCACCATATTAATTGGTATACAGTATGGATATGGATGAAACTATCAATGCTTGGTCATCTGGCCTTGTGCAGAACACACTACGGGGAAGCAAACCACATTAGCATTGGTTCCTGCAAGTTAGTGACCTAATAAAAGACTTTGAATAGTGCTGCACCACTGAATCGGTGCCTCACTCCGTTAGTTCTCGGGATTGGTTGGAGTCCTAGATTTTCATCAGCATTTGATTATCGGTGGCTGGAGAAGCGGCCCCATGGAGTCTTGGAAAACATGGATACGTCCCATGGTTTGTGGCTGTATCCATGTTTTCCAGGCAGCCTTAGGCTGCATCCAACTTCTTGAGCCATTGGTAATCAAATGCTGAGATGCTGAGAATTTGGGTTCGGACTAAATCGAGTGTGCTGGAGGTTTGCTCATCTCTAATGATGAACTGTCCTGGTAGAATGCCATTACTTTGGGAACCTTTAAGAAACATGGATCTTCCGATCAACTGTAAATACGCACACAAAGAACATAAATTGGCATGTAACATAGTGTAAAAATAACAGCAAGCAAAAAATGCTAGGAACTGATTAAATTAAATGGAATTAACAAAAAGAAAAAAAAAAAACTTGACAAAATGTTATCACTTGTACAAAGCTAGTGCTAAATCTGCTTTATTTGAGATGAATGGATGTTATTTTCTCTGATAGTGACATCAAAGCTGTCCATTTCAATTAAAAGAAAGAAGATTGCTTTTAATCAAATCTGCTGATCATCATTGTCTGCGGAATACATTTACTTATTGCAAGTCTCTTGAGTTTTCCTCTCTGTTTGAAGGGAACTGCGGTGAGCTGCGTACCGGGGGTTAGGAGAACAGCAGCTATACAGTGCGGCCTGCCTGGAAACGAGAAGAAGCAGCCGCTCGGCAAAAAAAAAAAAACCTGTCAAATTTTTAGATTTTTTTATTTTTATTTTCAACTTTGAAATTTCAAAATATCTGCAAATATTAATAAATTGTAATTTATTAGAGATTAGCGCAACTGGAGCATGCATTTGAATACCAGTGGCTGAAGAAGTTGGATCCAGTCATGAACAACATGGATACAGCATATGGCCTATGGCCATATCAATGTTTTTCCAGACTGCCTAGGGTTGCATACAACTTTTTCAGCCACCGCTATTCAAATGCTGAAAAAGCAGTCTTAAAGTTTGCAACTGGATCTTAACAAAAAGCATCTTCAAATTAATATATAATTAGAGATGATCGAACATTGGAAAATCTTAGGTTCTATAGAACTCGAACCTTGACGAACCTTCCACATTTGATTCTTGATGCCTTCTCGGTCCGTGGGGAAGGAGAAGACAGCCCGGGTACCGCCTGGAATTCCGGGATTCAGCCTAGGTAATAGGTTGTATCCCGGAATTCCAGGCGGTACCCGACACTAAGACACTGATGTCCCATTTACTGTTCGCCAAATGCCAGTTGGGTTTCATAAGTTGTGCAGTCTACTATGGATTCTGTGTATGAGGCCCCAGTGGGATTCAGCCTAAATAGAAACAGATGCCGCAATCGGGTAATCTACAATGGGGTTTCTCTTAGAAACAAGGGTCTGACTGGGCCCATAAAGAAGCTGATGTCCTATCTGATGACCAGTTGGGTTCTAGAAATTGTTGTTTAGTCTACAATTTGCTCTCTTTGAGAGGCAAGAAAACCTGAAATCAGATTATCAGGATTATCTTTTCTAGAACACTGAATAAATTGAAACCTATGGTTACATCATGGATGTGATAGGACTCACTGCTTTTCCATAGTGTGCACTCAGTTGAGTGTTCCCTGTAATAGTTTCCTCCAAAAAACTGAGAACTAGTTACTAAGCTCAAATTGATATGAAGGTGACCTGGAGAACATTCATTCTGAGTGCAGAGATTACCCAATAGACATCTGTGGCTGTAACCACACAGCTCCCAACGCCATGAGGAACATATTTTATTAATCTTAACTACTATTAGTGAAAAAGACTGTTTTATGTTTATTATGTGACCATGAAGCACATCACCACTAAGTACATGACCCACAAGAGCACTGATCTCCAAGAGCAGTGATCACCAAGCACATGACCACCAAGAGCATGTGACTACCAAGAGCACGATACCACCAAACATTGACTCTTCAAAAGTGTAAGTAAAAGAGTTCTTGGTTGTTCTCGAGCTCTGGATCCATGACATGTGTCACAAGAGGATCAGTACCCTACTGATAGGCCTCTCATATCATGATAAGTTATTAGTGATTAGTAAAGGGACAAGGAATAGCAGTTGCACCAAGACCATCTAAAACTAATCATCACCAGGTTTACAACAGATGTGAGAAATTTATGCTTTAAAGGGGTTGTCCAGTGTTTTAATATACTGCTGATATATTAAAAATAAAAAATACTTACCTCTCTGTGCTCCCCCAGTGTCCTCCTATGGGTCTCCCGTGTCCCCTGCTGATCACAGCTACCTCTACTTCTGGGAGTGACAGCCTGCTCAGCCAATCACTGGCCATGGCGCAATCCCAGTTCAGTGATTTGCTGTCACTTCTGGAAATGAAGATGGCTATGATTAGCAGGGTTCCCCGGAGACCCATAGGAGGACACCAGTTGAGCACAGAGAGGTAAGTATAGGCTTTTTTTGTGTTTTCTATACAACATCAGCAGAACATTAAAAGTTATCTAACGCTAGACAAGAACTTTAAAGAACTAGATGTGGTTTGAATAGATAAAGAAGTATTTTAGAATTCCTTCTCTATGAATGTACAACCTGGTGGTTGTGGTCCTATTATCAGTTCTTGTAGGTCATTCTACTGTAGCACATCCGGTATAATACAAACATTAAGCACATACATTAACTTTTATACGTTCTTTTATGGCCCCTTCAGTTTTTATTCCAGAATAAGATATTTTACGTAAGTATTTCATTGACTATTCATTTAGGCAGGTATTAGATCCTTGTATTGTGGTACCAAGAATAGAGACCATCCCTTATACATTTTTCATGATACAGCATGAAGCTGAAAAGATGAAAAAGCTGCAGCCTCTTATATAGATCAAAAGCGAATCCTTTATTCACACAAACGCGCAATGCTTCCACATTTGGGAGGTCCTTACTGAGCAAATGCATGGAGCAGGGGTCGACTATTGAGGGTGGGGGCCACCATTATCTATGCAAATTTTCAGTTTATTCCATTTTTGCATCATCAATGAGAACTTCTTGTCTACAATAGTAATAGTATATCCGTATACAGAATATACTATAGTGTAAACCCATTCATATGTAGGTGAGTGAATAATGATCAGGGGCTTCCTTTTATAAATCTGAAAGTCGGAAACAAAAAAAATGAATGTTTTTGTATTGAACTTCATCTATTTAGTGGTTACATTTTTAGCCTTAAAGGAGAGCTCCGGACAGGACACTTTTTTTCAATATACCCGGAGAGGGGGTGGGTGAAAATAATAACATACACTGACCTCCGTGGCTCCGGCAGTGCCGATGCCCCCAGTCCGGCCCTCTAGTCCCCGCCTGTTTTGTGGTCGTAAAAGGGACTTGGGTCGTGATGAGGCAGGCCCGCTTCAGCGACTGTAGCGGTGACTCACCTCTGTTGCTGAATGGACTGCCATATCACGTCCAAGATCCCTCCTCACCACCAAGAAGTGGCCAGGGACTGGAGTGGGCATCAGCGCTAAAACCATGAAGGCAAGTGGATGTGATTATTTTCACCTACCCTCTTCTGCCCAGGGTTCTCCTTAAAGGGGTTAAAAGAGGTCTTAGTAAAACATGCTCAATTTCTTCCATGACTCTTGTCTCCAGTTCAGGTGTGGTTTGTAAATAAACTCCATTCACTTGAATGGAACCAAGATGCAAAACCCAAACTGGAGACAAGTGCTGGTGCTGTCTCTGGAAGAAAGTGGCCGTGTTTTTTAAAGGCTGGATAACCCTTTTAAATGCATTGACTATCATTGTGTCAGAACCTGGCCTACCCAAAGATATACAGTACTGGTACTTTGGTGGGTTTGTCAGTACCTTGCATATTGGTGATATTGTACTGGGTACATCCAGCAAGCGAAGATAAAGCACAGGGTGGAGGGAAGGCATTCATCCTAGCTCAATGACAGATCGGATGGTCATATCTGGATTTCGAAGAGTGAGGCAGTAAAGAAGCAGACTGATGTGTGCGGTGCTTGGGCTCATCACTGTCCTCTCTCTCTCTCTTAACCTCTTGCTGACTGCTGTCCCTCCTTATATATAGACTGAATCCCCCCTTCCCCCTCAAGACTGGCCCTTAAATGTGCATCAATGTTAGGAATAGTCTGACTGCCAACTTATCTAGATTTAATTCCAGGATCCAGTCTAACTATCCAGTCTATGTAGAAACCATACAGTAAGTACAAGGGGTTGTGCCACAAAGCAAAGTTAACTTACCATAAACTTAAAGGAGGACAAATGTGCTCCTTTTAGTAAAGTAACTTATTCACTGTACTGTTTTTCTCCCCCATGGATCTAATCACTTCCTGGTTTCCTCTCTAAATTGTGACCCTTCTGTTGCCATGCAACAGTGCACACACACGTTCCCACAACCTACCTTGCTTGCAGGCTCAGTGGAGACCTCCACTACCAGTACTTCCTGTTGACTGCAGTAGAACTGAGCATGCCTGACCACTTTCATTGGTTGCAACCATGGACAGCAGGTTATCAAAGCAAAGCAGGATCATAGGGGATTAGTACGTCTATATCTTTCATACAGGACATTATCAGAAATGTACACTGGAATAATATTTAATTTCCCATAATGTATCAGTTTAGACCTAGTGATTTAACATTTTAAAAATTTAATGGACTTCAACAAGATTCTGGAACTTGAATGAAGTGATCAGTTTGGCAATAGTTAAATGTGCGCATGGTGTCTTTCTGGGTTGGATCGCTAGGTCATAGCCAAGGAATCGGGAACCTTAGGCCCTCCGGCTGTTGCAAAACTACAATTCCCATCATGCCTGGACAGCCAAAGCGAAGCATGATGGGAATTGTAGTTTTGCAACAGCTGGAAGACTGAAGGTTCCCCATCCCTGTCATAGCCCGTGGATTAGTCACCGATAAGCAAAGATTTGGGCAGAGAACATGAGAAAAAGACAAAGGCTAGTTGTAGGGTGGATGAGAAGAAAAGAGTATCGAAGGATAAGTCAAGAACCTAACCAAGACAAAGGACGACTTATCGAAGGACAAGTCAAGAACCTAACCAAGACAAAGGACGCCTGCACAAAACATCAAATATGTGAGCCTCAAGTTCTGGAAGAGGACATCCCTTTAAATATGTCATGGAGCGATGACTTATTAGGCCATAATGGCTTACAGCTAAGCACTCAGTTCTGGGGATCACCACTGGGGGCAGTATAACATCTCCAAAACTTAGATGAAGAGGGAAGGTGTCAGCAGGAGTTATGCAAGGAGTGACAGTCAAAGAGAAGTCCATTGTTGTATGGGAAATCAGCTCTAGTGAGTGAGGACAATGGAAATAAATGTGAATGAATAGTAAAGGAACAAATATTATAAGATGAGACGTATTTGTGTCACTGGTTTTAGAATCCACTAATAAATCACTGGCTGATAAGCAAGACTTGTGTCCAGGGTTGGACTGGCCCACCAGAGTACCGGTGAATCCTCCGGTGGGCCCCTAGCTTTAGAACCTGCACTAACACTAACTAACATGTGGTTTCTCACTGGTTCGTCATTGGTGCGCCCCAATGATAATTTCCTCTGGTGGTCCCCAGATGCCCCAGTATGACACTGCTCCTGTCTATATAGAAGATGACATATAAGGTAGGCACAATGTCCTAACACCCTGCGTATGAAGATGGAGAAGTTTTCTTCTTTGCTCTGTAGAGCGCTTGGTTCTTGCAATAAAGTCTGTTTGCATTTCCAGTATAGGGGAAGTCTTTTCCTGGTGGTAAAAATTGAGTTTGTGACCTTTACTTTAATCTTTCATAGCACATATCAGGAATTGCATTAGGAGATACTGACACCGTGTTTTGGAAAGGATGATGTCTCATTTAAAAACGATGATATTCGGGAAAGGTTACTGATCCATCATCACTTTCAACAACTCGGAAAATTGACTTCATTAATTGCTATAGATGCATTCTAATATATATATATATATATATATATATATATATATATATATATATATATTTATTTGGAAATAATATGCAATAATAGTTTTGTATCTGATAATAAAGAAAACTTTGCTATGGATATGTCTACCGCTTGTTTTTCCACCAGTTGTGCAGATGTAATTACGAATGTAGCAGTATCCCAGTACTGATCCTGCCTCCAAGAGTCTATGATTGTTGTATGGTTGCAGTTCTGTCACTATGTCTCACCACATTAAAGCGACTCTGTACCCACAATCTGTCCCCCCCCCCCCCCCCCCCCCAAACCACTTGTACCTTCGGATAGCTGCTTTTAATCCAAGATCTGTCCTGGGGTCCGTTCGGAAGGTGATGCGGTTATTGTCCTAAAAAACTACTTTTAAACTTGCAGCCCCGTGCCCAACGGCCGGGGCTTAGAATATCTGTGGCCTAACTTTACACCACCCCTCTGTCCCTCCTCCCCGCCCTCTTCATCATTAGGAATGCCACTGGAACACTTTCTTCTGTCTAAACATTGCACAGGTGCCTTAACGATCCAGCCCATGTGCCGGGCTGACACAGGTGAAGAATAAGAGACAATCTGCCTGGAGCATTCCTAATGATGAAGAGGGCGGGGAGGAGGTACATAGAGGGTGTGCCAGCCTAATGCATATACAATCTAGGCCACGGCCATTGGGCACGGGGCTGCCAGTTTAAAAGTTGTTTTTTAGGACAATAAATGCATCACCTGCCGAACGGACCCCAGGACAGATCTTGGATTAAAAGCAGCTATCCGAAGGTACAAGCGGTTTGTGGGTACAGAGTCGCTTTAAACTTTGCACTGCTATCTTCTATGTAATTTATGCCATATTCTCTGCATTTATAACTATTGTCATTTTATCCGGTTTAGACCATGTGCTAGTCCAGGCCTCATGAAGTTAGTGACTCTTTTCAAGCATGGCCAATTGAGCAGAACTTCTATTCTGCACACTATTCTAAGGGGATTACTATGGCGGTATCCATATTTTCCAGGACTCCCGAGGGTTCTGGTTCAGAGAAGTTGCCGACTTCTTTAATTACAAGCTATTTTTCCACCTCTAAAGAGGAGCAATAAATTCTACTGCCTCTGGAAAGGGGCAATTGTCCAGTCAGAGAGGATACGCTTTACAAGAGCCTCTTTGCATTTCCGTAGTCCCTTCAATGGCTTCTAGCCAGAACCTGTATTTCATGGCTGTTACATCATAGCTCTATTCAGATCTGCATCCTGGGGCAGGAAACTGCAGCTCAACTTTTGTACTACATCTTTAGGCCATGTTCACACAACGTAAGTTCCGTACTAATCACGGCTGTTGCAACGATTAGTACGGAACCTACGTTGTGCTGCAGGCCGAGGGAATCCTGGCCAGAGTGTATACACATGGTATACACTCCGTCCGGGATCCCTAGCGGCGCCGCAGAAAACTGACATGACATATTCATTGAATAGCAGCTGCAGAAAACCCTGTCAGTGCACACTGTGGAGCGAGCGACTGCGGCCACGCGCTCCAGAGTGTGCAGTGGGGAGTTCTGATGGGGGCGCGCACGGATGCACCCGCATCAGAACTCTGCGGCGATAAAGATCACCCAGCCGGTACTGCAGTTGATCTTTTCTGAGACCGGCTGTTCCGAGACCTGGCCGGGTCATGGAACGGCCGGTCTCATACTAAGTGTGCACATAGCCTTACACTATTCTATCCACTGGAAGAGCCTACACTGTGGCAGGAGAGGGCACATGCACCGTTGCACTACTGTCAGCAGGAGCCTGTCCAACACAAGCTTGTAAAGGGTTTGTATTGCCAAACCCCAAACTAGTCTCATAACTAGTGTTGAGTAAGCTGTAAAAGGCTCAAGGGCTCGACTCTAGTAAGGAATCCCATTGAAATAAATAGGAGACGTAAGCATTTATAGGGGTTATCCAGTGCCACAAAAACATGGCCACTTTTGCACCACTCTTGTTTCCAGTTTGGGTGGGGTTTGAAACTCAGTTCCATTGAAGTAAATGGAGCTTAATTGCAAACCACACCTGAACTGGAGACAAGAGTGGGGCAAAAGTGGCCATGTTTTTTTAGCACTGGATGACCCCTTTAACCTGGTGCCCCCTGCTTGAGTGGAAGATGTCTGGTTAACGTATTGCATTTTTTTCACTCTAATTTTTGAAGGGATGTGTAAACAAAACATACAAAAATTAGAGCGAAAAACCGAAATTGGTCACTGCAGCAGGCAGAGATGTAACTTGTTTGGCCGTCAGTTATTTAAGGTGTATGGGCACTTTTACCCGAGCACCCCAAGGTGCTTGGTCAAGCATCGAGCTCAACAATACTCATGACATGTTGAGCCAAGAGGAAAGGTAAGAACGGACACATGACTATAAAAGCTAGGGAGAGCTCAGCGAGGAAACAGGAATCTCCTCTAAGTGACAGGAATGGTAGCGTTTGATGACATGGATGACTTGGTAGCTGTCAGATAGCTACTTCCTGTTCCTGAAGATGAAGGTAGCCTGGAGCATAAACAGCTGAGATAAGAAAGACGGCACAGACACATAAACTCACGAACATAGTCAGGTTTGCTTTTTTTTTCTTTTACTGGAAGTTCTGTATGTGAGCCAGGAATAAGTTTGCCTTCATATGACACAAAGAGAAATTCTAGTCCTTTGAGATTACATTGATGTCACTTTATAACCCACGTAGTCCTCTAAGCACCATACAGTATGAGCGCACATACAGTAGTACCGGCTTATCTAATTGCCCTTATTATAATACTTGACATTTACCCATACGCCTTCCATTGTGTATAGTTTTGTTTCCATACACTGTAATGAGTGTCTGTCAGAGGGTCCCAGCAGCCTCTCTGCTCTGTAGAGGGAGAAAATGTGAGAGAGGAGTGTGGGAACCCGACATTGTCACCTCCTCCTCGGTGATCGCAAAAATGATTCAGTAGAGAAACTGAAGGACTAATGAATGATCACGATGGGGAACAACTTTATTAGTACCTGTAAAGTGAAGTTAATGCAACTTTTTAAACCCATACGGATGTGTCCTTTTATAACTTTCTTTACTCAATGGGAGACATTTAACATTGTTGTGCCCCTGGGTTACGCTAGGGAGAGGGCACAGGTTTCCCCCCTCCTCCCTGGCGTACGCCTCCTGTATCCCCTGCTTGCCCCATGGGTGGGCAGAGGGGGCGCCGTCCTCTTTCGCCTGATTTACCATGATTTACGACCGCTCACAGGTGTTGATCATGGCAGAAATTACACCTGATGGAGGCACATGAGAAGACTCTGCTTATTTATCAATGAGCCAAGACAAGAACATTTTGGTTTATGTGTATGGGAGAATGAGAGGCAGGAAGAAGGAGGGGGAAATATTTTTTTTTTATCAGCGGCATTATGCAAAGTAGCTTTCTTAGTAGGTGGCAGTGGACAGCACCTTCTTCTTCTGGGAGTGAGCTACCTTGCATGACTTTCACACTGCCTTACTTTTTTTGAAAAATCACAACCCCCCCCCCCCCCAAAAAAAAAAAAAAAAAAAAAAAACATTATTTGAATAACAACAGTGTCTGCAGCCAGATGTTAGCTATAAGTATATGGAATATTATGGCATGCCATACTGTCAGCAACTTACCTGACCATGCTCCAGCAACGTCCGTCCCGGCCGGAGCGCAGCGCCGCCTTCCTGGCCGGGGCCGCATGACGTCACGAAGATCCGACAGCATCCTTGGTTACCAGGGGCATTGCGGGCTCCAGAGACGTGCGGCCAGCTCCCCCTTGTCTATTCCTGCGATCCCTGTCCTAACTCCCTCTGCTTGTCCAACTTGTTACCTGATCTCCCGCCTGACCTTTTGACTATCCGATTGTTTGCTGACTTTGTGCTGCGTTGCCCGTTAGGTTCTGACTTGGCTTGTTCACTATCTGATATTGTGTTTGTCTGTCTGTCTCGTTCTGTGTTTCACATACTCAGTATAGGGAACGTCTTTGTGGTTGTCCGCAGCTGCCTAGGGCCAACTGAGGCAAGTAGGTAGGGACGGTGCGTGGGTTCAGACCTAGGGCCCGCTGTCTTGTCCTGTCCGTACCTTCCAGTCCTGACACATTTTTAGCATTTTTTTCTGTTATGTTTTTCCTCTTTAATTTTTCAGGCTGCCTGTGGTCAAATGTTGCATTGGGCTGCGCTACTTCTCTGCTTTGACGACCTTCCCACGGTGTCATGTGTTGTGGCGCATGTACAGTATGGTTAGTTTGTAGACCCCACAATACACATTGGCACACATGTGAGATGTTACACATGGTTCAGCTCTGGCAGCTGAAACAAATGTTTCAAAGAAGGAGCTGGTGTGAATAGTGGCATAGTGTAGCCCAAGGGCACTTCAGGCCCTAGGCCCCACCTTGACACCAGGCAACTTGAAAAGTTTTCAACCTTTTCAACCTTATCTTCGGTATCCTTGTACTAAAAGCAATATTAATGTGTTGGCTTTCTTAAATGGTTAAAGCAAGTGATTGATGCCCTTTGACCTCTTACGTGTTGTACAATTGGGTATAGGGATAAATACTATCTCGGTTTGTCTGGGTAACACCATAAGCCCAGCAATATTTAAGAGGAGACATCTTGATGTCTATACATGAAGCCTCTCCTCCGTGGGGATCTCTTCTGCTATTTATCTTGCCTTCTGATATTTTATTTGTACCAGTGAAATCCGTCTCGCCTCTCTCTTCGCAGTCTGCCTCCACAATTCAGGTACAATTATAGCAAAATGACACTTTGCCAGCTGCTAAAATGTTCCGATTTTAATTATCGCAAATTGTCTATTTATGGTCAGCATTTTCTTTGTTAGGAAAAACAAAAATAAAATAAAGGTGCTCAGGTTCGGGCTTACAGTAAATCGAGTGGCGCTATCGTATAATGAGATGGGGTTTCTGCTTATTAAGTCTTAAAGGAGAAATTCTGAATTGTGTAGCAGTCTGGGGTGAGAGGATAGAGGTAATGATGAATAAATGAAGATATATCCTTTCACAGGCCGAGTGCTAATAACTCTCTCTCTTCTTCAGGTAAATACGGCCACGGAGGTTACAGAGAGGGACTGCGCCTAAGTGTTTGGTAATGATAGTACTTGTAGTCCCCCCTGGTCTTCTCTATTACTGTTGCCTGAGATGTTAATGGAGAAGCCCTTGATGGTGATGAGGTGAAGAATAATTCAGACAATAGGGGGTCAGTGAGGTGCAACAGTGACTTTAATTAAAGCATAAGAAGCAGTGGTGTAGCTACCATAGAGGCAGGGTAGACAGCTGCTATGGGGCCCATGCAGGAGGGGGGCCCGGGGGAGAAGGTAAAAGCGTATATCCTTCTGTTTAACCCCTTATGTACTGCAGTGTGTAAGTGACCCAATGCTTACTTACATGCTGCAATACAAATGAGGGTTAACAAGCAAATCTCTGCTTCACTGCTCTAATAACCTCTGACCTCTGTTCTCCAGCTGCAATCAAGTAGGAAAATGTGCAGAGCTCCGTGCAGAGGTCAGAAGTTATCAGAGCATCAGGGGTTAAGCAGAAGGTAGTCTGCTCCTGCACCTACTGTATGTATTTAACTAGAAGGGTTCCTAATGGACCCTTATAGGTAAAAACAGTGGACTGAAAGAGCAAGCAGCCATTGTCTCTTTGCTCTGCCAGTCTCCGTAGTGCTTTGTGTGGTGTGTAGGGGAGGGGGCCCCTTAAATTTTTTTTGTCTATGGGGCCCTGTAAATCCTAGCTACGCCCTTAAGTATTTTATAACTTAAACAGTTTCCTTGTGCTTAACATCTCTCTACATGGCTGACTACCAGAGATGGGTCATTGATGGTGTATGTGGAGTCACCCTTTTGTGAATTGGATAGGTAGTGAACCACAACCCGGAGGAATGGGAGTCCTTTAAGGGTATCTGGGCCTGGCCGTAAGCCACAAAGTTTTGGATTCCAGAAATGACGAAGGATATGTGGAGAAGTTACCCCTCAGTCTGAATACCTTGATGAGTAAGTGGATCAGGCTCGCTCTCTTGGTAAGTTCATCTGTAAAATGAGCTCCTTGGCCCGACAACTCCCATTTGTGATGCTGACTCCAATAAAGTTCCTCACAGAAATCTCCTGACAGGCTGTAGTCCCCTCAGTGGATGTTACTCCTGCCACAGCTGCGCTCAACTACTCAATAGCTCCCTGTGCCAACTGCCTCTCGATGCTGCGTTTACACGGAACGATTAGTGTTTGAATTTTCGCATTAACGATCGCATTTAAACGATAATCGTTCCGTGTAAACACAGCAAACAATCAAGCGACAATCAGTTTAATCTTTCAACATGTTCACAAATCCTCGTTTATCGTTCGCTAAAAATTAGCAGATCGCTTCGTGTAAACAGTCTTTCAAAGATTCGCCCTATGTAAAAGATGGGCTTAAGCGATCTTAAAAACGATTGGAATAACGATTTTTCTTATGAACTTTCTTACGATTTTTCTAACGATTTATTTGTCTGATCGTTATAAAAACCAAATTGTTGCTTCAAAATTGGTAAACGATCGATTGGGCGAATTATTGCTCTGTGTAAACGCAGCATGAGGGGCGCTCATTAGAATAGCCCCACCCTCTTTCTGGACTTTTCTCCTAGCTAGTGTAGTACACTAAGGAGTCAGTAGTCGTTGCTATGGTAACTCCCTGAGAGCTGTGTGTGTGAATAATAAAGGTGACCCATCTCCAGCATGGCTTCTCTCTATAATACAATATAGAAGTTACTCAGTCGGCACGACTATATCTCACACTCTATTCCTATCGCAGATTCGGTTGCTGTATTGCCATGTATTTATCTACAAGTGTTATCAAATGTATTACCCAGTGCTTTATCAAGAGAAACGTCATAATTGTGTATCCTGCTGCAAGCATGTATCCTTCAGTAAAAACAGCCTAATTTATGATAGAGACTCTGTGATCGTTCGCCTTACACCGACACAGTACACACCGCAACTTTGGAATGCTTACTCTTTCTCTGAGTGGCAGATCCGATAGTCCGGGAGGGTCATTATACCACTTAGGTCATCCGTGATTCCATTAACTCAAGGGACCCCGTAGCAACCCAGCAGGACACTGACTACTGGGGAAAAAGGTGTGAGGACCGCATATCCCTGTGATGTCTCCTGTGGTATCAGCATCCTGTAAGGTGTGAGGACCGCATATCCCTGTGATGTCTCCTGTGGTATCAGCATCCTGTAAGGTGTGAGGTGCGGACCCCATATCCCTGTGATGTCCCCTGTGGTATCAGCATCCTGTAAGGTGTGAGGACCCCATATCCCTGTGATGTCCCCTGTGGTATCAGCATCCTGTAAGGTGTGAAGACCCCATATCCCTGTGATGTCTCCTGTGGTATCAGCATCCTGTAAGGTGTGAGGACCCCATATCCCTGTGATGTCCCCTGTGGTATTAGCAGCAGATCCTATGAGGTATGAAGTGCAGCCTCCATGGATGATCCCACAGTTGACCAATCAGATTGAGATGTAAGGAATCTGGAGGCCGAGTCACCCTCTTGATCTCTTTGTCCTATACAATGTCTGCAGTGTGACCCCCCGGGGCATTATCCATTACATACATTAGGGGGTCTCACTGCCATGAAGGGGGGACTTGGTGTGATCCATCAGACCAGACATCTTCTTCCATTGCTCCAAGCTTTAGTTATTCTCATTGTAGTCACTTTCGGTGGTCAGCACGGACCCCATACATAACAAGCTGTAATGCCCTATATGATCTGACTCTACGGCAGGATCAGGCCAGACAGCCAACATACATGACTGATCCTTGGCTCCCATCCCTGGTCACCTTTCCTTGGAGCACTTTGATGGATACTAACCACTACATACTGGTCTATACATGATAAGTTTTCAGCACATTTTAGTGTCTACAAAGACTACATTCCTAAACCCATCCCCCTGGCAAGGGAAGAGTTAAATCTCCTGGTAAAATCTGAAGGTACGCCGAGTGTGATATGTCGCTACTCCACATGTATTGCAGACAAGCCAACCTCCTGCATGTACGCTGTGCATTGCAGTGAAAGGATAATTGTACGGTAGTTTAATGCTAACTTAACTGAAATGGAGTCTGAATGGAATACACATTATTATTTTCATGCATCAACTGTTTATAAAATTATAGGCCTAAAGTAATAGGGAGTAGAGCAGACTCCATCTGCCTCCGACAGCGCTCATATTGCCAGGTATAGCAAAGCTATAAGGACTCCATCTGACGGGATAATGTGCATTATAATCTGATTGTCTAAGGGGTGTAGACAGAATAAAAGGGGTTATAGTAAGAAAGGAAATAGAACACAAGTAGAAAAGATGAAGGAATGGCGGCCATAGATTAGGGAATTATAAAGCTAGAGGACATTTCCTGGATGGGTTAAGGTTGTGGTAGTCAGTGTTATGATTTTCCGGTGATTCCAGCTCTTGGTCTGGCAGATCAATTGTCGTATGTGCATTCCCGAAAATACATTTATTATCTATATTTAGGAGCAGGATCAGCAGAATACAGGCCATTAATGCTGGTATCATAGCGTAGCCTGGATCTACTGAATAGAACCATAGGGAACTGGAGATGAGTGAAGCTCGAGCACATTGGGGTCCATCCAAACCCGAATGCTCTGTGTTTGATTACCGGTGGCTGAAGAAGTTGGATGGAACTGTAGGAAGTCCTGAAAAACATGGGTACAATATGGCCTCAGTAATCAAATGCAGAGCGTTCAGGATCAGACAAAGCCCAGCGTGCTCGGGGTTCGCTCCGGGAATCTGATTTCCTTAGTTTCTTAGTTCATTATAAGAAAAGTCTTGAGCATAAAACTAAAAGTTCCAACTATGTTAGGGAATTGTTCTAGTTCTCAGATTTGCCCTTTAGTTTAGGTTAGGGATGGGGAACCTTCGGTCCTCCAGCTTTTGCAAAACTACAATTCCCATCATGCCTGGACAGCCAAAGCGAAGCTTTCACATGCAGATTTCACTTCCATTGAAGTGAATGGAGCAAAAGTAAAGGCTATGTTCACATTGCGTACGATTCCGTCCACAGTTCGTACGCCGCCGTACATGTGCGGCTGAAACTACGGGCGTAGGAAAAATCGACATGCGGCCGGATGCGTACGCACTGCGAACATACGCCCGTAGTACAGTTCTGCTTCCCTAGCTTGTTTCGAAGCGATCTGAAACAGGTCATTTACTTGGAAATCTTCGCCCAGCCCAATAAACCACACAGAACCTTTTGGATCGAAAAATCAAGTTCAATTTGACTGAAATAAGTACTCCGTACGGGACCGCATGGAAATCCACGGCCGTGAGTTTCAACATTTCCGTCCTCAAACAATGATCTTGTTCATTTTTCACGGCGCCGTATACGATCCGGTCGTAAGCTCATACGTAGTGTGCACTGTGCGGCCGTATATCGTATACTTTCAAGCGAATGCATCAACCTCAAAACTACGTGCGTATATTCGCGGTTCGCACTACGAGCGGAAAGATACGCAGTGTGAACATAGCCTAATAGTGTAGTTCGAGCGTGCAGCATTTGATTAGCCGTGGCTGCTAAAGTTGGATGCAGCCCTAAGGCTGCCTGGACATAATGGATACACCCTATGGCCTATGGCTGTATCTATGTTTTCCAGACTGCCTTAGGGCTGCATCCAACTTCAGCAGCCACGGCTAATCAAATGCTGCACATTCGGGTTGGGAGGAACTCAAGCATACTAAACTCTACTCATCAGTATCTATATAACCTGCCCACAAATGCTTCTCAAATCCAAATATTGTTCAGGTAACCAATGCTTATAAGTCTACAGAAGACAGATGTATTTACTGATTTAGGGGAATCACCCTTAAATCTTAAATTACCTGTAACTAGAGATGAGGGAGCACACTCTAATGAGTATAGTATTTGCTCAAGTATGGGGCTACTCAATACTCGATACTTGAGCAAGTACTGCATGCTGCCTGGGGTGCTAGGTATCAAAAAGCTTGTTAAAAGGCTGCTGATCATAATGCATTTCCACAGCCTTAGGCTATGTTCTTACTACGTTAATACCTTAGTGATCACGGCCATTGTTGCTGATTTGCAACCACGGCCATGATTACTACAGTATTTACGTAGTTCTGCATCTAAGGGAATCCCGGCTGGAGTGTATCAACATGGTATACTCTCTGGGTGGGATCCCTAGCGGCACCATAGAAAACTGACATGTCAGTTTTCTGCGGCCGCTATTCATTGAATAGCAGCCACAGAGAATCTGCCAGTGCACACTATGGAGCATGTGGCTCCGGCCGCACGCTTCATAGTGTGCAGCGGCAAATTGAGATTCGGGCATGGTCACAAAATGACCGGTGTCTTACTACGTGGGAACATGGCCTTAAAGTGTACCTGTGATGATTGGACCTTCCAGATCAGCAGAGAGATCCTCTGCTAATCTGGAAGCTCGGGTCTCCAGTTGGCTTTGCCTGGAAAACCCCCTTTAAGTGAAGGGATTAAGAGTAGAGGATAATGATAGAGATGAGCAAAACTTGAGCATGCTCAAGTCCTTCCAAGCCTGGAAGTCTTATCATTTAAAGTTGGATGCAGCCCTAGCAAGTCTTGGAAAACATGGATACAATCTATGGCCTATGGCTGTATCCATGTTTTCCAGGCAGCTTTAGGACTGCATCCAACTTTCTTCAGCCACTAGTAATCAAATATAGAGGCTTCCTCGATTATCTAAAATCATAAGTAGAGAAAGAGGCATTTTTGTCTGGTAAGATATATTACAAATTTTCATACATTCTTTTTTTTACTGCGAATTTACGCTTAGTTTGTAAAAACAACAGTAACCATTTATAGAATGGAACTTACCATACCGATACTCTCTTATAAATCTCGTAATGCATATTACATCAAGATTTGTCATGCTGGGATACGAGTAATGCATATTACATCAAGATTTGCCAGTGTTCTTTTAATAGAAGACATCTTACGACCATTTGTTAATCATGAGTAGCAACCCTATGAGTGACATACTCTGTGTATATACTCTTCACACTTCACCTTGTATACATTCATCTTCTCTTTGATCCTTACATTTTAATGGATTAGACATGTTCCAGTGCGCGGTCTATTGTTCATGTCAACTCTAGACTCATCCATGCGTACAGCTGAAATATCATAGACGGAAACAGATAACAACGTCCTCTTCCTTATACTCTTCGTTCTCGTGTGAACAGGTTGAGCATTGCTACAAGGTTGTTTAATAAAGTTTGAATAAAATTATCGATTTTTGCGAGGAACACGTGTTATTTGAGTTATTTTAGCACTTTTTCAGTCACTGCTTCTGCCATTCACACACATGACTGCAAACCTGTGAGAGAGCGGCGATTTTTAGTGTAAGTGAAGGCACCATCCGCGTCTAGGCTTGATTTATTGCTTTATTAAATTATAATGTTTTTTTTTTTTTTTCCCCTTGCTTCTCTACATGCCGCGTGTGCCGAGGGATAAGGAACGGTAAGGAAGAGCACTGAAAGTCACCTACACACCGTGCCCGGGAAAAAGAACATAATGCTACAGACCAACGGGTGATGTTTGTGCTGCATATATGCCGATGAGTCTGCACGATAAACATGGCGGGACGGAAAACAAGAAGATAAGGAAGAAAACCCCAGAAATACGCTGATTCTATCAAATGAGTGAGTACCGTAGTCTGAGAAGACTAGACTGTAAGCCCATAAAAGCGCCGCCTCTGTGGTGCCCGTCTGTGTCTCCCCCTCCTCTCAGTCGGCCCTTTGTCCGCCCTCACTCCTGAAGTTATTATTGTGCCTGCGCTATGCGTAGAAACCCCTGGCGCCGTTTCCGTGACGTCAGGGGTCAGCGCAGCATCGTTGCGGGTCACGCGGACGCAGTGACGTGACCGGTCTTCTCCGGTCAGCGTGAATCGTCACTGCACCTGCGTGGGATACGTGCGCTACGGCGCTCTACTGCGCATGCGTTGCGCCACCGAAGCTAGAAGGGACGTAAACAGCGTAAGCGGGGAGCGTGATGGAACAGGACTGACATGGGAGGCGGGACAGAAAGATGGGGAGGCGGATTACAAACACATTGGAAGCGGGCCACGCAGAAGCGCGTCGCCAACACTAGGCGTGGACGACGTGCAGCGTGACCCGCAACGAGGCTCCGCTGACCCCTGACGTCACGGAAACGGCGCAGGCGCAATAACAACTTCAGGAGTGAGGGCGGACAAAGGGCACACCGAGAGGAGGGGGAGACGCAGACCGGCACCACAGAGGCGGCGCTTCACCTGGGCACGAAGGCTCTGGGACCCGCCTCTTAGACATAACATCTCCACAAGTAAAATTCTTTTTTCACACGAATGAAAACTCGACCAGCGTCCACAAAAATACTAGAAGAATGGACTTCACATGAGCTACAAGTAGGTATAAGTAGTTGGGGAGGGGGGAAAGTGGGTACAGAGTCGCTTTCAAATGTCACTGTTGTTTAAATTTTTTTTTTTTTTTTTTTTGCAGAAACCAATAGTACAGGCAATTTTAAGAAACTTTGTAATTGGGTTTATTAGGCGAAAAATGCATTTTTATCATGAAAAATCAGTTTGAAGCCCTCCCCTCTGTCTTTATTGTTCTCTATGGAGAGGGGAGGGGTGGAGAGAGATGAGGCACCAAAACAGGACAACAGAGAGTTAATTTACAGCTACATCACAGGGCTATCTCCTCTTAAGTCAGCACTGACCTCTCTGACCTCTTAATACCAGCTTTCACACAGCTCCCGCTGTGTAATCCTTTGTTCTCTGTTCTCTGCTGCCAACTAATCTCCCTCCTCCCCCCTCCCCCCTCCATAGGTTACACATGGCCCGACTGATGTAAACCAGTCGAGATTTCCTGATAATGAGCAGTGAATGAGAGAGAGGAGGGGGGGGGGGGGGCGGTGACCTGGGGAAAATCTTTTTGGATGCAGATAATGGCATATTTGCCTAATAAACCCAATTACAAAGTTTCTTAAAATCGCCTGTACTATTGATTTCTGCAAAAAAAAAAAAAAAATTAAAGGACAGTGACACTTTAGAAGACCTGCTTTAAGAGTTACAGGGACTATGCAGAGACTAAAAACCATTATACAGAGCCCAGGACTCCATTTATCCTTCTGCTGAGTGTATTAGTATGTAGGACGGCACACTCTATTGCTTTTTTTTTATCTCTGTCTCGGGGTTATGATCCAGACTGTATTTTTATATACTGTATAACACTGTTTTCTATTCACTGACATGTAGCATGTGCTGATGGTCTATGCAAGGGTTTAAGGGGAACCCTAGTGGGCACAGGGCAATGAGGATGAAGGATTAGGGAAACTGCTGGTCCCCCTCTATTGATAATCATTGCGGGCCAGATCGGAGGCCCAACCCCCAGTGCCCCTAACTGCTTACAAGGCAGAGGATTTCAGAACAAACAACACGAGAATGGCTCTGAGGATGAAGGTAATAGACATACCTACATCCTCAGCGCCCCGTGCCCACTAGGGAGCTATCAGCAGGTTAGATTTGTCTATCCTGCTGATAGTTCCCCTTTAGTAGAAATCCCACCAAATAAAAAAAAAAAATCAGGAAGCCAGGGTGGTGGGGGAAAATAGTAAAAAAAAAAAAGGAAACTTACCCATCCTCATGCCCTGTAGTGCCCTACGTAGGTCCCATTGATAGCTGCCGGTGTCCTGCAGCTTTTCCAGCTGCAACAGCACATACCCAGCTGAGTGTTTGCCTGCTCAGCCAATAAGTGACTACGGGGGGGACCACCCTAGTCATTGACTGGCTTAGCAGGTAATCGTTCAGCAGGGTACATGATGTTGCAGCTGGAAGACCTGGGTACGTGACGAACACGGGTTCTAGATGAAAATGACATCCGGAGTTTGTCAGAGAGACCTGGGAGTGGCACAACGAAGCACTGAGAAGGGTGAGTTTACGTTGTGTATTATTTTCCCGCACTTTCATGCCTTCCTCTCTTTTTTAAATTTGGTGAGACATTTCCTTCAACCATGTCTCTGTGAACACTGCTGTGCTTTATATGTTTGCAGAACAGTATGTCTAGGTCACCTCCCTCTCCTGGGCCTATCAGATCCTGACAAAAGTCTGCTCATTCCCCTCAGCCAATGGGTGCTCAAGTTACCTCAGGCCTTTCTCCACCAATGGGAGACCTCTCCCTGCAGCATAAAAGGGTGGATAGAGCAGGCCTAGGGGTTCTTGTCCTAGTCTGTTGTTGTCTTTATTGTTCCTGCGCAAAGATCTTCCTGTATCCAGAGTTTCCTTTCCAGTAGCCTGACCACTGGTGAGTCCTCATCCTGTTACTGAGCTGCTGTAATGCTGAGTTCCTGAGTTCTACTGCAATGCTGTGCTAAACACCTGAAGTGCAAATACTGTGCCACTGAGGATTCTGCCAGTCCACGCTGCAAGTTCCATCATCTCTCAAGTCTCGGGTTTAGAGAAATTGCTTATTGTCGAAGTGCCCTCCTGCTATCTCAAGATGGGAATGCCCCATTAAGTTGCTTCACACCACACTCTGGTATACATTTGTTTTCAAGCATCAGGAAATCTCCCAAGGCATATGGTACATGTATCCATAAATCCCATCACCTAAAAGTGTCATTGTGGACACTTTCTGGGTGTTTTCCATAGGGTTTCCTTATACTGACTGAATGAAACAGTGCAGACCTCTGAAAAAAATATGGTGTTAAAAACCTGAGAAAAGGTGTAGTGCTGTTTTTAGAAGAAAGTAGCTCTGTCTTTTCATAACTCGAATAACCCTTTTTAGTAGCGTTTATACTCAAAATCTAAAATGACTGTGCATTAGGATGTAAGAAAAGAACCATAAAACATCTTTATTACTTTGCAGGTGCTGTTTTTTTTTCCACCCAGAAGTGACTAATGGATCCGCCATCATTCTGGTTGTCATTTCTCTGACAATTGTTCAATTTCTTATTAATATTACATGCTAAGAAAGTGACATTTGACATGAATTGTAGATGCGTTCATTTAAAAGGGAACAACAATATGGCAATGGATTTCATTGTTACTTTTCCAAAATAACACTTACAGCAAACCAGGATGTTTAAAGGGGTACTCCGGTAATAGAATATTGTATTAAAATAAGTCAGTAACTCCATAATTTTTAGAATGAAATTTCTTCTAGAAATTTTAAAATACAAGGAGATTCCATAACCCCCCCTCTTTTCCCTCTTCTTAAATGGGCACTCTGGAGAAAATCTTTTTCTCTCAAATTATCAGAAAGTTATATAGATTTGTCATTTATTTCTACTTAAAAATTCCAGTACTTATCAGCTGCTGTACGTCCTACAGGAAGTGGTGTTTTAGTCCGACACAGCGCTCTCTGCTGCCACTTCTTTCTGTGATAGGATCTCAATAGTAGACATAGACCGGCACAGCTGGTGATAACTTCTAGGGGGTCTAATCCCATTATCCCAAGGGGATTGCTGGCTGCAGTGGTGCGGAGGGGCTGATCTGCTAGATGGGGTTCTCCGCCATTAAATGCAAGTGTCCACAACAATATCTATGCAAGAAGCGTCATAAAGCGCGAAACAGCTGTCACCTGATATCATTTTGGCCAGTTGGCGTCTTACCTGCTATACTGTATGTTAACATGAATGAACTGAAATAAATCAAACACCATTTTCTGCACGAAATGATGGTGAGTGCCGCTCTCTTCTTACGTAGATCTGTCTGTGATAGGAACTGTCCAGAGCAGTAGCAAATCGCCACAGTTCCTGACACGGACAGAGGTGGCAGCAGAGAACACTGTGTCAGACTGGAAAGAAAACACCACGTCCTTCAGGACGTACAGCAGCTGTTAAGTACTGAAAACTTTTTTTTTCTGTTGTTGGAGTATCCCTTTAATTGGGGTTCTGCCATTAAACATTATTTTTTATAATAATTTCTTTAATGAATTTGAGGGATGTTTTATAAAGCTAGACTGGATATATATATATATATATATATATATATATATATATATATATATATATATATAGACACTGAAGGGGACATGGAAAAACCAGGGATGTGTTGGGATCTCCAGCGAAGGTAGTTGCTGGGGATGTATTGATAAAATGTGTTTGGGCCGGGTTTTTAGGAATGGATGGCAGGCTTGGTGGTGGGGCAGGAATGGATGGCAGGCTTGGTGGTGGGGCAGGAATGGATGGCAGGCTTAGTAGTGGGGCAGGAATGGATGGCAAGCTTGGTGGTGGGGCAGGAATGGGTGGCAGGCTTGGTAGTGGGGCAGGAATGGATGGCAGGCTTGGTAGTGGGGCAGGAATGAATGGCAGGCTTGTTAGTGGGGCAGGAACGGATGGCAGGCTTGGTAGTGGGGCAGAAATGGATGGCAGGCTTGGTAGTGGGGCAGAAATGGATGACAGGCTTGGTAGTGGGGCAGAAATGGATGACAGGCTTGGTAGTGGGGCAGGAATGGATGGCAGGCTTGGTGGTGGGGCAGGAATGGATGGCAGGCTTGGTGGTGGGGCAGGAATGGATGTCAGGCTTGGTAGTGGGGCAGGAATGGGTGGCAGGCTTGGTATTGGGGCAGGAATGGATGGCAAGCTTGGTGGTGGGGCAGGAATGGGTGGCAGGCTTGGTAGTGGGGCAGGAATGGATGGCAGGCTTGGTAGTGGGGCAGGAATGGATGGCAGGCTTGGTAGTGGGGCTGGAATGGATGGCAGGCTTGGTAGTGGGGCAGGAACGGATGTCAGGCTTGGTAGTGGGGCAGGAATGAATGGCAGGCTTGGTAGTGGGGCAGGAACGGATGGCAGGCTTGGAAGTGGGGCAGAAATGGATGGCAGGCTTGGTAGTGGGGCAGAAATGGATGGCAGGCTTGGTAGTGGGGCAGGAATGGATGGCAGGCTTGGTAGTGGGGCAGGAATGGATGGCAGGCTTGGTAGTGGGGCAGGAATGGATGGCAGGCTTGGTAGTGGGGCAGGAATGGATGGCAGGCTTGGTAGTGGGGCAGGAATGAATGGCAGGCTTGGTAGTGGGGCAGGAACGGATGGCAGGCTTGGTAGTGGGGCAGAAATGGATGGCAGGCTTGGTAGTGGGGCAGAAATGAATGGCAGGCTTGGTAGTGGGGCAGGAATGGATGGCAGGCTTGGTAGTGGGGCAGGAATGGATGGCAGGCTTGGTAGTGGGGCAGGAATGGATGGCAGGCTTGGTAGTGGGGCAGAAATGGATGGCAGGCTTGGTAGTGGGGCAGGAATGGATGGCAGGCTTGGTAGTGGGGCAGGAATGGATGGCAGGCTTGGTAGTGGGGCAGGAATGGATGGCAGGCTTGGTAGTGGGGCAGGAATGGATGGCAGGCTTGGTAGTGGGGCAGGAATGGATGGCAGGCTTGGTAGTGGGGCAGGAATGGATGGCAGGCTTGGTAGTGGGGCAGGAATGGATGGCAGGCTTGGTAGTGGGGCAGAAATAGATGGCAGGCTTGGTAGTGGGGCAGGAATGGATGGTAGGCTTGGTAGTGGGGCAGGAATGGATGGCAGGCTTGGTAGTGGGGCAGGAATGGATGGTAGGCTTGGTAGTGGGGCAGGAATGGATGGCAGGCTTGGTAGTGGGGCTGTCCATTCCACTTCCTCCACTCCAGATATTGTTTGGCATCAGACGCCACAGGTGCTGAGTCTGGATCATCAGCAGCTTCATAAAGTTTTGCAAAGCCATGGACAGAGAGAAGCTGGGTGCAGCTGAGTGTGCTGGAAGGCTGCAGCCTCAGAAGAGGACATGGGGTGGGTTCACACTACGGAATTCTCGCGGATAATGTCTGCGGAAATTTGTTTTCTGTCCGCACCTCTTTCCGCCGGCTCCATAGACACCATTCTATGGGCTGGCGTATTCCGCTATCCACTGAAAGAAGTAACATGTCACTTCTTTCGGTGGATAGCGGAATACGTCGGCCCATAAAATGGTGTCTATGGAGCCAGCGGAAAGGCGTGCGGCCAGACTGCGGAATTCTGTGGACATTATTCGTGAGAATTCCGTAGTGTGAACCCACCCTTATACCTTTAATCAAGGTAAAACACTGGACTGTTTACAATATGTTGTGTTCGTGCGACTGCAGCTAGTCGTAGTGTATAGACAGGGCCGTCTTCTGTTTAGTTAGTGCTGGACAAGCAGAGTTTATTTTGTGTTCTGCCTAAAGCCAAGGCTGTTTATTTGTTGTCTTGTATTGGATAATAAATGCAGGAAAAGCCTGTACTTGGACTTTATTTGTTTGAGCCTGTTGACTGCTGTTCACACTGCAATCCTGCTCTCTACTGAGCAAATCCTCCCACAATATTTATAGACACACACACACCTACTATACACACACCTGCTACACCTGCGTGCACACACACACACACACACACACACACACCTACTACACACAAAGTAACAAAAAAAAAACAAAACAGCTGTTACGATCCTACAAGTATGGGGATTCCGGAACTTATTATTATGTGTTGGTTATTCACTACTGTTCTTTTTGTATTCAACAAGTCACATCCACAAGCATCAAATATATTCTAAACATATCCCTCATCATCTGCCTCCTCATGCATGTCTAGGAACTGGTATATATATATATATATATATATATATATATATATATATATATATATATATATATATGATGTGGTAGATATATTTATTAGTTGTCAGTATGAGCATATGGCTGTAGCTAAAAGAACATGCTATAAACAAGGAAAAAAATAAAATGTGTGAGATAAAGGCGTGATAACATTTCATAGTGAATATGAAATCTCATTGTATTTTTTTCCCTGTGGAATATCCCTTTCTACCACCTTGTTGTATATCTAGACAAATGTACAATCTCAGAGTCTAGGCAAAAGGAGCAACAGCATAATTTTATCAGGACTTTTTGAAAGAATGAGATGCATTTACAGCATGTTGCCTTGCGCTGAAAAATGCCACTGGCAGAGGAGCAGACAGAATGAATGCAGCAGGCGCTGCAGACTGTTTTGTATTGAGCTATGTTCTGCAGCAGCTTTATGCTCAGCAGCCTGTCAACAAGATTTTTTGTGAATGAGCTCCCGAGCAGCATGCAGTAATTGCTCCAGTATCAAGTACTTTTGAGTAACCTGATACTCGAGCGAATACTCTTATCGATAGTGCATGCTGGCCCAACTCTATAGATAACCTTTTTAATGGCCACCGAACAAAGCTCATTCTTTATTACTGGAGGGGTACTCCAGTGAAATATTTCTTCTTTGAAATCAAATGTCAAAAAGTTAAATAAAGTAGTATTTTACTTCTATTAAAAAAAAATCGCAAGATTATCAGCTGCTGTATGTCCTGCAAGAAGTGGTGTATTCTTGCCAGTCTGGAGAGCAGAAGAGGGTTTTCTATGGGGATTTGTTACTGCCCTGGACAGTTCCTGACATGGACAGAGGTGGCAGTAGAGAGCTCTGTGTCAGACTGGAAAGGATACACCCCTTCCTGCAGGACATACAGCAGCTTATAAGTACTGGAAGACTAGAGGTTTTTTTTTTTTTTTTTAAATAAAAGTAAAATGCAAATCTCTGGCACTTTCTGACACTGGTAGATTTTTTTTTTTCACTGGAGTACCCCTTTATGGTGCTACCTTACATATTTTTCCCAGAAAACTGCAGTGAAAGTTCACCCACAAATGTACACCCACAATTTGGTGCAGATTATCTGCTGCATAAAATCTGCAGCATCTCCATTATCACATGAAAAAAAATACCCCCAAAATCTGTCACTTCTAAAGAAATCCTGTTCGTGACGCCAACCTTAAGGTGACTTTTTTCCCCCCATAAAATATTCAGTTGACTTCCCATCCTGGTGGTAACATCAGGATGAGCCGGGATTTGTATTCTGACGCCGACACAAATAATGTAACATTAATGGATCTTTCTGGAGTAGGAGTAAAATGTTAAAATAGCAATGATGGAATGGACATCAAGACGTAGACACTAAATATCTGCTGCCCCCGTGTCACGGTCATAATGGAAATGAGGTCTGGTGGCTGTAATGTGGATGAGCCGGGTGTAGTTGATTAGAGGCGTCTCTGTCACCCTGCGTTAGTGACATACTGCTCGCTGCTTGACAGCTCTCATCTACTCTGCTGTTCTTTGCAGTAATTCCGGCTGAGTGTGTGACTCTCTCCCTCTGACAGCTCATATATTTTACATCACTCACCTCTTATGACTTATTTCTGCTCTTAGACCTAAATCTAGTGCTCCTTTTTAACTCTTTAACTGCAAGACGGTAACGATAAGGGAAGCTCTCACAGGCTTGAGAAAGCTGAATTATGTTCAGTAAATCATAGCACCAGCATACTCCATAGTGCTGTACACAGAATAGAGGGAGATTAGCGGGATTGTATTTACAGATATTGTATATAGTATTTGTGTTTATTCACAAAATAAATTGTGACTTTTTTACTCCACCTACTCCATGTGTTGAATATATATAATTTATTATTTTTTTTTTATAAAATAAACTTAATATACCCTTAAATGTAATCCCCCCCCCCATTCTTTCAATGTGTGGCTGCAGTAAAGTACGGCACAGCCCCTCTGCTGCCACCAATGGTTGTGTCAGGAACTGCAGGGCTGCTCAAGCTCTGGTCCTAGCAAGATTACATATCACAAGCACTGCTGCATTCGGATTCTGAGTTTCCCCTGATGTCTGTATAATACATGTTACCCTTCAGTAGGCTTTTCTGAACCCTCCGGATCCCATGGCTACCCTCATCACCTTGCAATGGCATTGATGGAAGACAGAAGCATATTTCTCTGCCATCCTGTTACAGGCTGCAGCATTTAAAGGGGTTATCCAGTGCTACAAAAACATAGCCACTTTTCCCCCTACTGTTGTCTCCAGTTCAGGTGCAGTTTGCAATTAAGCTCCATTTACTTCAATGGAACTGAGTTTTAAAACCCCACCCAAACTGGAGACAACAGTAGGGGGAAAGTGGCCATGTTTTTGTAGCGCTGGATAACCCCTTTAAAGAGTTGAAAATTATGTGTACCAAATATAAGTTATCCCATCTTAGGGTGCGTTCACACCTACAGGATCTGCAGCAGATTTGATGCTGTGTTCAGTTATTTAAATGAAATCTGCTGTAGAAAATCAGCTGCAAATCCTGTAGGTGTGAACGCACCATTAAATGGATTACCCCAGATTAGAAAAACATAGCATGCCTTTTCCAGAAACAGCGCTACCCCTGTCCTCAGGCCTCAGCTGACTGTAATAAACTTTATAATATATTATCAGAATAAATGCCTCTTTCTCCTTTAATTGGATTACCTTCCATTCCCACACCCTCAATTTGATTTCTTTGAAGTAAATAGAGTTTAATTGTAATACCACACTCAACCTGAGGATAGGGGTGGCGCTGTTTTTGCAAGAAATAATTTTTTTTTCTTATCCCGGATAACCCTTTAAATGTATTGGATCTTACATATTTGTTGGAATCACAGCTTGCACTGTTCAGTACTGCTTTATAATGTCCTTCATACTGCAGGTGGAATATAGAGGCATGCAAAAGCAGTGAGTGTCTAATCTATGCTAGACATCACAGCAGCCAGTTCACAACCGCTAGCTAAAGGACAGCTGAAATTAGACGTGGCGTGTGCTGAGTTAAAGGGGTACTCTGGTGAAAAATATTTCCTTTCAAATCAACTGGTATCAGAATTCTATTTGAAGGGGTACTCCGACCTGGAGTTTTTTTTTTATATGGCCGGGGAGGAGGTGGCTGAGGGCAACTATGTCCACTCACCTCCCCGATTCCAGTGGCGGGTCCCGTATCGCGGCGCTCCGGTCCCCGCTGCCTGGCCGCTTCCTGGTCTCTGACGCGGGCTTGAGACGTGACGTTTCAAGTCTGTTCAGCCTGTCAGTAACAGAGGCGGGATCCCATCTCCGTTACTGACTGGCTGAAACGTCACGTCTCGAGCCCGCGTCAGAGACCAGGAAGCGGCCAGGCAGCGGGAACCGGAGCGCCGAATACGGGACCCGCCGCTGGATACGGGGAGGTGAGTGGACGTTGTTGCCCTCAGCCACCTCCTCCCCGGCCTTATAAAAAAAAGCCTCCAGGCCAGAGTACTCCTTTAAAAATCTTTAGTCTTCCAGTACTTATCAGCTGCTGCATGTCCTGCAGTGTATTCTTTCCAGTGCGACTCTCTGCTGCCACCTCTGTCCATGTCAAGAACTGTCCAGAGCAGGAGATGTTTTCTATGGGGATTTGCTACTTTTCTGGACAGTTCCTGATATGGACAGAGGTGGCAGCAGAGAGCACTGTGTACATTTACAAATGTATATAACTTTCTAAAACCAGTTGATCTGAAAGAAAAATATTTTCCCGCCGGAGTACCCCTTTAAATGGCGTAGACCTACTTTACTAAAAAGGAGAGAAAAAAATCCTAGAAGATTCCAGGTGAGGAGCAAATAATATGTTAACCTAACAAATAAAGCACAAACAGAACAAATACAATCTATTCCTTTCATTCTCTTCTTTACCTCCAGACCCGTCACATCTCCACCAGCCTCCAGAGTGCTCCTTTACCTTCCTTTAAGAAACATAAAATAGGAATAAAGAAAAAAAAAAAAAAAAAACAAAAGAAAGAAAAAAATATTATTTTTGCTTTCAGAAAGGGAAAGCAATGTGTGAATTGTGTTCAGTCAATAGAACAATGGTAGCGCGTGGTCGAGTCCAGGCTCTTTAGAATAGTGAATAAAGCCGCCCGCTGAGCCGGGGGGTTCGGGTAGTCACATGGATCTCTCCGCGAAGGAACATGATCCGCCTATTTATAGCTTGTTGCAGGGAAATGTTTTTGATATACACTTACACCTACTCCCACAGTCCTAAGGACACACGGATTCCCATTATTCTCGTCTTTTATAGTCTTGAGGTTGAATCCGAGCACACGTCCTGATGTCATTTATAATGATCTGCTGTATACTGTATATATCTGAGTAGGGATGAGTCAGTGCAGTAAGGACTGGACCTATAGCTCTGCTGGGGACTCGCTTGTATCATTGTCCTACAGGACTAGCAGCCTGGCTCATTCTATGTTCTTGTTTAGAACCTCTACAATGTTTCAGCTGGTTCTATATTTGCTAGGCTGTGTTCACACTGTGCCTGTGTTTATGTATACATTAAATGGATAAAAATAGCAATACCGCAAATAGATGCTAAAAATAAATCCTGCTGGTTGCCATACACCAGAATCCGTTTACTAAAGAATTAAATTAAAGGGGTACTCCAGAGGAAAAATATATTCCAATCAACCGGTACCAAAAAGTTATATAGATTTGTAATTTATTTGTATAAAAAAAATAAAAATCAAGTCTCCCAGTACTTATCAGCTGCTGTATGTCCTGCAGGAAGTGGTGCGGTATTTCCATTTGGACACACTGCTCTCTGCTGCCCTATATTCCTAACACCTGCTGTAACCACAATCATCTGCTAATCCACCTATTCTATGCAAATCACATTGGTTTGCAGTTAGGCACTCGGCACACCTGGGCACTATAACAAAAAGGTTTTTTTATTTATTTTATTTTATTATTATTTTTTTTTACATATAACTCAGACTATCTTGGAGGCTAACACCAGAATGAACTTGTACATAACCAGTGTTTCTCTGGGCATCTACTGCTTTTTCTCCCATTTTATTACATCTACTCCTAGTTTTACAGTCTCCATCCCTTCTCTACATGGTGCAAAATCATTCTCATCCAGAAGGAAGGGAACCTACTAAAGATTAGCGGAGCTGGAGCATGCTCTCTATTTCAATACCGATGGCTAATAAAGTTGGATGCAGCTCTAGGGATTCTGGGAAAATATTAGGACAAAGGCTGAATCCACGTTTTCTCTTGGGCTGCATCCAACTTCTTCAGCCACCAGTATTTAACAGCCGAACGATCGGACTGGAGCATGCTGGAGTTACCTTCTAAAGGTTGCAACCCTGTAATTCTCCAATAGTTGGCACCAGAGAGTTAGGGATAATTTGCATATTTTTTTTTCTCAGTAGAGCTTGCATGGCTTATAAAGCTCCATGCATCTTTTTGTGTTCTCCCTGAAGAAAATGTTACTGTAGTGTCCCACTACTTTTTTTTTTTTTTTTTTACACCTCGGAAAAGTGTCTCTCCAGTGTCACAGGTTAGGACAGGAGGCCGCTGTTCCTTACTCCAACCACTAGATGTCACACTCTCACACAGCACAGCTGCAGAAAACACTTAGGTCTAGCAACACACACGCTTTCTTTATAGTGACAATTTCCCTTTCGTAGTTAGTGCCTGGCTACAAGCCAGACAGGGCGTGTATATAGTTTTTCCACAGCTAGTTACCCAACCACTATGGGTCACTAGACAAGACTCCTAGGGAAACCGGAGACAAGAGAGTCTTCACCCTTGCCTATGCTGAGGATTTTACAGCTAACACAGGACAGTTGGCCACCTTAGTGTAAAGGGGCGGATAACTCAAGACTGGACCTGCAGTAGAGCACAGTGCCAGCAAGCCGCTCTCTACTGACAAGACGCTCAGCTTTGTAGGAAGGACACTATAAGCCAGCTCCACCCAGTGCAGGGACCTGGGACTCATACTACCCCAGTAGGACGGAAGCACTACACTGTGGGGCAGAAGGCGGTTATGTGAGATAACTGGGACTCATCCATACATGAGTACGGGGATTTCTTCAAACACTCCAAAAACACTTCACCACAGCCCAGCAGAGTACATAGTAAATTAGGCAAGAACCCTCCTTTTCGGTCCCTGACACATGTTACTTTACTGTTTTCTTCTATCTACTCACCTATCTGTTGGAGTATTATTGCTGATTATTTTTGCACTACGTACCTGAGCAAGTTGTTTAAAGTGGGACTCTTGTCATCTCTACCGCTGCACTTGCACCTTACCTTACTCCAAACCAAGGTCCGGTTGCTGTGTGTCCGGGGGTGGGTGTTACCGCTCCTGACCACCATGACAAATGACCTCCAAAACACCAGAGCCCAATGGCAGGCCCGGCATAATTTCCGGCAACCCGGGCCACGGCATTACCTCTTCAGTTCCTCTTCATGAAATTAGGCAGCTAGTAGATACTATAGAAACTTCCACTCTAAATCACCTTCTACGTTCACTTTTATAACTCAATCAAGTTAGGTAGGTTAGAAGGTCAATATGAAGGCCACGGTCAGGGCAGAGAGACATATGGTAAGGAAAAGGAAAATTACAGATGGTTCATGTATTAGATCAACATACGTAAAAAGACTTTATGCCATCTTATCGGTGTATTCGGCTTTCTATGTGCATGCACGGTAAGACTCTTCGGTGCTTTGACGGCAGAACCGATCCTGTGAATTGCAGCTAATGCAAGATGGTGACAAATGTGACCAGAACATGCTAACCAGCTCAGTGGACAGGAGATGGATGGCGCCGTCAGCATAACTGGGCATCCCCTGTAAGGAGCTAATTGCTTCTATGAAGTCAATAAACTCACAGGAGAAATTCTATGTTTTTCTATGTTTTGTTGTAGATAGGTTGTCGACATTTGACTAAGATCTCGACGTGAAGATCTCCCAGGCTTGGTTATTCAAAAAGAAAAAGAATCTCAAGCTGGCCGAAAGCTATCTGCATTAATGGAGTCTATGGCATGGGTGGAGAGTCAAGCGGGAGCATGCGGATTCCGTAGTCTGAATGCGTCCTAACTGAGAATACTCCTTATGTAGAGGAAGGGAATGTATTGTCTGCTACCAGATGAGATGGGAAAGGAGATTGATTCTCAATTCCTAAGCCGCACCATGCAGCACAAATTGGCAGGACCACCACAGTGAATGGTATTTTAGAGTCTGGAAACAGCAAATGATGTCCAAACAACTGTTAAAGCGACTCTGTACCCACAATCTGACCCCCCAAACCACTTGTACCTTCTGATAGCTGCTTTTAATCCATGATCTGTCCTGCGGTCCGTTCGGCAGAGGATGCACTTATTGTCCTCAAAAACAACTTTTAAACTGGCCGCCCCATGCCCAACAGGCATGGCCTAGATTGTGTATGCACTAGGCTGGCACAACCTCTCTGTCCCTCCTCCCCGCCCTCCTCATCATTAGGAATGCTTCAGGCAGATTGTCTCCTATTCATCAGCTGTGTGAATATTGAACATGGGCTGGATCGTTAAGGCACCTGTGCAATGTTCAGACAGGAAAAAATATTCCATGGTATTCCTAATGATGAAAAGGGTAGGGAGGAGGGACGGAGGGGTGGTGCATAGTTAGAGCATAGATACTCCTGTTGGGCACGGAGCTGCAAGTTTAAAAGTTGTTTTTAAGGACAATAACTGCATCACCTGCTGAACGGATCCAAGGACAGATCTTGGATTAAAAGCAGCTATATGATGGTACAAGTGGTTTTGGGGGGTCAGATTGTGGCTACAGAGTCGCTTTAACTAGTGTTGAGCAAGTTTGCTCAGTCGAGCATAGTGCTCAATCAAGCACCTCGTGGTACTCGGGTGAATGTGGCCATACACCTTCAATAACTGACGGCCATTAGTTATACATTTTTTCTTTCTAATCTTTGTATATTTCATCACTTGAAGGGATGTTTAAACGTAATATACAAAAAGAAAGTAAAAGGGTTCTGCATTGCAGATTAGAACTCCAGCAGTATGCCAGCAATTCCCTTTAAAAAATGTTTATCTTAACGATAGATAATTTTCTCATGATATGTTCCCTTTACTGGAAGCAACATTATTCCCATGGAATTCTTATTTTGAATTGGCAATATCTTTGGTGGACTGTAGTGTTGAGAGCACTTACCGAACCTGAACATTAGAGGGGTATTCTAGGAAAAAACAACTTTTGCCCTATCTACAGGTTAAGAGGAAAAGTAGGAGAAAGTGGGGTTTCTGACCTCTGTATTCACGGCGATCTTCATATCATGCCCCGGCTTTTGTGTAATGAATAGAGCCGCGGGTACAAGATGTGACCCGTGGCTCTATTCATTCCTATGGAGCGTCGAAAAGAGCCAAGTAGGCTGGAAGAGCACTGTACTCTGCTCTTTCCGCTGGCTCCATAGGATTGAATACGTCACGTGCTGTACCCGCAGCTCTATTCATTAAACAGAAGCTTGGGCCTGATATGGAGATCAGCGGGGATACAGAGGTTGGACCAACCACGTTCTCCTACTTTTCCTCTTAACCTGTAGATAGGGCAAAAGTTTTTTTTTTTTTCTGAAATACCCCTCTAACATTCGGGTTTGGCAAGTGCTCTCAACACTACAGTGATCCAGTGGACTCTAAAGATATTGCCAATTCAAAATAAGAATTCCATGGGAATAATTTTGCTTACAGTAAAGGGAACATATCATCAGAAAATGATCTATAGTTAAAGGGGTATTCCAGGATATTTTGACATTTACTCTACAGATTAGTCTTGTAATAAAATTAATTTGTCTCATTAGTTTCTATTACGAATTTTGTCTCTTTCTCGCAATTTTTACATGAGTCACGTGGTCCTGTGACGTCACCGAACCGGAAGAGTACTGACTTGCCGACTCAGCCGGCCTCTAGTTAGTTATTCACTTAGCAGGCTTCAGAGCCTTACAAACGGCCCTCCCTGAGCACGGGACGTCACATGACGCCCTGTTCCAGAGCTGGCCTGTCAGTGTAATCACCTCAATCCTCCCGGCCCCCCTCCCTGTGTAATGATTGCGGACCCCTCAGCCCCGGCCCCCCTCTCTCTGTAAATCATTGCGGACCCCCCGGCCGCGCCCCCCCCCTCTCTGTAATGATTGCGGACCCCTCCCGGCCGCGTCCCCAACCCTGTGTAAACATTACGATATACAGATCACTCACCCCCTGGTGTAAGCCTGTTGCATCGCTGGACCCGATTTCGGCGCCTTTTTCAAGCAGCTATCCTCAGCTGACAGGCGCTCTGTGTGAGGCAGGAGAGATTTCTTTCCTGCTTCGTACAGAGCGCCTGTCAGCTGAGTTGTATTGGGCGATCTATAGGCGCTCTGTACGAAGCAGGAAAGGAATCTCTCCTGCCTCACACAGAGCGCCTGTCAGCTGAGGATAGCTGCTTGAAAAAGGCGCCGAAATCGGGTCCAGCGATGCAACAGGCTTACACCAGGGGGTGAGTGATCTGTATATCGTAATGTTTACACAGGGTTGGGGACGCGGCCGGGAGGGGTCCGCAATCATTACAGAGAGGGGAGGGGGACGCGGCCGTGGGGTCCGCAATGATTTACAGAGAGAGGGGGGCGCAATCATTACACAGGGAGGGGGGCCGGGGCTGAGGGGTCCGCAATCATTACACAGGGAGGGATTGAGGTGATTACACTGACAGGCCAGCTCTGGAACAGTGACGTCCCATGCTCAGGGAGGGCCGTTTGTAAGGCTCTGAAGCCTGCTAAGTGAATAACTAACTAGAGGCCGGCTGAGTCGGCAAGTCAGTACTCTTCCGGTTCGGTGACGTCACAGGACCACGTGACTCATGTAAAAATTGCGAGAAAGAGACAAAATTCGTAATAGAAACTAATGAGACAAATTGATTATATTACAAGACTAATCTGTAGAGTAAATGTCAAAATATCCTGGAATACCCCTTTAAGATAAATCTTTATATAGGGAATTGCTGGCATACCGCCGGAGTTCTAATCTGCAGTGCAGAAACCTTTTACTTTTTTTTTTGTATATTATGTTTAAACATCCCTTCAAATGACCAAGTATACACAAATTAGAATGAAAATTTGTAATACATGTAAATAACGTCCGGCAGTTAGTTAAGGTGTATGGCCACATTCACTTGAGTACCACGAGGTGCTTGATTGAGCACTATGCTACAGTGTCTGTAGAAGTGCGCATGCGCGCAAAACAGCTTTTACCACCCTGCTTCGTAAGTGCGTGCTGTCTACTATGTTGCCCAGGATGTCCTGCACCTTTAGAAATAAAGAAGATCCTGTTATATGGTGAGTGCCCTCATCTATTTTCTTTTATGCTTGAACCTTACCATGTGATTACTCTACTTCTCTCTGCATTTGGTGTGATATATACGTCACTACTTTATCTTCGTAACCTTTTTACATAGAGAAATATTCAATATTTTCAGTGGAGAAATATTTCTCCTTCTGTATTTTTGCCGGAATTCCTTGCGATCATGTGAAGATGACTTCTGTGGATTAGTTTACTCAGCTCTGTCCTTTGGAATGTTAATACTCCCCCATCATAAATACTTAGATAAGCAGACTGATCTGGTATTCAGGATATTAGAGACTTATAATAAAGTCCAATTGATCAGTCACTGCGTCCTGCTCACATAGATGCTTCGTCCGTTGCTGAATCGGGACCACACGGGAGATGTTGATATGGGGTTAAGGAACAAGGAGAAGAAAGAACAGGTTTAATGCTTAATAACATTGGCAGGGCGGCACATTGACCAATTTTCTTTAGACATCAAGACTCTACATTGAAGGCTGTCATCTCTCGGGTGAAAGGCACTCTAACTATTTTAGAATACTAACACAAGACCGGGCCTGACGGGTCTCAGATGAATGAAGATAATTCACCCAGCATTAGTGAACCTCCAGGGTATTGTACTGTTATTCTCCGGAGAGGAAGAGCAAACGTCTCGATAGGGAGTCGGAAACGTTGAGTGTTAACCTCACAGTTTTAGATAAAGTTTTATGCATAGTAAATACGGGAGAAATTTGGGGATGGCTGTATGATCTGCTTGCACCAGTCTTCTATAGGAAACGCAATTATTCGGTGTCAACTAGAGATGCGCAGACCTCAAGCATGCTATCGAGCAAGTTATCACTGTAGGCAAGACATGCTTTGCACTCTTTGTACTCACTCTCGGTGCTGCCGCACACACTTGACACTATCTGAACCAAATAAGCTTATGGTGGTCTCATCAGAGCACAGGGTATGGTTTCACTAATCCATGTCTGCTTGTCTTCAGGCTCTCTTTGTCATCATCTTTAGAAGAGGCTTTCTTCTGGGATGACAGCCATCCAGACCTATGTGAATCAGTGTGTGATGTATGGTCTGAGCACTGTCAAGCTGACCCCCCCCCCCCCCCCGCCCCACCAATCTGAGCACTGACAGAATGACCCTACCGGTCTGAGTACTGACAGACTGACACACGTAGTGTCCCACCATGGGTGTTGCTATTAGTTACACCCTTCATAAAAGCCTGTACTTTTTTGATGTAAGTGGTGATGTAGAAGAGTTGAAGTTTCGCCACAAGATGTCGCTGTTGTAGATATGCGTACTTAGTTATTGCACAGCTGTAGTATTGAAATGGTTATTGTTTATTTGTGTGTCACATGGATCTGTAGACCAATAAGAGTACTTTCTTCTATCCTATCATTTCTCTCTTTACTTCTCACATATGCACTCTTCACCCATTCACAGCACACCTTACAGGGGAAGGTCACATGGGTAGAGGAAGTGTAAATTCTTTTGTCGCTAGACTCTGTAGAGGAAGGACACAAGTCAGAACGCTCTCTACAGTTGTCCAGTTTAGCCCTGGCCCTCTGCCAGGTCCCCAGTCTCAGTGTGCAGTCTGGAAGCAGACCTAGGCACATACAACAACCTGGCAGGGGAACAAGATATAACCGGCCCTTTAAAATAAAAGCAGATGTGCAACCATACCTGTGTGCTCAACCGGCACTGGCGTCACAACATAACATTACTGGGCCCGGCTACATCTCGGCCAACCACCATAGAACTGGCATCACACTTCAACATTTGGCAAGTGACCAGCCGTGTCGCCTCCACACCGGGGGTGTACCACACCACACACACACACCCTCCCCCGGTCTGAGCACTGACAGAATGACCACTACCAGTCTGAGCACTGACAGACTGCCCCCCCCCCATTGGTCTGAGCACTGACTGGCTGACGTCCCACCAATCTGAGCCCTGGCAGAATGACCCTACCGGTCTGAGTACTGACAGACTTACACCCCCCTCCCGGTCTGAGCACTGACAGAAAGACCTCTACCAGTCTGAGCACTGACAAGCTGACAAGCTTCACATCTGAGATCTTGTAACAATAATAAATCACATGACATCCAAGAGGGCTATTGGGCACAATTTTCCCATTGTCATTTAGGGGTGTACTCACTTTTTTTGCAAGGGGTTTAAATATTAAAGGGGTACTCCAGTAAAATATTTTTGCTTTCAAGTTAAATTGTATTGTAAAGTTATAGATTTTTAATGACTTCTATTTAAAAATCTGAAGTCTTCCACTACTTATCAGCTGCTGTATGTCCTGCATGAAGGGGTGTATCCTTTCCAGTCTGACCCAGTGCTTTATGGTTTCACCTCTGTCCATGTCAGGAACTGTCCAGAGCAGTAGCGAATCCCCATAGAAAATATGGGGAATACACCACTTCCTGCAGGACATACAGCAGCTGATAAGCACTGGAAGACAGGAGATTTTTAAATAAAAGTAAACCACAAATCTATATAACTTTCTGACACCAGTTAATTTGAAATAATTTTTTGGCCAGAGTTCCCCTTTAATAGTTCCCTGTGTGTTCATTAATTTTGCGCACACCATATTTACGCTGTTATACAAGCTGTACACTGACTACTTTACATTGTATCACAATGTTATATTTTCAGTGGACCAAAAGTAGGTGGACAGTATGTGTAATAGGGTTATAAACTTCAGGGAGAGATTTATCAAACATGGTGTAAAGTGAAACAGGCCCAGTCGCCCCTAGCAACCAATCAGATTCCACCTTTCATTCCTCACAGACTCTTTGGAAAATGAAAGGTGGAATCTGATTGGTTGCTAGGGGCAACTGGGCCTGTTTCACTTTACACCATGTTTGATAAATCTCCCCTTTTATAATCCTATTACACATACTGTCCACCCTGTATAATAATATATTTACAAAAATGTAAGGGGCGTACTGAATATTATACTATATATAGGCTCAGTAATGGATGATGAGGGCTGAGCATGGCTACGTGTTCCTCCATGATGCTTGGTCTTATTATGCAGCCTGCTGAGTAGGGGGGGTAGCAGGGGGGTCCTGGCTGGAGTTCCCCTTTAATATTACAGTATAGGTCCATCAATTGATTTCTGTATTCAATAATACCCATGTAAGATTTCAGCGAATTCCTTCCTTTAACACTTAGACGACCCTGGACGTAAATGTACGTCCTGGAAGTCTGTCACCAGACGACCCTGGATGTACATTTACGTTCTGGGTCAGGGCAGTTTCTGGGTCATTTTGGCAGCAGGGCGAATCTTGATAAAAGCGCCCCCCCCCCACACACACTCAGTTCGGCCCTGGGGAAGGTAGGAGGGCTTTTAGCAAGATTCGGGTTATTAGGAAGAAGCAGTGTGTGTATTGCGGCATAGAGCAGTGCAGCGCTCCATACAGGGACTCACAGGTGACGTCTTCATTGATCTGACGGTCACTTTCCCTTTTCCTCTCCATCCGGCCCATTTCTCCATGACTGTTTCTTGCAGGTACAATTCATCTCTTTAGGACCTGTCAGACAGACATCTCAGGCTCCGCACTTCCAGCAACGTCCTTCCCTTTTCACACCTACAAGGTCCCAAACTGTGTGCTGGGAGAGCAGTGTGACCTTCATTACACTGACATACAGGATGCTGGGAAAGCTGTGTGACCTCCATTATACACTGACATACAGGATGCTGGGAGAGCTGGGTGACCTCCATTATACACTGACATACAGGATGCTGGGAAAGCTGGGCGACCTCCATTACACTGATATACAGGATGCTGGGAAAGCTGGGTGACCTCCATTACACTGCCATACAGAATGCTGGGAGAGCTGGGCGACCTCCATTACACTGACATACAGGATGCTGGGAAAGCTGTGTGACCTCCATTATACACTGACATACAGAATGCTGGGAGAGCTGGGTGACCTCCATTATACACTGACATACAGGATGCTGGGAAAGCTGTGTGACCTCCATTACACTGACATATAGGATGCTGGGAGAGCTGGATGACCTCCATTATACACTGCCATACAGGATGCTGGGAAAGCTGGGCGACCTCCATTACACTGATATACAGGATGCTGGGAGAGCTGGGTGCCCTCCATTACACTGACATACAGGATGCTGGGAAAGGGGGGGTGTTATTGCGGGGGCAGAGTTAATCGCTGGGGGCGCAGGCTTATCGGGACATATCTGGGCCTCCCTCTGTGCAGGATTCCCCCCACCGGATACTCACCTGTCACTCTGTAGCCTCCAGCTCCTCTTCTGGGTGAGTCTATCCTCGCCATACAGAGGCCGCCTGCACAGGAAGCCTCTGTGTCTCTGTGCCGTGCTGTTTCCTTTAGCTGTGCGTGCGTATGCACAGCTCTGGCCAGGGGATCTGGAACTTAGATTCCAAATCCCTGGGCAAGATCTGAGCATGCGGGGAGTGCGGGCCGGGTACTGTCAGGTGCTGCAGGGCGCCCCCTAGCTGTAGGCGCCCTGTGCGGTGGCCCGGCTCGCCGGGCCCTAGAAACGGCCCTGTCCTGGGTCTCTAGGGAACTATGAAGCGCTCTCCGGAGCAGAGCGTGCTTCATAGCAGGTGGGGGCAGACTGCAATAAGCAGCCGGGCTTTCACCGTTAATGACCGATTGCAGCAATTGCGCTGCAGCCTGTCATTTACCCCTTAAATGGTGCGGCATTAAAGTGTAAGTGACTGGCCTCTCCTGTCACTTTCCGATCGGGACACCCGCAGTTTGACTGCGGGGGTCCCGATCACTTTAACGGACTGCCGGACTGCCACAGGCAGGCTCAATCAGCAGAACGCCTATTTTACTGATCAATGCTATGCTTATGGCACATCAATGATCAGTATATGTAATCTAATGATTGTATGTAAAAGTCCCCCAAGGGGACTAAAAAAGTGTTTAAAGAAAAAAAAAAGTTAAAATGTTTTTTGTTTGTTTGTTTGTTTTTACAAAACCCCAAATCCCCCTCCCCCAATAAAAGTTAAAATCACCTCCCCTTTCCCATTTCATAAATAAAACATACACATATACTGTAGCGTGCGTAATTGTCTGATCTTTTAAAATATAACAATCGTCATTTCGAACGGCGAACTGCTTAAACGAAAAGAGGGAATAAAAGCGCCAGGATTACCGATTTTTGTTACATTATGTGTAAAAAAAATAAATAAATAAAAAGTGATCAAAACGTCCAATCTTCACAAATATGGTGTTAAAGATCATGGCACAAAAATGACACCCCATACAGCCCCATAGGTGAAAAACTAAAACCGTTATAAGCGCAAAAATGAAAATTGGCACGGCCCACTGGGTCATTTTGGGCTTGGTCCTCAAAGGGTTAAATGGATGGATGACTAATAGCACACGGGAGCTCGTACGATCCCAGTGCTAAAAGAAATGTTGCTTTAAATTGATATTAATGCTTGGTTCCATCTCGATATGACATATTTCTCACTTTACTCAGCAGTTCTGATGTAAGTGACGCCACACTGACTAATGATTTTTGTCTTGCTGGAAAAAAATGCTAATTAACAAGATTAATTAATATTACCAAATCTGAGCCAAACCCAGACCCCGGGGGGGGGGGGGGGCGTTAATGCCAAAAACACTCGTTGGACCCCTAAGAAAACGTTAGGAACCTCAGGGTCTTCTGGTAGCAAAAAGGGTTAAAATTTTCACCTTTAATAAGCAGGGTTCCTCGTCTAGCGGGGACCTGGTAACGGTTCTTTTGACATTACAGCAAATGATCCAATGTTACTCAATGGCGAGAGTCGGGAGTTGACATTTCCATTGGAAAATGTCATTGGTATGTGCCCTACGTCACCGCGTCTCCGTCTGTAGGAACACGGCTCGGCCGGACTCTGGGGAGGGCGAGCGCAGTTTTATTTCTGTGTAGTGTGAACCTGCATGACAAATGTAACCTTGCTCTGCTGAAGTCCCAAGAAGGGCGGAAAATGGAGAGGTGAGAAAAGAGCTGAGTGCTCTGGAAGTCAAGCCTGGGACAAGGTAGGCAAAACAAGAGTCACACTCTCACCCCCGCAGTGTCCTCGCGCCTCTCTTCACAGCTCATAATTGTTTTTTTTTTGTTATATATTTTTTTTCCTTTCTTGTGTTCTGCATCCTGGAAGAAAACCCTGTGAGTTATTTCTGTGACTTTGCTCAGATGTCGCTTAACAATGCAACGGATAGACGGCACGAGAAAGAACGTCTGAATGATCTTTGCCACGAGAGAGAAATGGAAAGCTGTTTATTAGGAGTAGAGCTGCGTGCGGCTCACGTAGATACAGGGTAGTTATACGGTTAGGAATTTAATAGGAGAGGCAGTGACCTACTTGCTGTGTCCGTGGGATGTATTTATATACGGATGGAGCGGGTCGGGTTTTATTTTTGTTGATGGGAAGGCAGCGTGTGATGGAGGAGGAGGAGCTGAGCAGATGGATATAAAGCTTTATGGGAAGAGATTCTGTATAACTTGTTGATGTAAAACCCTGTTAATTCTACGTTTAGGAGTCTAGTGGGCGGTACCACTCATTTCAATCTTTTCCTGCCCACTGGACTCCTGAATTTAGAAATTTAGAAAAAAAAAATGAAAAGTTATTGTGCTATGTCTTCTTTTGGCTATTTTACAGCCAATTTGTAGGACGGCTGTCAGGACTGTATCTTTGCGGAGCATTATGCGCCCCTCAGCTCGTGCTGTGCGGCCGAGAAGGCGCTGATTTTCTTGCATTCTGTTTCTGTGTTTTGTTTTGTAGTGTGTGAACACTGGGTATTTGCTCACCTTGAGAGACACACCCGACTTCACCTGCTGAGTTCTGTCTGGCCATGTCTGGGTTAATCTGTGTTTTGGTTCTGCTGTGACTGACAGGTCTTCCTGCCAGTGGGTCTGTTTTGTTCTCAGCTGTCTGTGCTTGGAGATCAGGGGGATGGTCCAATGATGTTCTGGATCAGAACCCTGACCTCCTATATAACCTCCTCCGTCTGGGATATCATTGCTGGTTATTGACTTAGTCTCTGCCTGCTTGAGTTTCTGCTATTATCTGTCTCTTCTCTGACCCTTCTGCCTTGTGTTCTGACCTTCCTTGCTAGCCGCCTGCCCCTGACCATATTGCTTGTTTTTTGACTCTGCTTATTGGATTGTGATTTTGTACTTTTGCTGCCCGATTGTTGTGACCCGGACTGTCGACTATTCTTCATTGTGTTTTGTCTGTCTGTTTTGTCTTTGTGTCCCACCTAGCCAGTGCAGGGACTGCCGCCCAGTTGCTCGCCGCCATCTTAGGGCGGATTGTGGCAAGTAGGTAGAGGACAGTGGGCGGGGCTGAGCTTAGGGCTCACTGTCTTGTCTTGTCCTGCTGTCCGGTTCCTAACAGAATAACCAGCCATAATTTTTTTTTCTTTTTCTTCTCTCTCTCCACCTTGCTATGGACCCCATGAAAGCTCTGGTTGAGCAAATGCAAAGTCTCAACCAGCTTGTTCTGGACCTTACGCAACAGGTGCAGCAGGTAGAGTCTTTCCTGGGCCAAAATGCCATGCTATCGGCTGCTGTTCCCCCAGAACCTCCAGTACAGCTTCCTGATAGGTTCAAAGGCGAGAGAAAGGCCTTTCGAATCTTCAGAGAGGGATGTAAGTTGTTTTTCAGACTTTGTCCCCGGTCCTCTGGGGATGAGAGCCAGAGAGTGGGCATTATGTGACTCTTACAAGGACCTCCGCAAGAGTGGGCATTTTCTTTGCCTCCAGATGCCACTGAGTTATCTTCTGTGGATCAGTTTTTCTCTGCATTGGAATTACTCTATGACGACCCTGACAGGGCAGCAGCAGCTGAGAGGCAGTTGACAGTTTTGAGACAGGGCAAGCGACCGGTGGAGGAGTATTGTGCCGAGTTCCGCCAGTGGTGCGTTCCATCCGGATGGAATGATCCTGCGCTTAGGTGCAAGTTTAAGCAGGGGTTGTCTGATGGTATTAAGGATGCCTGGACAGGACATCCAGAATCTTCCACCCTTAAGCAGGCCATGAATTTAGCTATTCGCATAGACCGTAGGCTCCGTGACAGACATAGGGAGAGAGTAGGCTCTGACCCTTCTAAGACCTCTGTTCCCTGCTCTGTCAAACACTCTGTTGTTATCCCTGATATTCATGAGGACAAGCCCATGGAGCTGGGACAATTGGACGCCAGGACCAGGCGAGAACACCGGAGACACAACGGTCTATGTTACTACTGTGGTGACAGCAGCCATTACATCAGTTTCTGCCACAAGCGTCCCAGGCGGCAAGAAAACCAGCACCAAGATCATCAGCGTTCAGGTGAATTCCGGGAAAGTCACTTGGGCGCACAGGTACCCTCCAGCGAAATAAATGTTTCTAGTTCTGCTGTACCTTATTTGCCTGTATCTGATGTAAATTTATCATGTTCTTCTGCTCGTCCTGTCAGTAAGCCTGTTCTCCATGCCATTGACTTGTCTTCTGATGAATGGGAGTCAGATGGTAATTTTCTAAGTGAGGTTGAGTCCTGTGAGGGTCCTGAGGCCCCTCATAAAAGGGGGGGTACTGTCAGGACTGTATCTTTGCGGAGCATTATGCGCCCCTCGGCTCATGCTGTGCGGCCGAGAAGGCGCTGATTTTCTTGCATTCTGTTTCTGTGTTGTTTTGTAGTGTGTGAACCATGGGTATTTGCTCACCTTGAGAGACACACCCGACTTTACCTGCTGAGTTCTGTCTGGCCATGTCTGGGTTATTCTGTGTTTTGGTTCTGCTGTGACTGACAGGTCTTCCTGCCAGTGGATCTGTTTTGTTCTCAGCTATCTGCGCTTGGAGATCAGGGGGATGGTCCAATGATGTTCTGGATCAGAACCCTGACCTCCTATATAACCTCCTCAGTCTGGGATATCATTGCTGGTTATTGACTTAGTCTCTGCCTGCTTGAGTTTTTGCTATTATCTGTCGTTTCTCTGACCCTTCTGCCTTGTGTTCTGACCTTCCTTGCTAGCCGCCTGCCCCTGACCATATTGCTTGTTTTTTGACTCTGCTTATTGGATTGTGATTTTGTACTTTTGCTGCCCGATTGTTGTGACCCGGACTGTCGACTATTCTTCATTGTGTTTTGTCTGTCTGTTTTGTCTTTGTGTCCCACCTAGCCAGTGCAGGGACTGCCGCCCAGTTGCTCGCCGCCATCTTAGGGCAGATTGTGGCAAGTAGGTAGAGGACAGTGGGTGGGGCTGAGCTTAGGGCTCACTGTCTTGTCTTGTCCTGCTGTCCGGTTCCTAACAACGGCTGTCATTTTCAGGTCGAATAACGCCCATTTTTTTTTATAGATAACGCGTGTTATTTGACCTCAAAATGACAGCCATCCTAAAAGATGTCTGTTAAACGGTCACTATAAGACATAGCCTTAAAGGGGTGCTCTGTACTTTAGAATGTTGCAGATCTACTGCCAAAATCAGTGACATCTCAGTTTGTTATGCTAATTGAAAAAAACCTTACTTTGCTCCATCTGTATAGGTTTGCTCCATGCACTGTAAAATTTTAAGGTAAGTGTTGCATTTAGCATCAATAAAATGTTAATACAACCCCATTAATTTATGGGTCATCTTCTTAGGCGGCAGTGCTCGGGCTGTCTATAGATGCGCAAAAATACTGCGGAGACACCATTACGTGTTTCTCAATGTCAGTGAGCTAGTCAGACTAGAAATGAGCTAAGGGAATCTAGGAAATCAAAATTCGCTGCAAATCGCCCTGTCAATTGCCTTCGTTCTGCGAAGCGAATTCATTAAGGAAATTCGCAAAATTGATTGACATTTTTTTTTTTAATTGTGATTTTCCAATTTTTAACATGTGTTAACAATTTCACCCTTCTGGAATAGTCCCAGTACTGTAGCTACTATTGTTTGGCTGTTTTATTAATTGTTTTACTGTTAAGATTCAATTCGCAAATGTTAACAAAATTGACCCAAAATTTGCGAAGCTCGCAGAATGAATTTCTGCCTGTTTCACTCATGTCTAAGCCAGACCTACTACTGGGAAGGAACAACCAAGCAACCAAGTCTGGGGGTGGGGGGTTTGAGGACCACCTTCCAACAATTCACAGTCAATAAATGAATAAAAGGAATTGGGAAATTCCAGCAAAGTATCCATCCACAGACAGTTGTTTCGGGGTATTTGCCCCTCATCAATGTGGACGAGCATTCTGGCTAGGTGAGAGCAATGTCTAGTAAGTGCATTCAGAAGAATGATGGTAGACCTCTCCTTTTGCGGCTGCTTACAGGACAGCAAGCTATGAATAAAATCCAACCCTAACTTCTCTATCTATATTAAATCCATGTTGGATTAGGGTTAAGGTTAGGGTTAGAATAGACTTTCATGTTCCAAGCTATTAAGGATTGTAAAAATTGCTCTGATTCACAGTTATAGTTATAAGTGTCTTTGGTTTTAAACAAGTAAGTCTGGGTTTGCACAGTTTTTGCAATTGGTTTTTTTCATTCATTTTTCCAAAAAACAGATGGAATTGTGTGCACCCATTTTGATCCATTTTTCTATTGACTTCTCATATAAAAAAAAAGGGATCAAAACACATCCGTTTTTTTTTTTTACATACACAAAAATGTACTTATTGACCTTATTTTTGTGTAGGTTGAAAAAAAAAAGGATGCATTTTGATTTTTTTTTTTTTTTTTTTTTAAATTATTATTATGGAAGTCAATGGAAAAACGGATGCACACAAATACATCCGTTTTTTTGCCAAAAAACAGATTGCAAAAACGTAGTGTGAACCCAGCCGTCTAGTCTGATAAAGAGAAATAGACATTTTAAGTGCTGTTTTTTTTCCTTATCTATCATTGGAGGTATGGTACAAGTCGGCTCTGCTATATCTGGGAATAATATGTTGGTGTATTAGACGTACTGTGTATATTTATAATAATGGTGTTGATGTAAAATACATAGATTAGAGCAGAGAGGTGACTGTAAGTGTGAACAAATGAGGAAAATATATGGAGGGTGTCTGCTACCTTATTATACCTCATATAGTATAATTTTCTTAGTCATTCCAGCTCTTTGCTATTGTACCTTGAAGACATGTGACTTCATGTGAGCTGCCAGCACAACACTTGTAGTAATGCTTCCATTAATCATCCACCTTAAGAATTTCCACAGGAAATAACAGGAACCTTGCAGAACAAATCCAACAGCATACAATTTATGGGGTCAATGTATGAGCGTACAACGTGCTACCACATCCACTTATTATCGTCAGACGGTTTCATTTTCACATTTAAATGGCATTAATAAGAATTTAAAAAAATACAAAGTTCCTTCCATATAAAGTGTTAACACCAAGCGATTATCGCCATAACGTAATAGGTAATGTTAAAAGGCAACAATCAGCCAACACGCCCAATGTCAGCTGATCGTTGGCTTTCAACATGTTGAAAAACAACAATGTCAGTAGCGATTATCTTCTGCCCGCCACTGCGTGTAATAGGAGCAGCAGCAGTAGACTGTTGCTATCCCCTATGGACTGCTCCCCGCCCCAATCCCCCCTCCTACACACACACACACACACACTTTCACCTTCTCGCTGTCGGCACATGTAATAGCGCCGGCAGTGAGCAGGGAACGAGGAGCAAAACGAGCGCTGACCTGACTCCTCAGCATCTGCTCGCCTAATAGGACCTTTACAGGTGAAGTCAAATTTGATAAATCTGTTACTGATTTTCCCTGTAGATCTGTGGAAGGAAAATCTATACCACATTATAGTATATAAAAAAGCCCTCATGAGTACGTTGTAAAAAAAAAATTGCACTAATATAAATTAATAGAATTTTCCAGGAGGGAAGAAAAAGTAGATTGCTGCAGATTAAAAAACCCACATATCAAAATAAAAAGGATAAATGTGTACCTTGTAAGACCTCATGGGCGGTGTCCTCCCTCCCTATGTAAGACCTCATGGGCTGGGTCCTCCCTCCCTATGTAAGACCTCATGGGTGGGGTCCACCCTCTCTATGTAAGACCTCTTGGGTGGGGTCCTCCCTCTCTATGTAAGACCTCATGGGCGGCGTCCTCCCTCTCTATGTAAGACCTCGTGGGTGGGGTCCTCCCTCTCTATGTAAGACCTCGTGGGTGGGGTCCTCCCTCTCTATGTAAGACCTCATGGGCAGGGTCCTACCTCTCTATGTAAGACCTCATGGGCGGGGTCCTACCTCTCTATGTAAGACCTCATGGGCGTGGGGTCCTCACTCACTATGTAAACTTCGATGGGCATGTCCTCTCTCCCTAGACTTCACAGGCTGGGTCCTCTCCCCCTCTGTAAGCATTTGATTTCTACAATATTGGATCCCATACAAGCTCTTCATGTCTGAGACTCCAAACAGTTGTTTTATTGTGTTTTTCTGTGAAATCTACAATTGCTTTCACCAGACAATTAGTGTAAAAAGTGATTTTTTTTTATGTGCAATGCTCCAAATTTTTCGAGCAATTTTACTCCAAAACCTACACAAAAAATATTAATAAATTTCCCCTACACATTTCTGCCTATAACCTCCTTACGCCTAAAATTTTAGAAATCCCTTCCCTTTCATGAGAATTCCTCACTCCATTCGTGTCATTGAGTATCCCAGTGATCTGAATGGACACTGAGGAAAAGCAGCTGAAAAGCACTGCCCTTCTTCTCACACCCATTGGTTTTTTATTAGATGAGTGAATCGCTCATCTAAATGAAGCAACGTGCTTTGATTGATCTGCCTTGATGCTGGGAAAAGCTGGACCCCATCCTGGGAAACTTCTCCCAGTTTCCCAGGATTGGATCCAGCTTTTCTCTGGCACCCAGGGTGGAGCATGAGGGAGCAGAGAAGCGCTGCAAGGCCAGCGGCTTGATGAGCAGAGCGCAGATCAAACGAAGAGCTTTGCTTCATTTAGATGAGCGATTCACTCATCTCTAATAAAAACCAATGGGTGCACAGAGACCGAGGGTAGTGGGTTTGTAAAAAAAACAATACCAAGGATGGATTTGTTATTGCTAATTGTTATTCCTGTCGAACCATATAAATTTAGAGAAAGTAAAAAAGTAAAAGGCACTCGCCAATCTTCATGAAATCTTCCTTTATTCCATATGCAGATTAGGGATATAACATGCAGGGAGAGGGAGCATGGTCTAAGGCGTACTCAGCAACGCCTGTTTCGTGCTAGAATAGCACTTTGCCAAGCTATAGTGAAATTTCCTGAAGATTGGCGAGTGCCTGTATCTTACTTTCTCTAAATTTATATGGTTGGACTGATTGCTACAGTTTCACAGATTGCACCACCACACGTGTATGCAGTGTGTCTTAAACCCTTGTTGAGGGCAATATCTGTGGAAAAGCAATGCCGAGTCCCCTTCTTGTTATTCCTGTAGATATGGCATCATGGGCACATTGGAAGAGGAGCAGATGGCTGACTTGCTGCATCTCTGTTTCATTACCATTAGAGATTAACGTGACTGGAGCATGTTCGAGTCTGACTTTCAGCACCTGAATACAGGTGTCAGAACAAGTTGGATACAGCTCGGAGTCCTGTAAATCATAGATAAAGCCTGTGGCCTATAGCTGTATCCATGTTTTCCCGGATTTCCTAGGGCTTCTTCATCCACCAGTACTCAGATACCAGACTTGGACATGCTCTATTCCCACTAATCTCTACCATTCTAGAATTATCCTTATTGTTGCAGTACTAATCACAGGGAAGGTTTTAGAAGAATTTCCCAGCCTTCATCTCCTTTTTGTTTTATTTGCTATAAAATGCATATGGCATTTACACAGTTTGCTCATTTGGATGATAAAATAGAGCTTTAACCTTTCGTTAGGAAATGCCAATGCCATAAAGTTTAGCCGCCTGGGACCCCAACTAATACCATAAATAATGGATACCCCAAAGTCTGTGTTGGGGAAACCTTAAACCTCAGGGTTGTCAATAAAGCCAATGGTGGTGGACAGGAAGTTTTGTCGGAATACAAGTGAATCAGAATTCAATGTTCACGTTTCATTCATGTCGCAAATGAGGCATAAGAGCCATAAAATGTAAATCGCATTATATAAGGTGGCTAGTTACATTTTTACAAAGTAGTTACAAAGAAATTTAATTAGGCTTTTCATTACCAGAGGAGCTGTAAAACACTTTCAGTGCTTTGCTTTCCCAACAAGTTATAAAAGGAGGTGCAAAATATCAGTTTTAGAATCATGACGAAGTAACACTTTTAGGAAGGCACAAGATATTCTCTTCTTTTTTTTTTTTATTGTCAGCTGAAGCTTTGAGTTGTTAATGTCTGCAAACTATAATGGTGCGTTGGCTCCACCTTTGTGTTAAGCGCGTTGTGAAAATCTATGTCGGAAATTTTCCATGTATTCCGGCTGTACAAAATCCATTTTGTGTGTATGTAAAACTATGTTTTTTTTTTTTTTTAACATAGTCCCGACCTACACCCCTATACATAGGGGTATTCGGCTTGCTGGTGAATTTTATAGAAGGTTTCCACTCCAGTGATGGTCAGCTATTAAGGTATAGTTTTCTAAGTATCCCGTGTAACAAGAAACAAACAAATAGGGAGGTTCCAGGACAAGTTCTGGACTCCTTGAGTTACCTTAGGGCTTAAAGGGGTTATCCAATGCTACAAAAACATGGCCACTTTTCCCCCTCTCTTGTCTCCAGATTGGGTTGGGTTTCAAACTCAGTTACATTGGAGTAAATGGAGCTTAATTGCAAACCGCACCTGAAAGGGAGACGAAGTGGCCATGTTCTTTTAGCACTGGATAACACCTTTAACCTTATCTGTAAAGTTCAAACCAAAGGAGAAGTTTTTTCCTCTACAGCAGACACGTTACCTCTTAAAGGACCTGTTTTCTATGTCTGGAGACATATTTTCTCTTTAAAGTCTTGTCTTCCAAGTAAAGTGTTCCAATAGTGTCTGTGAAAGAACAAGCTACAAGCAGAGACCTTTCCTCTGAGAGCTTCAGGACCTGTGAGTAGGAAAAACTACAAGCAAGACATACTGCCCCTGAGAGTTACTGAGTCGACACCAACACTTTCTAAAGCTTTTACAATTCACTATTTCCAGTCAACGCTGCAAAAATAAGTTGTATGTTCTACAAACTTCTTCTAGTCCAGGGTTGCATAATTTGCTCAAGGTCCCCCTGGCATCTACTATTCTCTTAGTAGGCCTTCTGTGCTACCAAATTAGTGATTGTCATGCATCCCTGTGTGCTCCGTTGGGAGTTGGTTTTGCTATATTTGGCCGCTCAGTGGTTGTTAGGTAGATTCCAACCTGTTAAAGGTTTTGCTGGCATGTCACGTGAATGTATTGAATTTCTATCATGAGAACAAATTGTATTGAAAAGGTGGAAACATCTGTATGGAGGGGCACAAGGACCGATGGAGTTAGTTTTCGATGCTTTTTCTTTCTTAGTCTACCTTCTTTTTTTAATTTTTGCACGCGCATAGGGCTTTCTTCTTCTTTAAACCTGGAATGGAAATCAACAAATTTAGCAGTTTACAATATATACCTTAAAATTTAACTCTGTTTCTATTGTTCATAATTTCAAATGTGTGTGCATTGCAAAGATTCTACTTACGCTTTAAAGGAGACCAACCAATTGACCAAACTGTGCTAATACATCCCCTAACACACCTCCAAAACATATATCTATTGCTTGTGTCCCTGCCCTTTATACCCCGTAAACTTACTTCCATAAAACTCCACGCTGTGCGTAAATTTGGCTCAACTAGTCATCTGGGCGTTTCCTCTGGCCGAAGTACTCATGGTCCCGGGATTGGCCTCTCTGGTCATGATTCATAGCGCTTTATCATCATTGCATCACACAGTGGCGGGCCAGGCAGCACGTACCAGCTCTGGCGATGATACAGCACTTTGAAGCATGTCTAGCACTGGCCAGCCCCAGAACCATGACAACTTCACCCCTAGGAAACAGCCAGGTGACTAGTTCAGCCGAATTTACATATAGTGTACAGTATACCAGGCAGAGACGCAAACAATAGATATATGTTTGGGAAGTGTGTTAGGGGCTGGTGGCATATTAGCAATTTTTTGGGGTGATTGGTTCTCTTCAAATGGGTCATCTGGCAGCATCTTCAGGACCAGCCATCAAGACTAGATAGGTGGGGGTGTCCGCAACTTACCTGGGGCAGGCACAATGGGGTCAACAATATCATCTGCCTGGTCTGTAAAGTATATTTACTGCATATATACCTGCTTTACCTTCATACTGCAGGTGTATAGCCAGGAGCTAAATGATTTGGGCAGGTGTCTATATCCAGGGACACGTTTACATAGAGGCATGAATTTTTACTCCCGTTCTATTCCATTTTATACAGATATACACTGCTACACATTACATTTGAATCCATTGATGTGGAGAAGACCTTCTGTTTCCATTTTGCCTATACTGGAATTAAAATTAACACTTCTTTCATGCAATTCCAAAGTTTTTTATTCGTACGACGGACACCATTATGAGTAATTGTAAAATTGACAAAGTCCAATCAGTATATTCACAAGATGCAAAAAAGCCTAACCCCTACCTCCCAATACTGTACTGACACAGCTGCATGGCTGTGTCAGTACAGTAGTGGAAACATGGGGACATGTTTGTATCTGCCGGCATCATGTATCATTATTTCCATTTCGAGCCACCTCTTCATGGTCCGTAGCTTTCATAACCTATAGATCTGATCTGTACCTTGTACAAGGTGATTACGGCATTATATAGAGTCAGAAGACTATAGTCCATGCTGAGAGGAAACTTCATTCATGCACGTATTCCTTTTCTAGACAAAGAACTCTCTTGGTTTGTGTCCAGGCACAAGGAGGTGGATTCCCTGAATCATCGAGGAGTGCTAACCTACCCTCTCCAAGGAGCTGAGTCTAAGGAGTCCCCAGTTTTCACAGCTTGGACATCACTACAGGAAACTCCCATCTCTATCCTCAGAGAAGATCCCAGGTGATCGCTGACTGAACCGAATGAAGAAGTCCTGGAGCTTAGGACTAGATGAACCACAAACTGCCAACAAACTTCAATGCCCTATGAGATAAAGTTGACCAGACCGAAGCTGAGTAGATAGCCAGGGATAGAACAAGATCCAAATGGGAAGAATGTTGCTAGGAAGCAAAATAAATGTCAGAAAGCCAAGAAGCATAAAAGCGGTTACTGACTGGAAGAACACCAACAACTGAGCACAGAAGTCTGGAGGTGATGGCCATAAATACTCTCAGGTTATCAGCCTAGAATCCACTGTAACCTGTGTGCTGAGCCTGTAAATACAGGTGAACATGCATGTGCCTGCCACTAGAGGGAGCCCAATACCCCCAAGAAGTCTGCCCAGCACAAGTAAGAAGATACTGGAAGACAAATATACTAAGATCAGGAGAGTGAACAGATGACAGAAGAGCAGTGCAACTCACAGCAGGTGTGGGATAATAGACACGACCACGTGCAGTTAGAGTTTGCCTACCTCTATTGGCTTAAATAATAATTGGTACTTGATGGCTTTCATGTGCCAACCACCTCTTCTGCACATGTCCTTCAGGTGAGATAGTGCCTCAACCATGAGTAAAGTGCAGCATGGTCTAGGTTCACTGGACTGCGTATCAACAACATGCATTAATGGAACGTCACTTTTGTCCCTTAATTTACAATTATCCAAAACAATAGAGCTGCAGCACTCCAAGTGTGGTGGAAGAAAAATGCGGTTCAGTCACCCGTGTGTATGCTGGAGTGCTATGATTCAATTTTTTTGTATACTGAGGTACACCATTTTTAATAGAGTGCTTCAAGCTACTTCTCATATTCATGTTACATTTAAATAGCCCAACATGTTTCTTGTGGAGAATGACTCATCAGGGGATGAGTTCCTGTATTTCCACTGGACACTTTCCACAGGCTTCTGTATCATTGTCTAAAAGACTGACATGAGAACTTCTTTCCCCAGCTATGGCTGTAATGTTTAATATATATGTTAATATCTATCTATCTATCTTCTATCTATCTATCTATCTATCTATCTATCTATCTATCTATCTATCTATCTATCTATCTATCTCCTATCTATCTATTATCTATCTATCTCCTATCTATCTATCTATCTATCTATCTCCTATCTATCTATCTATCTATCTATCTATCTATCTATCTATCTATCTATCTATCTCCTATCTATCTATTATCTATCTCCTATCTATCTATCTATCTATCTATCTATCTATCTATCTATCTATCTATCTATCATCTATCTATTATCTATCTATCTATTTATCTATCTATCTATCTCCTATCTATCTATTATCTATCTATCTATCTATCTATCTATCTATCTATCTATCTATCTCCTATCTATCTATCTATCTATCTATCTATCTATCTATCTATCTCCTATCTATCTATCTATCTATCTATCTATCTATCTATCTATCTATCTCCTATCTATCTATCTATCTATCTATCTATCTATCTATCTATCTATCTATCTATCTATCGTCAGAAGAACCACGGTTAGATGGGTGAGAGGGGAAATCCCCAGTTTTTTTTTTCTTTCACATTAACTGATGTCAGAAAGTTATATAGATTTGTAAATTACTTTTATTTAAAAATCTATTTTCCCACTACTTATCAGCTGCTGTATGTCCTGCAGGAAGTAACTTACAATTCTATATAACTTCCTGACACCAGCTAATTAGAAAAAAAAATTGCCGGAGTTCCACTTAAAGCCTTGTTCATAAGGTTGCATATTAAATGCCATGTGAACGATAATAATTGTTTGTTGCGCCAAAAAATGATGCTACCACCTTTTGTAATGCATGAATATTTATAGAAGGTTTAGCGCCCGTTTACCCCCCGTAGCCTCCTACATCGTCCTTCATCTCCTGCATTGTTGTAGTGTCTTTTATATATCATTTGTTTCCAGGTTTGGCTGCTGGGTTTCCATATGTTGCCGGTGTTATTACCTTGTATTCTACATACATAAGTGCCGCACCTGACGCCAACATGTAGAATATCGTCAGGGCAGCCCCAGCATGGGTTGATATCTTTAGAAAAAAAAAAAAAAACACTCTAATCTAATGCAGATATAATTGCAGAAAGCCATTATTTCCTCCTGCCGTAAAAGCGCATCAACAAGTTCTGTATTTGGCATCAAATCTCCTGTTCTGCGGAAATAGCCAAATCTTTTGGGACGTGTTCAGGCCAATCTGTTTGTTGTTTTCTCATTGTGTTCGTACAAACTAAATTAGACAAATTGTTAGAAATCAGCATTCCCTTGTGCTGTATAAACCAGGCAGTTACTACGCTCAGGAAACTTAACCCTTGTTCTACCGCTTGGTGTGATGATCCGTTCACATGGGCATTAGACCTCTGTACCGCACAACCTGTAATTCCAAGCAGGGATAACATGACAATTGCCGTCTCCTTCCATCCTATAGTGGTTATTGAACTGTTCCGCCATTACATTGATAAATCTTCACTTTTTAATGGCAGTCATAATATCAGAATTTTTTTTCTATCCAATGTCGCTTAGAATGTTACCTTACATTTATCTTAAAGACAAGTTCTGATATATAAAATTTAAAGCGGGAACTCTGGAGAATAGAAATTTTTCAAGTCTACCAGTACTTATGAGCTGCTGTATGTCCTGCAGGAAGTGGTGTATTCTTTCCAGTCTGACACAGTGCTCTCTGCTGCCACCCCTGTCCATGTCAGGAACTGTCCAGAGCAGTAGCAAATCCCCATAGAAAACCATTTCTGCATTTAAAGGGATTATCCAGCGCTACAAAAACATGGCCACTTTTCCCCCTCTCTTGTCTCCAGGTCAGTTGCGGTTTGCAATTAAGCTCCATTTACTTCAATGGAACTAAGTTTTAAACCCCACCCGATCTGGAGACAAGAGAGGGGGAAATATGGCCATGTTTTTGTAGCGCTGGATAACCCCTTTAACAGTGGCGGCAGAGAGTACTATGTCAACCTAGAAAGAATACACCACTTCCTGCAAGACATACAGCAGTTGTTAAGTACTTTAAGGCTTGAGTTTTGTTTTTCAGAGAAGTAATTTGTAAATTGATCAGCCAGACTAGGAATAACTCAAATTGACATTTATTAGTGATGAGCGAATAGTGAAATATTCGATATTCGTACAAATATCTCCCCGATATTCGAATATTTGATCGAATATTCGAGACCATTAAAGTCTATGGGAACAAGTATTCGTTTATTGAAAAACATCTATTCGACCACTTGGAGAAAAAAATGGAAGTAGGGGGATTTGAACGCTTATCGAATATTTATCGAATATTCAGCGAACTATTCGATAATATTCGATAGATCGAATAACTTACTATTCGATCGAATATCTATTCGATCGAACAGTATTCGCTCATCACTAACATTTATTCAATTGATATTAAATCAAAAATTTGATATGTCACAGAGACGTGTCAAAAAATTGGTTGATTCCTCCACTGATCAGGAAAATTCGATGGTAGAAGTGCTAGATAGGGCAATACACTCTCAATGATTTCCATCAGGGCATCTCCATGATAAGTCTATGGGGCCACTGCGCAGAGATGATTGACGAGGGATAGTAAAGCAAGCTACCATGTGCTGCTTCATGCTAATTCCCCTGAACGATAAAGCCTGTAGTTTGCTCATCAATACTTACCTGTCCGCTCTCCCCTGGTGTCCCCCACTGATCCCAGCCACCTCCACTTCCTGACTGAGATGAGAGTGACAGCCTGCTCAGCCAATCACTGGCCGTGGTGCTGTCTCGTCTAAGTCAGTGATTAGCAGAGTGAGCTGGAGGTGGCTGGATACATTGGACAGTCGGAGGAGGACACCTGGGGGGGGGGCAGTCAGGTGAGCACACCCTTTTTTGTTTTAGTTTTATGTGTATTAAATTGTGTGACTGCCATCTTTATGAACAAGTTATGAACTTTGCAAAGAGTTTGGTCCAGTGCTGAACCAAACCTTTTTGCAAAGTACGTAACAAACCTTGGTTTATAAGATTTGGTTTGCTCATCTCTAGTGGCCATAGATCTTCAATAACTAAAGGCTAAAAGATCCTCCTAACATCAGTTTTCTCTCCTGTCCGGCCTCCGGCCTCCCCACACCCTTTCTGCTCATTTCTGTGTTCTTTATGGGTAGAGATGATCAAACAGGGCCGAAGTTCATGTTCGTACCATCAACATTTGACTCCCGCTGCCTTCCCGTTCCGTGTGGAAGGTAGAGACAGCCCGAGTACCGCCTGGAAAACAGGGATACAGCCTAGGTAATAGGATGTATCCCTGTTTTCCAGACGAAATGAACCTGAACTTTAGCTTCATCTCTATTTATGGGAAGGGTTCACTTTGTTCTGGGAGAGATAAGCTGCAGCCAGGGCTCTTTGGCTGCGGCTTATCTCTCCTAGAACAAAGGAGTTGGACATTGATTTTCTATCACATCCATCCCCTATCTCCACTGACATCATCTGTCCTTAGATGGTCGGTAGTGCACCACACACTTTATACCTTAGGCAGCAGGTGCAGTGTAGGGGGATCTTTACCCTTTAATTAAAAAAAAATAAAAACGGTGACTGCAGTGAAGTAGAATGCGATTCTTCCTATGAGAGTGGCTAAGAGAACCAGAGTCTATTGAGCTAAATGCAGTCTAGTTCCTATAAAGAGAGCAGGAGAATAAAGAGCTTATGGTGGAGAGAAAGCGATCTTAACAATGATATATAAATGGATATCGAACAGGGATTTTAAATAGGGAATTCACCATTTGCAGGCGCTTTATGGCTGTAATGTACAGCGGGTTTATAAAATTATATGAAACCTATAATTTGATTGTAATGTAATCCCATTATAATATTAGTCTAGGTAGCGACATTTTCTTGGCTAATTTTTGCGACCGTCCATTATCCCTAAAAGGCCGTCGTAAAAAAATGACGGCAGCAGATACTCCGTCTGATGGCTCAAATTGGGAACCTCATTTTTGCTATATGGTAATGGAAGATTGTCATTACGAGGGCCGACGCTTTCAACAGGAGGTGATGCGCGTCCGCTATATTATCAGCCGGATTCGGCTTTTTGATGGCTGAGAATTACGCCGCACACAGAGAGCTCGAGAAATCCAAATCTTTTCTCGGTAATATCATCTTCTTGTTGACTTTAGATGGCGGTGTTATTTCCTCTCAGCCAATGGATTTACATCTCCCACACAGCGCACAAGAGAGACGGTAAATTTCATATCACTCCATCTAATCTACATTTACTATTCATAGAGATTTCACCTGGTTTACTGGAGGTAATTGGATGCTCTCGCAGCTAAATTAATTCTCTCATTCCCCTTAAAACTTGCATTATCACAGCCTCATAATTAAAACCAACAGGTTATCGAAACAAAGTATCTGACTTACTGAACAAAGGCTTAATGCCACATCAGAGAAGAGTCTACACCGTGTATGTCGGCTTTGGCTGATGGGACGGCGCTCTTTATATATTCTTTCCACAAATAAACATGATATATAGAAAAAGACAGAAAAAGAGAGATGGATCAGTATAGATAGATAGATAGATAGATAGATAGATAGATATTTAGATAGATGATAGATAGACAGACGGATAGATAGATAGGAGATAGATAGATAGATATTTTGATAGATGATAGATAGATATTTAGATGATAGATAGAAGATAGATAGATGATAGATAGATAATTGATAGATAGAAAGATAGATAGATGATAGATAGATAATATCTATCAATTATCTATCTATCTATCTATCTATCTTTTATCTATCTATCTATCTATCTATCTATCTTTTATCTATCTATCTATCTATCTATCTTTTATCTATCTATCTATCTATCTATCTTTTATCTATCTATCTATCTATCTATCTATCTCCTATCTATCTATCTATCTATCTATCTATCTATCTATCTATCTATCTATCTCCTATCTATCAATTATCTATCTATCTTCTATCTATCTATCTCCTATCTATCAATTATCTATCTATCTTCTATCTATCTATCTATGTATGTATGTATCTATCTATCTCCTATCTATCTATCTATCTATCTATCTATCTATCTATCTATCTATCTTCTATCTCCTATCTATCTATCTATCTATCTATCTATCTATCTATCTAGAAACTAAGGTAAGTTTAACAGTTGTGGAACTAGTTCTCCCATTACCTTCGGTCCAGTGGTGAGTAGTAAGACCTTTTTCACACTTGTGTTGCTTGGTAGCCGCTTTCTCTGCCGGAGGTGCCCGCTGGGTTTGGTTGGGCCCTTGGGGTTTGGTCCTGTGACATTGGGCTTGCAGGGCCATTCTGTGGCCTCCCTTCCCTATTGGCACTCGCTTTGTGGGGTTGGCAGTCGCTGACCGACACAGTGTTGAGTTAGTGTAGGGACTCATGTGAACCAGGAGACCGGCACGTGGTACATGAGGCAATATGGTTTGATCAAATATATACCAACATCCTGATGTTGGTTTTTAAATGTAGCCAAGAGGCATTAGTGTCAGCCATAGATGTGAGGTGCAGCCGCTCCTTTCTCTCCATGTTGGTACATCTCCATATAAGTTTCTGACACCAGCTGATTTGAAAAAAAATAAAAAATTTGCCAAAATCCCCTTTAAATTTCAAATATATATATATATATATATATATATATATATATATATATATATATATATATATATATTCATGGTTAGGGGATTGTGTACTTACAGTACTACTTACTGTCTGAGGTTTTGTCTTATAGGGACCTTGTCACTTCCTGTAGCCTATACTCCCCAACCACAAATTCCCGGCTACAGGCTTCTACAGACAATCCTTTCTATTGCTGTACGCTCATATACAATTCATCTATGATTCATTAAATAAGTTCAAGGGAGGACTTGATACTTTTCTTGAACAATATAATATAACAAGTTATGGGCATTAGATTTCTGGTGATACGTTGATCCGGGGATTGTTCTGGTTGCCATTGCAGTCGGGGGGGGGGGGGGGGGGGGGAGGGGGGGGGAGTTTCTCCATGTGGTGGGGCGGTTGTCTTCTGCCCCGTGGGGGTTTTTCGCCTTCCTGGATCGACACAGTGGGATTCTCCTAGGTTGAACCTGATGGACTCTTGTCTTCTTTCAACCTTGTTTACTATGTTACTATGTTACTATGTTACTATGAAAGAATATTCTCTATATAAATGTCATATGAGTAAACCACAGAATACCCACCCCATAGCAATACCCCCATAGTAATGACCCACATAAATTCCATCAGTCAGCATAGTTTATCTATTCCCTATACAAACACAGCAGAAGATAGGAGCATATGCCCTGTAAATATTAACCGCCTTCAAGTGATTGCAAGCACCGGCACATCTATACACCCAATTAACATCAGAATCGGGACATCATAATGTGTATTTTCCATTGCATTGATTTGCAGAATATTAGCAATCAATCAGACTGTCTGGCCTCCTTTTTATTTGCGGCGTGATTTATGTACGGCGTATAATTTCTGTCTCTCGCACACACTTCTCATCATGGCGGTATTCATTCCAGGCACATGTATATTAGATAGGAGCCACTTCTGCCAATTGCAGACAAATCAAACACACAGGATCTCCCAGGTCTGGAGCCATTGTCAGGAGTTCTGCGCTCGCCAAAAATAGCTTCCTTTTAAAGCCGCGCCAGCACCCCCTGCTAATTCAGCTAATTAGAGCTTGGGAAGAAGGATTGTCATGCAAATGGGTGAACCCTATGTGTGCCAGGAAAGGAAGACACATGGCATGGCCGCCACCTGGCTCCGTGAAGGTAAATACTGTCTGATGCATGCTGGGAATTATCAGTTTCATAAGCAGTATCAAGAGATTTCTTGTTGACTCCTTGGTACGACTCCAAGATTGGTAAATCAAAGGATTGGGGCACAGACATGGTAAAAAGCAGAAAGTCACAAAGGACATACAAGATCTTATACGGCAATGGACCGGTTAGCATAAAGTAGGAGATTTATCAACATGGTGTAAAGTGAAACTGGGTCAGTTGCCCCTAGCAACCAATCAGATTCCACCTTCCATGTTCCAAAGATTCTGTGAGGAATGAAAGGTGGAATCTGATTCCCGTTTCCCGTTTCACTTTACACCATGTTTGATAAATCTCCCCCAAAAGTGCATTTGGCATGATAGAATTGTAGTGTCCCAGTACACGGGTTACTAAGCTTTTTACCTCCTGTCAGAATGTAACTCTCTCAGGTGTCACACTATGTGCTGACAGCTGTGCTTTCCACTCCAGCCACTAGGTGTCTCACTCTCCCCTGTGCACAGCTGCAGTCCTACAAGGTTTAGTTATGTTGTTTAACCAATCACAGGTGCCTCCACTGTTCCCTTCTTATGCTACGTTTACACGGAGCGATAATTCGCCCGATGGTATGATTAACGATTTCGAAGTGACTATTTTTTTATAACGATCAGCGTTTAGACGGAACGATATATCGTACCGAAAAATCGTTTTGCGATCGCTTAAGCCTATCTCGAACATAGGTTAAATCGGTGAACAACTGTTTACACGGAACGATCTGCGAATTTTTGGCGAACGACCAACGACAATTTGAGAGCATGTTCAAAGATCAAAATGAACGATCTCTCGCTCGTCGCTTGATCGTTCGCTGCGTTTACACGTACGATTATCGTTCGAATTCTATCGTTATTGTGCAAATTCGCACGATAATCGTTCCGTGTAAACGCAGCATTAGTTATGTTGTTCAACCAATCACAGGTGCCTCCACTCTACCCTTCTTACACTCTCTACTTCTTGTTATGGTGCGTTTACATGGAGCGCTTATCATTCGGATTTTCGCGATAACGATGGCATTTGAGCAATAATCAGCTCATGTAAACACAGCGAGCGATCAGGTGACGAGCAAGAAATCCTTTATTTTGATCTTTCAACATGTTTTCAAATCGTCATTGGACATTCACTAAAAATTCGCAGATCGCTTCGTGTAAACAGTCTTTCACTGATTCACCATATGTGTGAGATGAAGGCTGAAGTGATCTTAAAAAACGATCGCAATAACGATTTTTCTAACAAATTTTCTAACGATATTTCTAACAATTTATTTGTCTAAACGCTGATCATTATAAAAACCAAATTATTGCTTCAAATCGTTAAACGACCGATTGCGCGAATTAAACGCAGCATAATACAACTCTATATAAGATAGGGGTTCTATCTATCCTATTCCAGTTTACGTGTATGCAGGGCCGATTGTAGGTTTTCTGCTGCCTGAGATGAAAATGAGAGAGACCCCCTAATAGTCCCAGGATCAAAGACCCAATAATACTGTTAGCATCAGGGATCCCCTCTCCCTCATATACTGCTCCCTATGGCATCCCCCATACTATGCTCCTATATTTACTTCTCCCATAGCCCTGCTCTCATATACACTGCTCCCATAGGCCCCATCTGCCATATAGTGCTACCATGCCCCCCACCCCACATATGCTGCCAAATATAATATGCTCCCTACACACTGCCACCCCAGATACTGCTCCCACTAGTCCCCACATATATTTAAACATATATTCAAACAAATTTGCACAAAATCGCGGCAAATTTGCGAAAATAGGTGCAAATACAGTAATGTGAGTGATGTGCAGAGCTGTTCAGGGGTCCAGGAGAATTTCCCATGTAGCTCTACAGTGCCAGTAACTTACCGCTGCTTCTGGGTGGGGAGTGGAGAGCTGACAGCAGCAGAGAGGAGGCTGATATGTCATGGCTCCTGCCGGTGTCACTCCCCTCCTCACCAATGTTTGTTGTGGGGGAGCGAGGAGCCAGCAGTCCCAGCAGAGCTCAGCAAGCGGTGCCGGCCCTGTCATTCAGGTTGGTCACACTGAATGGCAGGGCAGCATTGTGCCGTCCCCTAAAGACCCGAGAATCTGCCGCCTGGGGGGAATCCTCATTCCGCCTCATGGCAGAAGCAGCCCTGAATGTATGAGAGACAGACGCAATAGCCTAGAGTACCTGCTGCAGTGACTGTGAGACCTTGATTGGGACTACACCTTTTTCTTTATGCTGAACTAACAGCTAGTATGCAGTGCTAAGCCCCTAAAATGGGGTAAGACAAGGACCAGCCCGATTGCTCCGTACCGTTCTCCCGTCTGGCCGTCGCTTCCTGGTCTGAGCTGCGGCTTGAGACGTGAGGTCTCAAGGCAGCTCAGCTTTTCAGCGGCCGGGGCGGGACTCCGCTCCGACCGCTGAATGGCTGAGCTGCCTTGAGACACAACTTAGACCAGGAAGTGGCGACCAAACGGGAGAATGGGGCAATGCAATCCGGGACCCGGCACTGGAATTGGGGAAGTAAGTCACCGATGGCCTCTATTTCCACCCCTTCCCCGGCCATACCCTAAAAATAACCCCTGTCCGGAGTACCCCTTTTAAGTGAGGCAAATACTATAAAATAATGGCAGATTTTTGAACAGAGCACTGCCTGGCGCAGTCTTGATAAATCTTGGTCAATGTTAGACACTAACTTGCCCAATCCTGAGCACAATACGTTGTTACTGCAATTCAGTGACGGCTTTATATCTATCCGTTTACATCTAAACATCAGATAACGCCGGATTCCTAAAAGAGACTGATCAATTTTCTGAAGTGCACACACCAGACTTGCATAGTTTAAATTAGAAATGGTACAAGTCCCCGGAGTATTGGAGGGGTTAAAGTGATTTGAAACCCTTTGCTATTTCCCTGACCTTATCACTCGTAGGGATCGCTCTGTCTCCATCTTGTAATGTAATTACAGAACCATTAGAGGCTTGTCCACTGTCATGTTGCTAGAGTTTCACTCGAAAAAGAGATCAGACAGTCGACCCTTTCTTATTTCCCAGGCGCCGGTCTCCATTCACTAGACACAAGGGGCAACTGGACCACAGAATACAAGTCCTGGGATGTGGGATGTATGTAGAGTGCCTGCTCTGCGGCACACATTCTCTGGGTGTACTCATAGCAGAACATGATACTACAATACTGGGGGTAAACTATATCCTCTTTGTGGTGCATGTTCTTTATCTAATATTTAAAGATGTAATTTCTATTAGAAGGTCTCTGTCCCATCTTAGACACGTATAATACAGAGGTGTACATCCTTACCTCTCTGAAAATGTTATTAATGCATCCAATTACTCGACCACCCAGGACGTACCCGTACATACTGGGGCGGGTAGGGAAGTTCAGAGGGAGGGGGGGGGGGTCATCTTTCTCTTTCTATCTATGTAGATGGATAGATAGATAGATAGATAGATAGATAGATAGATAGATAGATAGGAGAAAGATAGATAGGAGATAGATAGGAGAAAGGTAGATAGATAGATAGATAGATAGATAGATAGATAGATAGATAGATAGATAGATAGATAGATAGATAGATAGATAGATAGATAGGAGAAAGATAGATAGGAGATAGATAGGAGAAAGGTAGATAGATAGATAATTACGGAAAGATTAGCAGCACTTCTGAGGTGGATGTCGGGTGCCCGCGGATCAGGTCCAGATCACAGACCTTGCTAGATAGTATATGAAAAGTCCACATCACTCCTCTGTAAACTTCAAATCAAAGTGTAATTTATTCTTTGCAGCATACAAAGAAAGCGTTCTTTGGATGCTGCACAAGTTACAAATAAATTACACTTTGATTTGAAGTGTACGGAGGAGTGCTGTGGACTTTTCATATACTAGATAGATAAATAGATACTGTAGATAGAAAAGTAACAGCAGCACTCCAAGATAGTGAAAAAAATAGTGGTTTATTTTGCCCACAAAACAAACTGCCAAATTTTAGAGTGCTGCTGTGACTTTTGAACATGTATACACCATAGCAGTATTCACAGAGGTGCACACTGCTTGGCACCAACTGTTTTTTTTTTTATTTGGAGTGCTGCATCTGATTTTCTGCTTAGATAGATACTTGCAAATGGGGGCAGCACTACTCTCGATGCTAGTTGGTGCCAGCGAGTTCATAACTACGTAAAGATGAACCAGCAGCACTCCGTTCTTGAAGATAAACGTGAATTTTTTGTTCCATCAAAGAAGGTGCGACGTTTCAACCGTCTCCCGCATGCTTGTAAAAAAACGCGGGAGGCAGGTGAAACATCGCACCTGATGGAATAAAATTCACGTTTATCTTCAAGAAGGGAGTGCTGCTGGTTCATCTTTTTGTAGATAGATAGAGAGATAAAGAGATAGGATATAGATAGAAGACAGATAGATAGATAGATAGATAGATAGATAGATAGATAGATAGATAGATAGATAGATAGATAGATAGATAGAAAATTCCAATAATGAAGCAGCACTACCTCAATGTGTTGTTTGGTGCCTGCGGATTGCTCTAACCCAGAGCGTAGCTTAGATAAAGTTCACAAAGGTCCACAGCACTCCAGTATAAGTGAAAAAATCTTGGTTCTTTATTCCATCACAGAAAACAGTGTGTACAAGTAAACAGGTGCGGCAAACATGAGATGCAACGTTTCAATAGCCTCACACCATCTTTTACAAGCATGCTTGAAAAAGATGGCGTGAGGCTATGGAAACGTTGCATTTCATGTTTGCCGCACCTGTTTACTTGTTCACATTGTTTTCTGTGATGGAATAAAGAACCAAGATTTTTTCACTTATACTGGAGTGCTGTGGACCTTTGTGAACTTAAGATAGATAGATAGATAGATAGATAGATAGATAGATCGGAGATAGATAGATAGATAGATAGATAGATAGATAGGAGATAGATAGATAGATAGATAGATAGATAGATAGATAGATAGATAGATAGATAGGAGATAGATAGATAGGAGATAGATAGATAGATAGATAGATAGATAGGAGATAGATAGATAGATGGATAGATAATAGATAGGAGATAGATAGATAGATAGATAGATACATAGATAGATACATAGATAGATAGATAGATAGATAGATACATAGATAGATGGATAGATAGATAGATAGATAGATAGATAGATAAGAGATAGACTTCAGCACACTTTTTATGGAAAAAAAACGGCAAGTGTTTGATCCTTAAAACAACGGCCGTTGTTTTGAGTGCAAAATAACTGTTGTTTATACGTTGTGTGAACATAGCCTAATGCTAATGTTAATTTTTTAAGGGATCGCTGGACTTCCCCTTTTACAGGTTTGATAACCCCTTATTTCCCACCTATGAGATGCTGTGACATTGGGGATACTGCGTGCAATGCAATGTCGGTGTTTATTTAACCATTTGCATAATAGATGGCTATTTTAAGAGAATGACATTTTTTTTTTAGATTTTTTTAGATTTTTTTTTTTTTACTTTTCAAAATTGAATGAAAACAGATTCCTCCCTTAGCGCTATGTATTTTTTTTTTTCTTCACTTTTGCTGTAGAAATAAGTGAGTAGAACAATTCTCTATTTGTGTACAGTTAAATGTATTCCAAGGGCCACCCAAGACCTGTATGAGAGGCCTGAGATTGGAGCAGAACATTTCATGGAGCGTATAAACACAAGACACTGAAAGGGCTTTAAAGTAGCTTTGAGTCGGCGGTAATCCCCGGTGTTCCTTTATAACTCAGCAGGTGCCACAGGCAGACAATAACAGCACCAGCCATTGCTTCTGTGAATAAAAACTGTTTCTTGGCAGTAAGTAACTCGTAGGATTCTGGGCAAGAGACACTGAGGTCTCTGTGACTGAGAGCATTGCTCTGCTTACATTTCTGGACACATAAAAAATAGAAGATAGATTTCAGCCAACCGTCCATGTTTCTAGACTTAAAAGGGAGGATAGAATGTAATATTTTCTAAAAATATCGACTAGTCAAAACTCTATTCATACTGGTCTGGCAACATAGCAGACTGGTGGCTAGTGTTAAGTGACCGCTAAGAGGGCTCCTTACTCGGGTCGAGTATTTTTCAATGCTCGAGTTCTCGACTTAAGTAACTAACCGCAATGGGAGACTCAAACATTTAACCAGGTGCCCCCTGCTCGCCGGGGCGGATGATGCCTGGTTCACCGTCAAATAAACTATTCCATTTTTTGTTCTATTTTTTGTATATTTTGTCCCTTGAATGAATGTGTAAACAAAATATACAAAAATTAGAACTAAAAAATGCAATAGGTTTTCAAAACACATTAGAACTCTGGCGGTATGCCGGCAATTGACATTCTAATGTGTCTTGCAGTAACCTATTGCATTTCTTTTTCGTTCTAATTTTTGCATATTTTGTTTACACATCCCTATAAGGGGCAAAATATATAAAAAAAAAATAAGTAAAAATGAACAAGAAATGCAATGCAAGTTACTGCAAGGGGTGGGAGATATTTCTTAATATAACAAAGTAATATTAAGCAAAGCATTAGCAAAAAAAAAAGATCTCTGTAACTCCCTTTATGTGGTCAGAATACACTAAATAGTTTTACTTCCTATAGTGTAATGGGTGTCAAGGAGTCATGGAAGAAGGCGTCTGGTCTGATGGGTTACGTTCTCCATCATGTGGACAGCCGGGTGCGTGTGCATCACTTAGGCCGGGTTCACACTACATTTTTTTAATCCGTTTTTTTTCCACATGTTTTTGCAAAAAAAAAATGAAAAACCTATGGAAAAATAGATGCATTTGTGTGCATACGTATTTCCATTGATTTCCGTTATAAAAAATAAAAAAAACTGATCAAAGCACATCAGTTTTTTTAATGTGCAGGTTCACACTAAGTTTTTACAATCTATTTTTTTCTTATATTTTTGCAAAAAGCAGATGGGAAAACGGATGCAATTATGTGAATCAGTTTTTATCCATTTTTCCCTTAACTACTAGATGAAACGGATCTAAATGCATTAATTTTTTTTAACGTACACAAAAATGTAACTGAAGCTGGGTTCACACTACGTTTTTGCAATCTCTCTTTTCACCTGTTTTGAAAAAAAAAAAACGATTGAAAAATGGATGCATTTGTGTGCATCCATTTTGATCCGAATCAAAACACATCCTTTTTTTAATGTACACAAAAAATACTTGACCTTTTTTTTTTGTGTATGTTAAAAAAAAGTTATGGAAGTCAATGGATAAACAGATCAAAACGGATGCACACAAGTGCATTCATTTCTCCATCCGTTTTTTCTTTTGCAAAAATGGATTGCAAAAACGTAGTGTGAATCCAGCTTTAGCTATGTTTTTTTGTACGTTTTGAGGCGTTTTGATCCGTTTTTTTTTTTTTTTTTTTTTTTTTAAGGCTATGTTTACACTACGTTGTACGGTGTGGAACACTGCCTTTACTGGTATGGGATCCCGGCCGGAATGTATGGCGCCGCAAAGAACTGACATGTCAGTTTTCTGCATCCGCAATTCAGTGAATTGCGGCCGCAGAAAGCCTTGTCAGTTTACACAATGAAGCGAGCGGCTCTGGCCGTTTACTTTATTGTGTGCTACGGGAGGTTCTGAGGCGGTCACGCGCCGATGCGCCAGCATCAGAACACTGCGGCTGGAAAGATCATCCGGACGGTACTTAAGTACTGTCCGGAATGACCTTTGCAGAGACTGGCCGTTTTGTGACCTGGCCGGGTCACAGAACGGCCAGTCTTTCACGTAGTGGGAACATAGCCTAATAATAGAAGTCAATGGAAAAACGAATAAAAACAGATGCACACAAATGCATCTGTTTTTCCATCCATTTTTTGCAAAAGCGGATGAAAAAAAAAATGGATTGTAAAAACAAATGGATTGCACTATGGGAAGAAGACAAGATGGCGGGGCCAGTGTAATGGGCAATGTCCTGGCATCATGTGGGTGTTACTGTGACACCGACCACCTACCTAACCATTGTACACACCAAGTCCCCCCATCATGGCAGCGGTACCCCCTAATGTATGTAATAGATAATGCCCCGGGGGACGCACTGCGGACATTGTACAGGACAAAGAGACCAAGGTGGTGACTTGTCCTCCAGATTCCCCAGATCTCAATGCAAACAGATGATCAATTATGGGGATGGAAATTGAATATCATTGATTTAATGGCTTCTGTGCAATATAATGTATGTTCTTTACCATTGATGTTATCCAGATTTGTTCATTTATTGTTTTAGCCGTTCATTACAAATCTGATTTAGATCCCATCAGTGGCGATAATGTACGATTCAGCTAATGTACAAACACAAAGATCATATAAAGATGCTACAATATTTAGAGGAATGGCGTCATTATGTCACATTTACTGGATGAAGGCAGGGAGGACGTTTTTAACTACGGAAGGCTCCAAACATTAATGGTAGAAGATTTATGGCGCTGTCTCTTGGTTGCCCATAGCAACCAATCACAGCTCAGCTTTCATTTTACTAGGGCAGAATGAGAAGTGATTGCTGAGCTGTGATTGGTTGCTCTGGGCAACACAGAGAATCTTCCTATGCGGGAGCATCATAAATCTCAACTTATGTCTTATGCGTTTCTTATACTAGATGCAGTAACCCCCTACCTCTATAGACATTACAGGATATATGTGCGTCATGGCAGCTGCAATAGATGTGAAATGAAGAAAACGAGCCACAATACATCGGCACTCAGCATGTTCTGTCACATGACCAAGATGGCCGCATAATCTAAGTCTATGGGCCTATCGATCTCACATAGACACAGAGCAGGGATAGAGGTGCAAGACAGTGAGCGTCTCCCAATATTACTTACACTGATTGGTCTGGACACTTTTTGTGGCCTCAGGTGTCATGATTCTAATGCTGTTACTACACCACTATATTCCTTCGAAATATGGCTTCTACTATTTGGTTGACTACGTGCCAATCAAGGAGCCTAATTCCCACGGCTTCGGCCTTCACACCCACCTGAGCCTGATTCCTGCCCCTCAGACTCACATTAACACCCCTTGAGCCTGATTGAAGCACCTCAGACTTACATTAATACCCTCTAAGCATGACTCCTGCCCTCAAACTCACATTAATACCTCCCTGAGCCTTATTCCAGCCCCTCAGACTCACATTAATACCCCCTGATCCTTATTCCAGCCCCTCAGACTCACATTAATACTCCCTGAGCCTGATTCCTGCCCCTCAGACTCACATTAATACCCCCTGAGCCTGATTCCTGCCCCTCAGACTCACATTAATACCCCCTGAGCCTGATTCCTGCCCCTCAGACTCACATTAATACCCCCCCAGCCTGATTTCTGCCCCTCAGACTGTTCAGATGGCCCCATTTATTACCAAATGTCCCACTTACACCTACTATAATTTAGTATTAGGGTGATTTCACACGTACTGTATCGCAGTGGATTTCACGCTGGTAATATGCTTTGCAATTAAATGAAGCTGGTTTCACACTGGCTAAAATTATGGCAAAAATGGTTTGACTTTTTTCTGCAAACTGTCAGTCATATATAAAAATGTTTGGAAGAAGGATGTTTTGTTTTAGTATAAAAAAAAAATGTTCTGACTCCTATAAACTTTTTTTTTTTATACGCTTTGAATTGATATCACTTTTTTTTTTGTTTTAAGTGGAACTCTTCAGTCGCTTTTTATCCGATTTTTTTTTTTCTGGTTTCTAATACGATCAAAATCTGTCATCTTTTGTTGCTTTTTTTATTTTTAAATAGGAAGGGGGATTTTTTTAATATTCAATTTATTTTTAATCACACGATTGATTGCTTACTTAAATCAATGTAATGAATATGTATTACATTGATCTATTCAATCAGTGCTCTGCTGGTATAGCCTGTCATGTTGCAGACTAGCATCAGGACATATAGTAATGCAATGGTGCCCTGAGGGGAAAAGACCTTAGCAGTATATAAATTATGTCACCAATACCAGACTCCCCCAAGTAGTATATCTTGTTGCACCCTTTGTGGGCCATGAAATGAATATTCCTAGTCCCTTACGTGCAATCTGCTGCTTTAATACAGCAGTTTCCTACTTGGCCCCAGTGCAACCTCACAGATGGCACATACTGCATGGTATGTCCTGAGTGATTCCCAGGAATGGAGGATAGCAGTTGGCGCCTGTGATACTATTGAATCTCATGTTTGCATTATTGTCTACTGAATGGAGCCCATTCCAGAACTGTAAAGAATTGGATGGAAACCAATTGTTTTTTGGAAGCATTCACCTGGGCTTCTGAGTAACACACCATTGTACTAATAGAGGCTGAATATTACAAAGAATAAGCACAATAGGTTCCCACTTGTTTAAAGGGGTTTAAAGGGAGAAAATAGACTTATAAGTCCACACAGGATTAGTGTTTAGTGAGCACTTAAATGCTTGAGTAACTGTTATTCAAGTTGACTTGAGTAATGAACCCCGTTGAAATCATTGGGAGACTCAAGCATTTAACCAGGTGCTCGGCAGAGAGGAGGATGCCTGGTTAATCTATTTCATTTTCTTTTTTTTGGGGGGGGGGGGGGGGGGGGGATTGTGTATTTTGTTCCTTAAAGGGATGTTTAAATGAAACAAAAATCAGAACAGAAAAAAAAAATGCAATGGGTTTCTGCAAGACGCATTAGAACATTGGCAATTGCCGGTATACCACCAGAGTTCTAATGTCTTGCCGAAACTTATTGCATTTTTTTTTTCCGTTCTAATTTTTGTATATATGATTTAACCCCTTAAGGACAAAGCCTAAAATGGCCTTAAGGACCGGGCCAATTTTCAATTTTGCATTGTCGTTTTTTCCTTCTTGCCTTCTAGAGCCATAACTCTTTTTCCATTTATAGGGCCATGTGTGGGCTTGTTTTTTTCAGGAGCAGGTGTACTTTGTTATGCTGCCTTTCAATCTACCATAAAATTAATGACGAAACCCCCAAAATATCATTTTTGGGGTGAAATTTGGATAAAAAATGCAATTCTGCAAATTTTGGGGGGCTTCCGTGTTTATGTAATGCACTTTACAGTAAAACTGACATTTTATCTTTATTCTATAGGTCAGTCTGAATACAGTGATTTGCATGTTTACAGATCTTTTCTACTATATTACTATTGTTATTAACAGTAAAACTTTTTTTTTTAATAGGTATGATTACAATGGTCCTATTGTGACTCTTACAGCGATTTTATTTTTTCCCTTACGGGGCTGAATGGGGCGTCATTTTTTGCGTCATGATCTCTAGTTTTTATTTGTGTACATCGGACGTATTGATCACTTTAAAAAAAAAAAAAATATACATAAAATTTTATAAAAAATTAACAATCCTTGGGTTTTTTTACAGCTTTTTTTTCATGTCATTCACTGTGCGGGAATAATTTTTTTTTAATTTTAATAGATCGGACGATAGGTATGATTACAATAGTCCTATTGTAACTCTTATAGCGCTTTTATTTTTTCCCCTACGGGGCTGAATGGGGCGTCATTTTTTTGCGTCATGATCTCTAGTTTTTATTTGTGTACATCAGACGTATTGACCACTTTTTATAAAAAATTTTATTTATAAAATTTAATAAAAAATTACCAATCCTTGCGTTTTTTACAGCTTTTTTTCCCACATCATTCACCATGGGGGAATAATATTTGTTTTATTTTAATAGATTGTACGATTATGCATGCTACAGTATATAATATGTTAATTAAATTTAATATTTATGTGTGTTTTATTTATAAAATGGGAAGGGGGGGGTGATTTTGACTTTATTGGGGAAGGCACTATGGCACGATTTTAAAAACATTTACTTTTTTTTTTTTTACACTTTTTTAGTCCTACCTATGGGGCTATTACATAGGTATAAAGAAGCAGTAACTGTGGTCAGCTCCCAGTAATATTCATGCTTTTTTGGATCACGTAGAAAAATAGAGCACGGCAAGAAAAGAAACTTGATTCCTCCAGCTCAAGTAAAACTCCACTTTATTAATTCCAAAAGTCTAAAATGATAGCCGACGCGTTTCGAGCCCACTCAGCTCTTAGTCATGGCATCTATGCAATTAGACAAACAGACTAAGTGTTAATATACAAAAGGTTACAAACGTGGTTAAAAACATGTATATATACACATACATAGAGAAAACACACAAACACAGGAAAGGGTTCTAGTACATGTGAGTTATCATATTCTTGCGACCATGATTGATGCTTATCTAGTATCTGATACGGCAACCCATGTTACATCATGGTTAATTAACTCCAATGGTAGTAAATCAAAGTAAGTATACGAATAATACTATGTAATCTGTAAATAATTGATAAGTATGGTAAGCCATATACTAGCTGCAAGTTCATGAAACAAATTTGATATACAATCAAATATGGAATTGATGTATGATACATTATTATATAATAAAGAAAGAAAAAACGACATGATACTTGGATCCAACATAATCTAAGGGAAATGAATATGTCCCATCACATGAGTCACCAAGAGGCGTCTGTGCTCTGAAATAACATAAATACAATGACCTGGCTATACCCAAATTGTTCATACAAACAGCCAAATACATTAAAGTGCAATAAAGGAGCGGTGAAAACGGCTCTCAGTCAGAGGAAAACATGCACACACAGAGCAAGTCCACACTAACCTCCGGGACCATGGCTGCAGGAGAGATCATGCAAGGCGCCGCTCACCTAGCTGGCGTCTGGAGCAAATGGCTAAATGCCGGTCCGGATATACGATTAAACCGGAAGCGGCGTACTACGTCATATCCGCTCGGTGGAACGCAGTGTGCGTTCCACTACTTGCAGCGCAAAATCTCAACTGATAGGGGATAACATGGCGGTGCGTTCTGCATGTTCAGATTTTTCTGCTGCTGCTCTGTGTTAGCATTGTGGTCCTTTTTCTTTTCTTTCTTTTCTTTTTGGACTTTTTATCTTAGTTTTGGGATTTTGTACATGTATGTGTGACTATTGTAGGAATTTGATATTGTTTAAATCCAATATTCTTGTCCAAATCTTTTCATGCAGTCTTCGGTTTTGATGTATAGATGCACATAATATCACTATTTCGGTTTTATGTCTGTATAGGCTATGTATATCCTTTGGATTTGACTCTTAGTGTCTTTTATTACTTTTCAATTAGCGTGTGCGTTCCACACTGGAACGCACCGCCATGTTATCCCCTATCAGTTGAGATTTTGCGCTGCCGGCAGTGAAACGCACACTGCGTTCCACCGAGCGGATATGACGTAGTACACCGCTTCCGGTTTAATCGTATATCCGGACCGGCATTTGGCCATTTGCTCCAGACGCCAGCTAGGTGAGCGGCGCCTTGCATGATCTCTCCTGCAGCCATGGTCCCGGAGGTTAGTGTGGACTTGCTCTGTGTGTGCATGTTTTCCTCTGACTGAGAGCCGTTTTCGCCGCTCCTTTATTGCACTTTAATGTATTTGGCTGTTTGTATGAACAATTTGGGTATAGCCAGGTCATTGTATTTATGTTATTTCAGAGCACAGACGCCTCTTGGTGACTCATGTGATGGGACATATTCATTTCCCTTAGATTATGTTGGATCCAGGTATCATGTTGTTTTTTCTTTCTTTATTATATATAATAATGTATCATACATCAATTCCATATTTGATTGTATATCAAATTTGTTTCATGAACTTGCAGCTAGTATATGGCTTACCATACTTATCAATTATTTACAGATTACATAGTATTATTCGTATACTTACTTTGATTTACTACCATTGGAGTTAAATAACCTTGATGTAACATGGGTTGCCGTATCAGATACTAGATAAGCATCAATCATGGTCGCAAGAATATGATAACTTACATGTACTAGAACCCTTTCCTGTGTTTGTGTGTTTTCTCTATGTGTGTGTATATATACATGTTTTTAACCACGTTTGTAACCTTTTGTATATTAACACTTAGTCTGTTTGTCTAATTGCATAGATGCCATGACTAAGAGCTGAGTAGGCTCGAAATGCGTCGGCTATCATTTTAGACTTTTGGAATTAATAAAGTGGAATTTTACTTGAGCTGGAGGAATCAAGTTTCTTTTCTTGCTATTACATAGTTACATTGGATTCCATGCACTGATCACTGCTAGTCAATAGCATAGCCATTGAGGGTGAGGGCTTGGATGCTGATATCAGCCAGTCCTCACCCGCTATGAAGCAAGCTCAGCTCCTGACCTCGCTATATAGCCCGGTACCCCGGCAGGGCATACATTTTCACTTTCTTGTGCCAAGGCCCAGGCTGCGAGGGCGTAAATGTACGCTTGTGGTCATTAAGGGGTTAAACATCCCTTCAGGGTAGCTTCACACACACTGTATTGCAGCAGATTTTCCGCAGTGGATCCACAACAGATTTGATCTAAATAACTGAACACAGCATCAAATCTGCAGCAGATCCTGTATGTGTGAATGAACCCTTAAGGGACAAAAAAGTTTACTGCGACAGAAAAGAGATGTAACTGAACTATCAATTGCCCATTAATTAAAGGTGTATGAGCAGTTATTGAAGGTGTATGGCCACTTTTGCCTAAGCACCTCAAGGTGCTCGGTCAAGCGTCAAGCTCGATTGACCACCCGGATGCTCAATCGAGCACTATGCTCAACCAAGGATGCTTGCTCAACACTAGTCAAAAATCACTGTTACTGTAGTTTAGAGCCAATTTATTTGAATCATAGCTGAGCTTCAGTTACATGTTGCTCCCTTTACTGTTTGGGCACTGCTGATAGGTTATACTGTAGGTATTTCATCAATCAGTTTTGCCTGGAACTCCTCTCTAACCGTGGTCAAATAGAGATTACATCTTTTGGGACCAAACACAAAGCTGTAAGACAGCTCAAGCATGAGCAACGTACTGAGAGTCTAAATCCCATCCAGCTCATGCACCAGCCCTTCTTGGACGCTGAGGTCTTTCCTATAACTATGAGTTACGCCACCCTTGTACGACTCACTGTTATAGAGCGACCATTTGAAAGTAACACTTTGCCATAGTTATTATTAAGGACACCACTTCCAGAAATTTAAGACAAGCTCTTCCTGAAATAACGGCACATGGCACGGGACACGGTTGGCACTAAAATTTGATTCTGCAATCTGCATTGTTTTCCTTTGAACGACTCAGATATGCCAACGCAGACATCACACAATTAACTCAAAAGCAAACTATAGCCGATTAATCCTGGCTCTGGATACCGGACGTTGTTGACCTCTACTCCATTAAAAGAGCAAATGAGCAACCGATCCACCAATAACCTCCACCGTCCTATTCTGAAAGTATGAGAAGAAAAAAGATGACTAGGAATTAGTATGCAAATGGATCCTCATCCCTCCGCAGTCTGTCATTGCCTTAAAATGCATGCAAGACAATGGAAAGGTGAAATGGTAATTAGGAGATGTCAGAGATAGAAACTTTACGGAGAGACGGTCTACGTTACCTACTGCGCAGACCGGAACATTTTCATATGAGGATCTGACAGTCACTCCGCTCTTTTGCAGTAGAAATAAACAAGTTGTAATTTGTGAACGTGCTGGGTAAAACAGCTTGTGTTTTTCACGAACACGCTGACAGCGAGCGATTCGGGGCTCCCATTCACTAAACTGTTGATTCATATTCTACTCATCCAAAAGTAATTAACAATTATTTTGTTTACATCTGCTTTGATTTCATCTCGCTGGCGTTCCTCCAGATTTTAGTTTATCGCACTGCAGTCATTATTTGCTTTTTTCATATGGGCTTCTTTGCATTTTCAGGCTACAAAAAAAAAACATAATATTTTTGTACGCCTTTCAAGGCTTTTGTACGTGTTTCTTAGTAAATCTGTCCAGGAAAATGGGGGGTAGGGGCTTTAAGATCTGCATAGGAGTACACTAATTTTGATAAATGTTCCCCATAGTCCTTTTTATAGGTCATCCTCACTAGAAGAAGATGGAATATTGGGATTTTGCAGGTTTGATCGAACTCGAACCTTCTCGAACCTTCAGCATTTGATTCCCGATGCCGTACCGTTGCGTGGGGAAGGTGGAGACTGCCCGAGTACCGCCTAGAAAACAGGGATACAACCTATTACCTAGGCTGTATCCCTGTTTTCCAGGCGGTACTCGGGCAGTCTCCACCTTCCCAACGGAGCGGGAAGGCATCAGGAATCAAATGCTGAAGGTTCGAGAAGGTTCGAAGTCGATCAAACCTGCAAAATCCTGATGTTCGATTATCTCTAATACTAACCTGATGAAGTATTTTGCCACTGCGGCGTACAAACTGCATAGTGCCAACATAGTGTGACAATGTAACTTCATAGTAGGGGATACGGAAGGGGAGTGGATGACACTGCTGCCGTGCTCTTTCCCCAGCTATATCTCCTGATTACAGCGGTGACACATGCTGCGATCAATAACTTTTGATATATCTGTTGACTAGAGATGAGCAAGCACCAAAATGCTTGTCAAGTCGAGTAATTTTCAATACTTGAGTGCTCAATTCGAATAACAAACCACATTGAAATCAACTTACTTCCTGGGGGCCAGACTGTGCTGTATTGGTGTGTGTGTGTGTGTGTGTGTGGGGGGGGAATCATACTTACCGCTCTGGTCTTCCATCTGTCTTCACTATTGCCACTCAGCCAATCAGTGGCTGAGACGAAACACTGATCTCTCTGTTGATCCAGAAGGTCACAGATACACTTTATTAAGGCTGTGAAAATGTATTATGCTCAGAAGCCGTTCAACAAGATATTTGCACCTGAGTAGCACCCAGTACTCACTTGAGCATCAAGTACTTTCATGTAGCCTGATACTCAAGCGAATACTATATTCAGTAGAGCGTGCTCGCTAATCTCTACTGATGGACGTCACGTTTTATTAGATATATTCCAGGGTAAAAAAACGCATTATCGTTTTTACAGATTATTCCCATTTGGTTTTGTTAACTTCTTAACTTTATTAGATGTATTTTGGGGGTACGAAAAGCATAGGGGAACATTTAATATAGAGTCTAATGTGTGCGACTCTTCTAATGAAGATCAGTGTATTTTTTGCACCAATATCTTGTGACTGATTTATTAAAATGTAGCACTGCCATAGTGATCGGATCTAAGTAAAAAGGCGCAGAAAAATTCACAAAAATGCAAAAATTGCGAAAGCATATTCACCTGGTACTGACCAGACGTAGGCCGACACCTGTTTGTGTGACTTTTTTAAAAGTGGCAAATGATAAATTGGGCACTAATCCTGGATTATACAAACTTTTTGGTGAATACTCAAAACGGGCAGATTATTAAAAAGTTGCATCTAAAAAATATTCGCCCGTCGAATACTGGTTCATAAATAGAACTTAGACCAAAAATGGGTGAAAAATCCAATTATAAGGGGGAACTTGTGCAACATTTTTGTACAAAGACAGTACAAGGTATAGGGAATTGACCCCTTATTTCCTGGTAATCCTGGCCTCACATAGTCCCCAGTTTCTGCACAGTCCTTTCTTTGTAACTGTTTTACTTCTGTTTCATAAGATATAGCAGCCTGTGCTTTTCAAGCATAAGTAGGAAGTGTGGAATATATCCAAGACTTCTGGGAGACGATGTTTGAAGATGGTTTGAGTATATATATGGGCTTAGACAAAAAAGAGCTGGAACCCTATGTCTGCTATATACACCCCCTATCTTGTGTCTGAAATAGCTCCGATGTTCAAAGGCCTTTTCATGTGATCTGTGACCTGAGTGGGCGATGGCGGCTTCTCCTGGATATTAAATATACAAGACTTTAATGGTAGCCGTGCCCTTCTCCACAGCAGAAAAAGGTGAGTGAGATCTATACAACCCCCTCACCTGAGACCTCCTCCCCAGACTACACACAGAGCTCTTTCTTTTTTTTTTTTCCTTGACAATGCTGTATATGTCCAGATAACAGATATTAACCCCATTGCTCCTGGAGGCAATCCAAACACATTTGGTAATAACATAATGATATAGAACCCGTGACCTTGTGTAGATATCTGAAATATTACTGCAAATTTGGGACCATACCATTATAAAGGTATGTTTAGGTGCATTATTAGGGTATGTTTAGGTGCAGAAGGTTCCGCTGTAGATCCGTTTCAAGCCCAAAGAATCTACATGTCTTTGAGTGGATTCTGCTAGAGTAATCCCATAGAAGTCCTCAGAATTTCCACTTCCCGCTCGACTTTTGCTCGCATTGCGCTCGAATTCCACACCTATTCCACCTGAGCTGAAGAAGAGGAAATTTCAAGCAGGAAACTTTCCTCATATTTCTCCTCAATGAGATGACTGGCCTATGATTTTGCAATACTCTGTCAGGAGATGTATATGTTATGTCTTGGTGTGATCACCCACTGGATGTGATGTAAATTGCAGTGTAAGAAATTATAGTTCTTAAAGGGGTTGTCCGGCTAATGTGCCTAAGTCTAAACTGATGCATTGTGTGAAATGAAACATATTTTCAATGTACAAACATTTCTAAAATTTCTCTGTTTGAGAGATATAGACTCACTAATCCCCCATGTGCCTACTCTGATTTGATAACCTGCTGCCCTTAGTTACAACCAACCAAGATAGGTCACACATGCTCAGTTCAATCACAGTCACCTGATCTATCCTATTAGTATTGGCAGTTGGCCTTCACTGCACTGTAGTACTGGCCAGATGAACTTAATTTCTTGGCATGCGGGCCCATTTGGGAGTACACACATTTCAATTAACCATAGCCGACAATGTAAAGTGCAGCCGGAGCCGCACTTTCCATTGTCTGCTCAGTCAGTCTTGTGGGGCCGCTGTTCAATGAATAGCGCCCGCACAAAACTGACATGTCAGTTTTTGCTGCGGCCGCAGGGAATCCCAGCCGATCGGAATTCCATACCAATGAATGTGATAGGTAAATTTATTAAATAACGGCTGTGGTTGCAAACCTGCAACTACGGACATTGTTTAATGAATTTTTACATTGTGTGAACTTAGCCTAAAGGGGTAAGCCCATCTTAACTTTTTATCTGTTCATAGGACAGTGAATAACAAACTGTTTGCTGATTCTCTATTTTAAGAATGCGATGTGCGGCAAAGCAGCATGGGGTGCTGTTGGCCGGGGCAGCTTTGGCGGTGTTGTGGCTGCTAGGTGGGTGTGGTTCATTTGGGCACTTGTCACAGTAGCCTGGTGTGGCATTGGTACCCACCAGTCAGCAGGGACTGTACCCAGTCAGACAGGCACTGCTTCCACAGGTTTGAATAACCCAAGTATAACCTGGTGTGTAGGTGCCAAATGATAGGCAGAGTCCAGTAGCTTACCCAGAATAATGTCCGTTTACTTAAGTTCTTCAGTGCAATCTAAGACAAGGCTTCAGTAACTGCAGGTGCAAGCAAGAGGTAGATAAAGTAGTAACTGTAGAAGTGAGAGTAAAGGAGCGTATTGAGGGCCTTCTCCAAGGTAGCTGTGTACTCTGCTGCGATAGCGTAGTGAAGAGAAGATGAAGAAGAAACTCGTACTCACGTATCTGACCACCTAATGCCCTACAGTGTTGGGATACCCGTCCTATAAGGGTAGTACAAGGCCCCAGTTCCCTGCGCTGGGTAAAGCAGACTTCCAGAAACCTTTCAGAATATTCATGCGTTACAGCAGGGTACGTAGGAAAGTGGCAGCTTTGTCCTGCTGCAGTCAGTACAATACTCAAGTATACTGCCCTGTATCTTGTTGAGTAAATCCCTGGCGTGGACAAGGTAAGCCTCAAAAGATGTCCTTTCCTCCTGAGGGGTCTAGCACTGCATGCTAGCGGTGTTTATTTGCACAAAGAAAATAAGTTTGAGTCTCTTAAGTCCTTGACAACGGCCCTGCGTAAGCCAGGCCCTGGCATCACTGCAGCAGGAACTGTCTCAGAAGCCCCCCCCCCCCCACACACACACACACCATTAACTAACCCTTCTTTTATAGGGGCATTCAAACTTCCTAGTGATTTGTGGGGCTGTGTGGTGCAAAAGAGAGAAGGAAGAGGATAAGCAGAAAAGTAAGGGAAACAAATCTGCACCTGCGATTGGACATAAGAAAAACGGGTGACAAACAGTTAACCCAGTGCATTCCTTCAGCTGTGCATCACATAAAGCGTATAAAAACCATAGTAGTGACACCTAATGTGGAAAACACAGAATACACCTGGCCATATCCCACTGTGGAAAACTGGAATGAGTTACTTTACCCAGGTGCGATAAAAACTTAGTTGCACACCTGTCCTGGGACACTACAGATGCAATCATCCCTACAATGAATGAAGTGCTCACGGCTACCGTGGCTCGTTTCATTCATTCTCTATTCTCCAACCGAGTGGTGATTACATACGTTTATGGATATGGACATCGGATAACAAGCTGAGATAGGAATACCCCTTTAATGGTTGAACATTGCCTAAGAGGGCATTTACATGTTCTGTTATTACAGGCCATGCATGGAAGATATGCTATGTACCGGAATCGGGGCACTCCCATGAAGCTCTGTCAGTACAGAAGCGCAAAGATTTACACTTCTATGGATCTCCTGGCATCATTATGAATGATGATGCTGATAGCTCGGTGTTCTGTTCCCCAGCATATTGCATGTATATATATGTATCATGCATGGAACGTGCGAATGCCCCCTTACAGGATAGCTACCTCAAGTAAGTGGCAATAAAGTGACTGTTTTCCTCCTTTTGGAGTACAGCTAATTTACATTTCTTTTTTCCCAGGGAGCATTGCCTCGCCTCTAAGATTCTTTATGCCAGTTGGTGGTCTCCACAATACAAACTCTAACCCCCGAGACTTGAAATGTTATAATCATTTGTTTTATTCTTCTTTGATGCGTAGAGAAGTTGGAGATGAATCACACGAGGATAACTAGGTGAGGATCTCGCTGAGCAATGATTTCAGTTTATTTACATAAAATTATAAAATTACCACTCGGTTGGAGGCTATCTTACACAGTTTTTTTTTTTTCAATCGGTTTGTTGTCATGGAAACATTGTATTCCTTATTAAAATTCTTCATAAAACCCATGCCAGTCTTTTACTGGGGAATAAACGCTCCCGTGCGTTCATTCATTGTCCCGAGGTGATCAGTCTCTCCTTCTGTTGACAAAGATTTTTATTTTTTTTTTCATGGCAGAATCAGCCAATAGCAATTGACTCAGATCTGGTAGACAGGCTTTCGAAAGCCAGGCTACGATTACTTATTACATGACAGCTTTCATTGAGCTTATTCCATAGCCAAGAATATCTGGAGTTATTATTTCTAATGGGAGGGATATGAATTAAGCGTAATGTAATTATACCAGTCCTTTCCATCACAGACGGGTTTATTGTGATGGTTGTGGTGTTTTATGTTAAAGTAATTACAATTTTGCTTTAAGTCTATGTTCACAAACAGTAAAAAACAAACATCATACATTCTGGACCTTAAAGTGTCCCTGTTCTTATAACTTTCAAAATCTAAATCAACAGTAGATGTGATATAAAGCAAGTTTGCAATTTACATTCATTACTTTTTTTGCTGTTATGTTGTAAAACAAAGCTGAACTTACCAGAAGTCCAGGTCCAGTCTCCTGAAGGCTGCTATATATCAGCTATACTTACTGTATCCAGGCCCAGTCTCCTGAAGGCTGCTATATAATAGCTATAATTACTATATCCAGGTCCAGTCTCCTGAAGGCTGCTATATAACAGCTATACTTACTGTATCCAGGTCCAGTCTCCTGAAGGCAGCTATATAACAGCTATACTTACTGTTTCCAGGTCCAGTCTCCTGAAGGCAGCTATATAACAGCTATACGTACCAGAAAACCAGATCCAGTCTCCTGAAGGCTGCTATATAAAAGCTATACTTACTGTATCCAGGTCCAGTCTCCTGAAGGCAGCCATATAACAGCTATACTTACTGTTTCCAGGTCCAGTCTCCTGAAGGCAGCTATATAAAAGCTATACTTACTGTACCCAGGTCCAGTCTCCTGAGGGCAGCTATATAACAGCTATACTTACTGTATCCAGGTCCAGTCTGCTGAAGTCAGCTATATAACAGCTATACTTACTGCATCCAGGTCCAGTCTGCTGAAGGCAGCTATATAACAGCTATACTTTCTGTATCCAGGTCCAGTCTCCTGAAGGCTGCTATATAACAGCTATACTTACTGTATCCAGGTCCAGTCTCCTGAAGGCTGCTATATAACAGCTATACTTACTGTATCCAGGTCCAGTCTCCTAAAGGCAGCTATAAAACTGCTATACTTACTGTATCCAGGTCCAGCCTCCTGAAGGCAGCTATATAACAGCTATACTTACTGTATCCAGGTCCAGTCTCCTGACGGCAGCTATATAAAGTCACAGCCCAATGTGTCCATCAATCACATGACTACCTTCTCTCTGTGAGCACTCAGATGGTCTGGGGAACACTGGACTTCCTGTTTTCGGACTCTTTGAGAAAAAAAAACTGTCAGAAAACAGGAAGTGCCAAGTTCTCCATGATCGGAAAAAAAATAAATATGTAAATTGCAAACTTACTTTACATCACATCTACTGTTGATTAAGATTTAGAAAATTATAACGACAGTGACACTTTAAAGCAAATGTACCACTAATAACATCAGACTCCTGGCCCTGTCAAACACTGTGCTGTATTTAACTGTATGTGCTCCAGAAGCTGTCCAGAATTCCCAATTGCCCCCATAGGGTACTAGAGGGCATCTCTGCTGGAATTCTGGACAATTATAGGACCTGTCCATATTTTTGGATCTATTTTCTGCCACGGACACCCTTCAGAAAAAAATCCTGAAGGGTGTCCAAGCTTAATAGAAACCTATGGATCAGGAAATCGATCTGCATTTTCTGATAAAAAAAAATGGATAGATTTTCCTGACACGTGATGGGGCCCTAAGGCAGCATAAAGAGTTATTCCATGATATTTACAGATCCTCGGTTTTTACCCTCTTTATGGTTTGATAGTAGATAAGTGTGGCATGGGGTTAAACTTACTAGACATATTTTTTCAGTCGTGTCATGAAGCTGAATATTTATTCCTCCTCCTCTTCTCCGTTTTTGTTCCGGCTATTTCCATCACCCGCAGTGACCGTTCATCTCTCTCCTGTACTAAACCACTCATTTTTGGGTGTCATATTAAAGCGTCCGTGGCAATGACTGCTAATGGGCTACACAGAGATTACTGTTCTGCGGAGATCTCCTCGCCGCTCGCCATTTGTTAAAGAGCAGGATGTGTCTGCATAAGTTAAATGAAATTGGAAAAACCCTCCTCTCCCTGATAGAGATCTGATACTCCAATCATTTCTATTGCAGAGGGAACTCGCATAGTCCAATTACTTTCTATTTCTCTGTCTCACTGACTCAGAGAAAAAACCGCTGTGCCATAAATCATGTTGAAAAGGCTCAAACTTTCCTGAAAGTAATTCAGTAATATCTGTAGCCTCGCGCACAAGGATTTCAAAGGCAAGAACTGTAGCATTAGGGATGATAAGTGTTCAACAAATGGCCGCTTGTTCGGAATGTGTGTATAGGATTCGGACCTGTGCGGCTTGTGAATACACCTCGGAATATTTCCATCCGCCATTTATAGTGTGCAATGTTGTGAATGGTTCAATGCCGGGGCCTGTCACCTACAAAGAAAGGTCTGTTTATTTTCATGCAGCTTCCATCACCCGATTTCTTAGGGGATGGGAGCAAGCAATATTAAAGGGGAACTCCGGATATGAAAAACTTGTTTTCTATTAAAAGTACATTAAAAGTTAAATATATGTGTCTATACAATGTATTACCGTATCTGTACAGTTCTGCCACACTGGTAGCTGAAAGAAATCCAGGAAGTAAAAAAGAATGGCCCCTGTGAAAATCCACATTGTCTCCTGCTCCTTCTGCTCTCCCCCCTTAGGAGACAAATCTTCCATGCCTCTGTCTCACATTGTGTGTGTTTGCTGAGCACAGGCTGATGATGCAGACAGGGGGCAGGGCGGGATGTCCCAGGGGGCTTGGCTGGATCCCCCAATCCCCTGAGTGATTCACCATCTCTGACCGGCCAGAAGCAGGTGTTGCACTGATTTCTCTAATTGTGCAGAAGTGTGCAGTGAAATTAGGGCTGTGTTCACACATGTTGGAGTGTCATTGCAGTACTGCAGCGTATTCACAAAAATGATGCAGTAACACAAGTAAATGATGCTAAACGGCAGAGAGGATCAAAGCCTTATTGTGGGGCTCAACTTCAAAGATAACAGATGCTTGATCATAATATGTGCGTGGGAATGAATAGAAAAAAAAAATCAAAAAGGTCTTTATTCCAATATCAGTGTTACAGGTAGAGAATACAGTGTGCTGTGTGGTGCTACAGGTAGAGAATACAGCGTGCTGTGCGGTGTTACAGGTAGAGAATACAGCGTGCTGTGTGGTGTTACAGGTAGAGAATACAGTGGGCTGTGTGGTGTTACAGGTAGAGAATACAGCGTGCTGTGTGGTGTTACAGGTAGAGAGTACAGTGTGCTGTGTGGTGTTACAGGTAGAGAATACAGCGCTGTGTGGTGTTACAGGTAGAGAATACAGTGTGCTGTGTGGTGTTACAGGTAGAGAGTACAGTGTGCTGTGTGGTGTTACAGGTAGAGAATACAGCGCTGTGTGGTGTTACAGGTAGAGAATACAGAGTGCTGTGTGGTGTTACAGGTAGAGGATACAGCGTGCTGTGTGGTGATACAGGTAGAGGATACAGTGTGCTGTGTTGTGTTACAGGTAGAGAATACAGTGTGCTGTGTGGTGTTACAGGTAGAGAATACAGCGTGCTGTGTGGTGTTACAGGTAGAGAATACAGAGTGCTGTGTGGTGTTACAGGTAGAGAATACAGCGTGCTGTGTGGTGTTACAGGTAGAGAATACAGTGTGCTGTGTGGTGTTACAGGTAGAGAATACAGTGTGCTGTGTGGTGTTACAGGTAGAGAATACAGCATGCTGTGTGGTGTTACAGGTAGAGAATACAGCGTGCTGTGTGGTGTTACAGGTAGAGAATACAGTGTGCTGTGTGGTGTTACAGGTAGAGAATACAGTGCTGTGTGGTGTTACAGGTAGAGAATACAGTGCTGTGTGGTGTTACAGGTAGAGAATACAGTGCTGTGTGGTGTTACAGGTAGAGAATACAGCGTGCTGTGTGTTGTTACAGGTAGAGAATACAGTGTGCTGTGCGGTGTTACAGGTAGAGAATACAGTGTGCTGTGTTGTGTTACAGGTAGAGAATACAGTGTGCTGTGTGGTGTTACAGGTAGAGAATACAGCGTGCTGTGTGGTGTTACAGGTAGAGAATACAGCGTGCTGTGTGGTGTTACAGGTAGAGAATACAGCGTGCTGTGTGGTGTTACAGGTAGAGAATACAGTGTGCTGTGTGGTGTTACAGGTAGAGAATACAGTGTGCTGTGTGGTGTTACAGGTAGAGAATACAGCATGCTGTGTGGTGTTACAGGTAGAGAATACAGCGTGCTGTGTGGTGTTACAGGTAGAGAATACAGTGTGCTGTGTGGTGTTACAGGTAGAGAATACAGTGCTGTGTGGTGTTACAGGTAGAGAATACAGAGTGCTGTGTGGTGTTACAGGTAGAGAATACAGCGTGCTGTGTGGTGTTACAGGTAGAGAATACAGCGTGCTGTGTGGTGTTACAGGTAGAGAATACAGTGTGCTGTGTTGTGTTACAGGTAGAGAATACAGTGTGCTGTGTGGTGTTACAGGTAGAGGATACAGCGTGCTGTGTGGTGTTACACAAGAAGAAGGGGATACAATCTGCGGTTATTAGAGGAAAGATCAAAAGAATAGTAAGAAAATAGTACTTTACTGAAAGAGTAGTAGATGTTTGGAACAAACTTCAAGCAGATGTGGTTGATAAATCTACAATAAGTAGGCATGCCTGGCAAGGCTGTGTTCTTATTGTGTGTTTGTCTCGCATTTGTTCACTGTTTTGGTTGGTGGACATAAAGAGATGGATACAGCTTTAAAAATACGTAATACTAAATGTTTCCCTTGTTAAAGGGGAACTCAAACCCTTAAGTATATATATATATATATATATATATATATATATATATATATATATATATACTAGAAAATGTACCCGGGTATAAAGTGTCAGTGTCCTGTATACCTACAGGGTCGTATTTACCATTAGGCACCCATGGTCTGGTGCGTAGGGTAGCACCTTGCAGAGGGGCAGTACCTTCCCGTTCAGACTTGCCAGGAGTATGGCGGTATTGGTCTGGTATGGCGGCGTTATCCAGTCACAGTATGGTGGTATTGTTCAGGTCTGGTGTGGCAGTGTTCTCCTGTCACAGTGTGGCGGTATTGGTCAGGTCTGGTATAGTGGTGTTATCCAGTCACAGTATGGCGGTATTGGTCAGGTGTGGTATGACAGTGTTATCCAGTTACAGTATGGCGGTATTGGTCAGGTGTGGTATGACAGTGTTATCCAGTTACAGTATGGCGGTATTGGTCAGGTGTGGTATAGCAGTTTTTTCCAGTCATAGTATGGTGGTATTGGTCAGGTGTGTTATGACAGTGTTACCCAGTCACAGTATGGCGGTATTGGTCAGGTCTGGTGTGGCAATGTTATCCAGTCACGGTATGGTGGTATTGGTCAGGTCTGGTATAGCGGTGTTATCCAGTCACAGTATGGCGGTATTGGTCAGGTCTGGTATGGCAGTGTTATCCAGTCACAGTATGGCGGTATTGGTCAGGTCTGGTATGACAGTGTTATCCAGCACAGTATGGCGGTATTGGTCAGGTCTGGTGTGGCAGTGTTACCCAGTCACAGTATGGCGGTATTGGTCAGGTCTGGTATGACAGTGTTATCCAGCACAGTATGGCGGTATTGGTCAGGTCTGGTGTGGCAGTGTTACCCAGTCACAGTATGGCGGTATTGGTCAGGTCTGGTATGGCAGTGTTATCCAGTCACAGAATGGCGGTATTGGTCAGGTCTGGTATGGCAGTGTTATCCAGTCACAGTGTGGCGGTATTGGTTAGGTCTGGTGTGGCAGTGTTATCCAGCACAGTATGGCGGTATTGGTCAGGTCTGGTGTGGCAGTGTTATCCAATCACAGTGTGGCGGTATTGGTCAGGTCTGGTATGGAGGTGTTACCCAGTCACAGTATGGCGGTATTGGTCAGGTCTGGTGTGGCGATGTTACCCAGTGACAGTTTGGTATACCTGTCCTGTAGTGCCCTGTATATACATGTCCTGTATAGATGAAGTAGGGGCTCCTGTATATACATGTACTGTATAGATGGAGTAGGGGGTCCTGTATATACATGTACTGTATAGATGGAGTAGGGGGTCCTGTATATACATGTACTGTATAGATGGAGTAGGGGGCCCTGTATATACATGTACTGTATAGATGGAGTAGGGGGTCCTGTATATACATGTACTGTATAGATGGAGTAGGGGGCCCTGTATATACATTTACTGTGTAGATGGAGTAGGGGGTCCTGTATATACATGTACTGTATAGATGGAGTAGGGGGTCCTGTATATACATGTACTGTATAGATGGAGTAGGGGCTCCTGTATACATGTACTGTATAGATGGAGTAGGGGGTCCTGTATACACATGTACTGTATAGATGGAGTAGGGGCTCCTGTATATACACGTACTGTATAGATGGAGTAGGGGCTCCTGTATATACACGTACTGTATAGATGGATTAGGGGGTCCTGTATACATGTACTGTATAGATGGAATAGGGGGTCCTGTATACATGTACTGTATAGATGGAGTAGGGGGTCCTGTATACATGTACTGTATAGATGGAGTAGGGGGTCCTGTATACATGTACTGTATAGATGGAGTAGGGGGTCCTGTATACACATGTACTGTATAGATGGAGTAGGGGCTCCTGTATATACACGTACTGTATAGATGGAGTAGGGGGTCCTGTATACATGTACTGTATAGATGGAGTAGGGGGTCCTGTATACATGTACTTTATAGATGGAGTAGGGGGTCCTGTATACATGTACTGTATAGATGGAGTAGGGGGTCCTGTATATACATGTACTGTATAGATGGAGTAGGGGCTCCTGTATATACATGTACTGTATAGATGGAGTAGGGGGTCCTGTTCATACATGTACTGTATAGATGGAGTAGGGGGTCCTGTATATACATGTACTGTATAGATGGAGTAGGGGGCCCTGTATATACATGTACTGTATAGATGGAGTAGGGGGCCCTGTATATATATGTACTGTATAGCTGGAGTAGGGGGTCCTGTATACATGTACTGTATAGATGGAGTAGGGGGTCCTGTATATACATGTACTGTATAGATGAAGTAGGGGGTCCTGTATACATGTACTGTATAGATGGAGTAGGGGCTCCTGTATATACATGTACTGTATAGATGGAGTAGGGGGTCCTGTATACATGTACTGTATAGATGGAGTAGTGGGTCCTGTATATACATGTACTGTATAGATGGAGTAGGGGGTCCTGTATATACATGTACTGTATAGATGGAGTAGGGGGCCCTGTATATACATGTACTGTATAGATGGAGTAGGGGGTCCTGTATATACATGTACTGTATAGATGGAGTAGGGGGCCCTGTATATACATGTACTGTATAGATGAAGTAGGGGGTCCTGTATACATGTACTGTATAGATGGAGTAGGGGCTCCTGTATATACATGTACTGTATAGATGGAGTAGGGGGTCCTGTATACATGTACTGTATAGATGGAGTAGGGGGTCCTGTATATACATGTACTGTATAGATGGAGTAGGGGGTCCTGTATATACATGTACTGTATAGATGGAGTAGGGGGCCCTGTATATACATGTACTGTATAGATGGAGTAGGGGGTCCTGTATATACATGTACTGTATAGATGGAGTAGGGGGCCCTGTATATACATGTACTGTATAGATGTAGTAGGGGGTCCTGTATATACATGTAGTGTATAGATAGAGTAGGGGGTCCTGTATATACATGTACTGTATAGATGTAGTAGGGGGCCCTGTATATACATGTACTGTATAGATGGAGTAGGGGGTCCTGTATATACATGTGCTGTATAGATAGAGTAGGGGGTCCTGTATATACATGTACTGTATAGATGGAGTAGGGGGCCCTGTATATACATGTACTGTATGGATGGAGTAGGGGGTCCTGTATACATGTACTGTATAGATGGAGTAGGGGGTCCTGTATATACATGTACTGTATAGATGGAGTAGGGGGCCCTGTATATACATGTACTGTATAGATGGAGTAGGGGGCCCTGTATATACATGTACTGTATAGATGGAGTAGGGTTCCTGTATATACATGTACTGTATAGATGGAGTAGGGTTCCTGTATATACATGTACTGTATAGATGGAGTAGGGGGTCCTGTATATACATGTACTGTATAGATGGAGTAGGGTTCCTGTATATACATGTACTGTATAGATGGAGTATGGGGTCTACCAGTTATTACTGTGGATGTTGTGAGGCAGCTTCCCTAGCAACCATTGCTCCCTGTGGAAATGAAAGCAGTAATCCTATTGGTTGCTAAGGCTCCAACTGCCGTGTCTGCTGCAGCTAATTATATCACCAGTGTTTGCAGTGAGGAGATTTTCCTATTCATCTCTATGGGGCGCCTCTCTTCCCCCTCCCCCTCCCCTCCTGTACATCTGGCGGGGACGGGACCTTTGCAATAACCTTCCCGGGCACCCAATGTATCTGTGTGCCAAATTTGGGGTCAAACGGTTCAGGCGTTTCGAAGTCTATTTGGGACAGACGGACAGACAGACTTTGATTTTTATTATATAGATATAGATAGCTGCCCTTATTTACAGCACAATTCTACTCCATATACTCATCCTTTTCATCTACCTGAGGGGATAAAATACGATCTTTTCCCTTTGCTATTTTCAACATTCAAAATGTTGTACTGCATATTGTACCTACTATCCTGTATGTTTCAGAAGTGTGTCACTGATGGGTTCCTTTCCTAGTCTATTCGGCCCATGGGGTATCTTTGTATTGGGATCCTGTATGTTATATTTCCAGATATGCTTTATTCCCTTTTGGCCTTACTGTTCTTCAACCAATGGGAGACTAAGCCTGGTCTCCCATATAAAACTCCCTGTTAGTTCCTGGTGGGGGAGGATTAGATCAGTAGTTCAATAATGAAGGAGACTATCCAGTTGGTTCCCGTGTGAGCCACAGGAGCATGTGTTGCTAAAACACTAAGAGGGGCAACCACCCAAGTGACCTGACCAGTCTACTTCTAAGATGACCACATTCTACCAATTATTCTTCCGGAAGTCCTTCAGCTGTCTGAACTATCCCCACTGGTTGGCAAAGAGCAGTTAAAGCTGAAGTATTCCACTGAACCTTCACTCAATTTCCTAAGGTAATCTTGAGGGATTAGGTACGCCGGTTGTAAAAGCCCAGAATCTGTTCTCCTAGATTTGGTACTCCGATATCTCTTCCAGCATGGGGCTGGATTCTATAAACTGTGTGTAAGGGTCCTATTCCACAGGAACGATAATCGTCCGAATCGGCCCGATTCGGCCGATTATCGCTCGGTGGAATAGAGAGAACAATCTGCCGATGATCGTGTCATCGGCTGATCGTTCATTTAGGGCCTGACTTTATCGCTATGGTGGAATAGCGGTGCGCGGCGGGCGACCGACGATTTGAGAAGTGCAGCATACATTACCTGCAGGGCTTCTCCTCCGCTCTGTCTTCCTCCCCGAGTCCCGCGCGCTCTAGCTTCAGAATGGCCTGTCAGGTGACGGAGCGCTCAGCCAATCACAGGCCGGGACCGCTGCGGCCTGTGATTGGCTGAGTGGCCGGGGAGGAAGACAGAGCGGAGGAGAAGACCTGACAGGTAATGTATGCTGCAAGGGCTGCAAGGACATCGGTAAAGATGTCCCTGCAGCCCTTGCTCAACGATTATGGGTCCGTGGAATAGGCCCAGTAAACGAGCGGCGATCTAACAGATCGGCGCTCGATTACATCGATGATCGGGCCCTGCTCGGCCCTTGGAATAGGACCCTAAGTCTTAAGCATTAAGGTCACCCTGACAAAGTTCTGCACTTCCTAGACTAGGTACCCCTGAGAGCACCCTATCTACTCTACAAAGTTTTGTAACCACAAACCTGATTATAGACTGTTCAACTTACAAATTCAGAAATCTGTGTGTGCTCATACAAAGTGCAATAAACATGGAGGACACTGCTGACTAAAGCATGAGGTTAAAAAAAAAAAAAAATTAATATAAAATAAAATAATAATACTGAAAAATATAAACTAGACATAATTGCTTTACATCGCCATATTCTGACCCCTATGACTTTTTTTATAGTTTATAGGCAATCATTAGATTGCTCATATAAATCAGCGCTATGCATATGCATTGCAATAATCTGCATATACAGGCTCTATCAGTAGATTTGTCACAGCAGCACCATGGTCTAGTAAGGGCGGAACATAAATAATGCATTTAAAATCTGGATGCCACAATCCCTATTGATCATCGCAACAGTTCATTGACTGGCATCAGTGAAATCTCCAATGTCGGTCTTTACTAGCCAGTGCCAGCTCCTGAGCCTGCTTCATGGTAACCAGGGAACCAGGGCCCAGGTGCTGTCCAAATATATATATATAATCATGATATATTATCACTTGCTCTTCTATAGAGATCACATCCCAGTTTTATCTTCTTACAAGCACAGACAAGATTATGATGCCGGGTGCTACCTACCTATAGGTAACATAGGATCCACAATTGAGAATAGGTCGTGGTCACAGCTCCTCCCCACTGGCCATTAAAGTGGCACTCCAGAGAGTAACATTTATTTGTTTTTAATATATTTGTTTAATACAATTATATTACTTTGTAACATAACGTAATTAAAATAAATGTATACTTTTTTTTTTTAATTTTTTGTTACTAGTAATCACTACTACAACACAATGAGATATAATATAATATATAAGAATATACAAGGCAAAGAGAGAAAATCCTGCGCTATTTCAATAGTGCTGGATCAGAGCAGAGGACTTAGACAGCCCTGCAGTTCCTGACACGAACATTGGATGGAAATGGAAATCGATGTATATACAAAAAAACAAAAACAAAAAAAAACTATACATTTATTTTAAGAATGTTATATATTAAAGTACCAATACAATGTATATAAAAAAAAAAAAACATTACTCGCCGGAGTACCCCTTTAAGTCTCATAACATGGTGACACTTCCTGTAGACATCACTTTGTGGCCAATTTATCGCTACAGGCAGGATTACAATTGATGGAACACACACACTATATATATATATATATTGCATAAAAGCACGGTCTCATTCACACGTTCAGTGATTTTTCTGGCCCGCAAAACCTCCCTCTATTTTTTCTCTGTTATCTGCAGAAAATCCTCCGTATTTGCATCCATAATTGCATTAGTTTCTGTTTCCGTAAAATGTGAATAGTACTAGTTTGCCTACATTTGATCCGTGTTTTTTGCGTCGTCACGGATGTGACATCTGTTCCATCCCTTAAAAATATGGATCCCATAGACTTCTATCGGTAATCCGAACCTCAATGACAATCCGCACTAGGACATGCCCTTTTTTTTTACGGAAAGGATTACTGACCAAAATTAAAGGGTTATCCAGCGCTCCAAAAACATGGCCACTTTCTTTCAGAGACAGCACCGCTCTTGTCTTCAGCTTGGGCGGGGTTTTACTGCTCAGTTCCATTGAAGTGAATGGAGCTTAATTGCAAACCGCACCTGAACTGGAGCCAAGAGCGGTGCTGTCTCTGAAAGAAAGTGGCCATGTTTTTTTAGCGCTGGATAACCCTTTTAAAACGGACTGTCTGACTAGCCCAATATAAATCAATGAGCTCTAAGTTGAACCGTGATTACAGATCCGCAATTATGGACAACTTTGCTAAACGTGTGAACAAGTCCTAAGAATACAAGTAGAATAAGGAAGGGCCAAGGAACAAGACTCTCTAAAGAAGAAGAAAGAAAAAGGAAGAAAGAAGAGAGGAGGAAAAGGAATAAAAAAAAAAAAAGGGAGGAGGAAAAGGAATAAAAAAAAAAAAAGGGGGGAGGAGGAAAAGGAATAAAAAAAAAGGGGGGGAGGAGGAGTTCTTTTCTTCCCCCTCCCCTTACACTACAGGTAAAAGAGCATGCCCACAATACTCCACCCCAGAAGCCAATATGTCAGCTCCAAACTACAGTTGGCTATGGTCCATAATCCATAAGGCTACTGTAAAGCATGTCTCTAAATGTTGTGAGCAGGGGCTCAGAAAGGATGGCTGCCTCCATAAACAAGTACAAAATTAAATAAAATAAAAAATTAGAAAGTGAAAAAAAAAAAAAAAAATGAAAACAAGGCATAATGAAAACAAAGCATATGTATCAGTATCTGGTTTTAATTAGTAAAAAAAATAAAATAAAGGTGACACATTGGCTGAATAATGTAATTCAACCTCGAAATAAAGGGGGAGGGGAAGTGTAATTTGTTTGTCTGAACCCGGAATGTTCTTCCTTACCTCATTCTTTTTTAATAGGGCTTTTACTGAGTGGGATATAAATTCTTTGGGTAATGGAGTCTCTCCATCCAGAGCGTCGGTGATGTCTTTAGAATGCGCGGCTGTCTTCAGAATTAATTAAACCATTTCTCATGTGCGTACAATATTAAAGTAAGAAAAATGTCATGCACACAATACAGCTGATCTGCACATCTCCTGCCGAGCTATATATAAGCATATATCATATCCTGCTTGTCTGTCACTGTATCCTAGGGGATATAAACCAGGCAAACTTTTTTTTTTTTTTTTTTTTTTTTTTTTTTTTCCGCCTTTACTGTTAACCTGTTGAAGACTCATAAAGAGCAGTCAGAGGAAGTTTTTTTTTATTGTGCTCAGGACTGGAAATAAAAGGAGGAGAAGGAATTGCACAGTTCTTACTTAATAAGAGAATATATAGATTTTACTTTTATATTTCTATAGGACTGGTTCTGTACGTGAAACTGATGCTGGTCCTATACTTCAGGTAGCTGTCAGGTGAACGCTCATTTAGCTGACAGTTACTTCATCCTGTGCAGATGCTGAACATGGGAAATGGAAGTGAGCCGCTGCCAGACACCAGTGGTGATGGGTTTTCTCCCATGAGAGAATTAAGGGGTACTTCAAATTTACTGGTGACAGAAAGTTACATAGATTTGTAATTTACTTCTATTTAAATAAAATCTCCAGTGTTCCAGTAGTTATCAGCTGCTGTATGTCCTGAAGGAAGTGGTGTATTCTTTTCGGTCTGACACAGTGCTCTCTGCTGCCACCTCTGTCCATGTCAGGAACTGTCCAGAGCAGCAGCAAATCCCTATAGAAAACCTCTCCTGCTCTGGACAGTTCCTGACATGGACAGAGGTGGCAGCAGAGAGCACTGTGTCAGACTGAAGAGAATACCCCACTTCCTGCAGGACATACAGCAGCTGATAAGTACTGGAAGACGTGATTTTGAAATAAAAGTAAATTACAAATCTGTATAACTATTTAACACCAGTTAATTTGTACTAGAGTACCCAGTACTCTTTAATCTAATCTAATCTTTATCTATAAATATGAACAAGTTGAGGTAAAATAAATAAATAAGTAATTAATTGAAACCAATATGTACTCAGCTGCCCTGATCCCCCATGACCCCTCTTGTTGCTTAGTACTTCCTAGTTTTGGCACAAAAATGTGAATGCTCAGCCAATCACTGTCATCCTCTATGGGGAGGGTTAGGCTGCAGTCAGGATTCTCTTGCAGTGGCTTATCTCTCTGAGAACAAAAGGCTGTGAAGCACAAATCCAGCATGCTCAACCCTTCTGGAGAGTCGAGAATCTCTCATGCACCATCAAGTCTGGATGACTTTAAGGTTTATAGGGCCCAATACATGTCAAGACTGAGACCAAGTAGCACTGAGCAGCAGGAATGGACACCATTGGAATGACTGCTCGGGGCAATCGGGCATTTTTTTTTTTTTTTAAACTATTAATTAAATTTACACATAACAATAAGTCCAATACTATAGTAGGAGGGAAATATTCTCAAAAACATGTGCGATGCTGAAGCAAGACGATAAATGACATGGCCTATTCCTGACGCCTCTTTACTTATCTGCACAAATAGGGGGTTAATCCTATATCCTAATGTCAGGACTAGGCCATGCCATGTAACATTATAATGCTTTATGGATCTAGATATGCTTATGTATCACATAAAAGAATGAAGTTACCTGGATATTGGCGTGGTGGTCTGTGAATCACTACTACATACATACGTATAAATATTTGTCCACGCTCCACTAGTGTCCAGTGTTCCCCACAACTGCCAAAATCTTGTTCAGCCAATCACTGACTGAGACGGGACAGCGCCGCGGCCAATGATTAGCTAAGAGGGTTGTCACTCTCGAGACCAGAGGGACAGCCAATCACTGGCCATGGCGCGGTCCCATCTTAGACAGTCAGTGATTGGTTGAACTGGCTGGGGACACCGGAGACCAGGAGGAGGACACCAGGGGAATGCAGACAGGTGAGAAAATCATTTTTTTGTTTTTAAATTCACTGCCACCATCTTTCTGAACTTGTTTCGAACATTGCAAAAAGTTTGCTTTTGTACCGAATCTATTTTGCTAAATTCGGAATGAATCTCGGTACGGGAATTCTGGTTCTCTCATCTCTAGTTATAAGCTTTATGGAGTTTGGCAAAACCCCAAGGAACGTTAGTTTGTTATATGTTTTTGGTCAGTGTGTGACTATTAATATTATGAGAAACATAGTAATTAGTCCCTTTCCAATGCCTATTTTTTTTTTTTTTAAGGGTACATGCACACAGGCAAAAGAAGAGATGCATTTTCTTATGTATCAGTAACAGAGCAATCTCACTAGGTGCAAACCTAGCTGACTTACTTAGGAGTGGGGACAATGGGCCAGATTTACTAATCTGAATCCGGCCAGAAATTTGTCTACAAAAGTGGCACACAGGACTTTTCTCCACATTTCGTATGCATTTTAGTCACTTATCTTCCACTTTCTGACACTTATCCGTCTATATAGTCTATATTGTACCCCCCCAAAAAAGGCACATGAAGTTGGCTGAAAATACCAGTAGACTTCAAGGCAAGTAATAGATGGTGTCAACATTGCACCAAAAAAAAAATAAAAAAATAAAAATATTTATATATATATACATATATTTATCAAATAGCCTGATACATCCAGCACATTCTAAGACTGTCTAGTCTAAGTTTACACTTATAGTTTTATAAAAATTTTCTGCACAGTTTATTGCGGAATCTCCCATAATGGTCAAAGGACTAGATACCAAATAATTTAGGTTGCATAAAAGTTGATACATGCACTTACTACCCTGCAGTGCCCAAAGTATCCAATTGTAACATGACCAATAAAAACTTCCTATACTGTACAGTACAAAGTGCCGTCCTTACAAGTAACAAGAGGCACATATATGCATAGACCAATGCTTTGCTCAGCAGCCTAAAACTATTACCCATAATGAACTGCAGCAAACCCCCGGTTATTGTTCGTGTTATGAATCAACCTATCCATAAATGGCAAAATACACAGGTACACGCACAGCTATAAACCCATTAAACTTGCACGAATAACTCCCGAGAGTGTCACAAATGCTAGTATGGATTTTTCAGCAAAAATGAAAAGGAGCAAACGCTAGTGCTGAAATACTTATTTTACAACATAAATAACATACGTACGCCATTATAACATAGCTGCTCGGGACCAAACCCCAGCTCTATCCTGCAATAATAAGCATAATAATTCACACCGAGGCCTAGATTACTTTCCTAATGGTACATAACCAAATCAACTATTTACATTCATTGACACCCCTGCACACTTAAGGTCATACAGAACATGCAATGCTCAGAACCTACTCGAACACAACTCATATAGTCCTGCTTTCTGGATCATGCTCTTCTTCTTTTGGGGAACAGAAAATCTTCTACTCCTGTATGCATATAAATTTCTCATCTACATTTTTATTTGCTGGTTATATTATGACATTTATTTGCTGTTTTATTTTTTTAATAATTTGATTGGAAATAGGAGGAAAATACCATGTCAACCAACCAGATACAAACAAAGCAGCAGCAGCCTAGTGTTACCTCAGTGGGAGGGACCATGGACTTGTGGCCCTCCTCACTGAGGTAATACCAGCCTGTGGCTGCCTTAAAGGTGTATTCTGCTCAGGTAAAATACATGTTTATTTAACCACCCCTCCCACTCCGAAGACTAATTCTTTTCATACTGTACTTGTTATTATTTTTCAGTCTCCTTCCCCCAGTTTTGAGTCTGCTGCATTTTGCAGAAGACACAGAAAACTGTGTGAGAGCTGTTCTCTCCATCTCTGATCTGAACCCCTTCCTTCCCCCTTTCTTCCTGTAAACAGTGACCCTGGCCATCTGTTTAGTGCCAGAAAGGTTAATCTGATGTCAAGATGACCTCACTGTGATTAACCTCCCAACATTACAGAGTGCAGTACAGCCGGCCAGGGTCACTGTTTACATGTGTTTACATGAGCCGTCTTGGAAGGGAGGGGAGAGGGGGAAGATCAGAGCGGAGATGGAGAAAACAGCTCACACATAGTTTTCTGTGTCTTCAACAGAAAGCAGCAGTCTCAGAACTTGGGGAAGGAAACTGAAAAGATAGGTATAGAAAGATTTGTTAGTCACCGGGGTGGGGGTGATTCAACATGTATTTTACCCCTTTAAGTCCAGACTATTAATTCTGGTGCTGCTGGAGTTATTTAGCATTGATTTATGCGTCCTTGACTTACTGTTAACAATAGATTCCCTGGGTTCCCCACTCTCATTACCGTAAGCTAGTGTTGCTTTAAGCATCACTGGCTTACCATATCTGCTTAATGTTGGGCAAGAGCAGAAGGAGCTCCGGAATGTTCCTGGGATTATGTGCCAATATCTAATGGCCTTTCCACTTTTTACCAAGAAAACCCAAGTAGTATTATGTAACTATGACAAGTTAGCAATGTTTATATTGTTGTGTGCTGTCTCCAGGACTGAGTGGCTAGGAATAGCCATTCAGAATCCTGAAAAGACTCCTATACAAAAATAAATTTGGTCAAGCCCACCAATTTCAATTTGACCAGTCGACTGACCTGAGGTGAGGTCCTGAGGTGAAGTTGAGGGTGAGAAGGATCAGCATTGTTGTATTGTTGTATTTCAGCTTCCTGATCCTTTTGTTTTGGGGAGATAAACCACTGCTAGATGAGTCTGGAAGCAGCTTACGCTTCTTTGCACAAGAACATTTATCCAAGCTAAGCACTCATGTGTGGGCATATCAGAAGGGAGAGCTACTTACTTTCATACTAGAGCTCGTATAGCTATGTGCCAGCTTTTAAGATAGAAAAAACATGTGAAACGTCAAGGGTTTGTGCACATAACAATAATATGGCTTTACGTGTAAGAATAAACTTACTCTAGGAGTAAATTAAATCCTGTTCTATAAAATGAGGGAAGGATGGCCAAAAATCTGATCTCACAAGGTCTGGTCCAATAAAAGGGTCTACTAAGGAGAAGTCCAGGCTCAGAATTTTTTCTTTTTTTTCAAAAGGGCTTGGGAGGAGGTGGCTGAACATAACAACATGCACTTACTTTCCCGGCCTCAGCGCTGTGGTCCACTGTCCTCCCAATTTCTTACTTTCCCAATCTCCCAGCTACTAACTGGCTAAGCGGGCCCGACACGTCACGTTCCAGCTCCCCGCTCAGCCAGTCAGCGACAAGGGGAACCGCAAACTGGAGCAGAGGACAGCGGACCCCAGTGCTGGAGCCATGGAGGTAGGTGCATGTTGTTAGGTTTAGCCACCTCCTCCCGGGCTCTTTTGGAAAAAAAAAGTCCAAGCCTTGACTTCTCCCTTAAAGGAAAATGGAAAGGAAATGGTTAAAAAAAACTTTGGCTACGTAAGCATTTCCCGTGAAACCGGAGGATCCTACAGTGGGCCCCCAGCTTTAGAACCTGCACAAACGCTGAGTGACATGTTGTTTCTCATTGGTTCTTCATTGGTGGGCCCCCAGGATCATTACCTCTGGTGGACCCCAGAAACCCCAGTCCGACACTGCCTGTGAATCAAGATGGGACCAGCAAGTGGAAAAACAGTCAACCTAGAAATGGCAACAATGTAGAATTATGTATATATTATGTAGAATATATACACATTTCCTGTTAAACAACCCTTTTATCCTGAAATATTGTGCTAACCTTAACATTCAGAATGTAACTCAATGGGAAGCACTGTAAATTTTAGACAATGAAAATAAGAATAAATCTAATTCTGTTATGTATGAGTGCGTAGAAAATAAAAAATGATGGTGCATGAATTAATTTCTCTACAATTTATCACGTTTCTGCAACTTTTCTTCCTTGTTCATGCCTAGTGATTTACTGCGCAATCTTTAACGCTTCCTGTTGACTAAATGCGCCCATATTGCTAAATAACTTGGCAGATTTCCATGGAGAAGTCTTTGAGAAACGGGTACCGAGGAGTGGGAATTGTAAAAAAAAAACCCTTGGAAATGGTTGAATAACATTTTTGATTCAATGGCGGCCTCCCTTTTGTTTATTTGAAGTGGAAATGTTCCTTAAATAATAGGACAACGTCGGCATGTGATGTAACTGGAAACGTAATTCAGTGTTCGGAGATGTTGTTTCCATTTACTAAATAAAGAATATATTTCGATTAACTGAGAGATCCCGACAGTACTAGACAGTGTTCATTAGGCATGTTTCTAGACATGTATAAAACCTCCTTAAAGGGATTATCCAGGATTAAAGGAAACACAGTTGCTCCACGCTTGTCGTCAGTTTGTGTGTGGTATTGTATTCTGTACCCAAAGCTATAATTGAAACGTAATATACAATAAATGTATAAGTGCCCCATAGGTTCTTGCGAACATAAGGCCACCCTCATTCATGACCACCTACGGCTGCATATATGGACTTGTATGCTGCCCAGCTGTTAAAGCTACTAAAGTGGGGTCTCTGACCACGTGATCTATTTAAAGGGCATATCCAGAGATCTAAAAAAGTGTTCCCTTTCTTCTCTCCTTGGCGCTCCACTGAACCAATTGTTTACCCTGGAAAGAAAGGGGTGGCACATGTGCCAGGGGCAGGGAATAATTGGCAAGCATTGGCCAATCACTGCATAGTGATAATGTTGTAGATGTTGCAAAAACATTGTGTGGCCGTTGGCTACTGAAGGCAGGTGTGATTTTCCTGCATGCAGCTACTGCAATTTACTCTCGCCCTCTTTGAACTAGGATAAACTACAGTATGAGGCTATGTGGTTAACCAGTGTTGAGCGGACTGGGTCAAAATGATTGGGTTCCAGGACTCCCCAGGGCGGCATCCAACTTCTGCAGCCGCAAATAATCAAATGCCGAGCATTTGGGTTCAGATGGTGTTGCCGAACATGAACATTTTGCCAGATCCACTCAAAACTATAGACAATCCATAAAGAATGGCAACTGTACACTTACTACAGTGAACCTGAACATATAGATCCTTGGGGTGTTTTTGTCAATGTCTTTACAAGTTTAAAAACATTGCTATCTTATTTTTTATTAGTATTTTCTGATCGTAAAAACTGAGCACTGTAGCAATGCTTTCATCCAGGTTTCTCTGTTTCCCAGCTTTGCATGGACTGTCTGCCACAATTCTGGAGAAGGGGGGGGGGGGCAAAGAGTGGCCCCTTTCTGGCTGGAAGTATAATGCTGCCTCCAGCCAGAGGAGTTATTGACAGGTCCAGGAGCCAAATCCTGAAGGGCATTCCTGCCCGTGTCTGTTTTTTGGATTTGCGTCACTTGGCTAATGGTTGGGGGAAAGGGGAGGGGGAGATTTGCCCCTTCTGGATAAAGGAAATTGCTTCCTCCAACCAGAAGAGTAGTTGACAGGGCCAGGAGCCAATGGCCCCCAGCCTTGTCAAACACAATGCCACATTTAACTATATGCATTCCTGATTAGGAGCACATACAGTTAAAGTGCAAGCATCAGCACCTGCAGGCGCTTCCCTGGTTGCTGGCGCTGTTGAGAATTCCAGATTCCCCCATAGAACATGTCCTAGAATTTCCAGGCTTATTTCCCAACATGGACACCCTTCAGGAAAATCCTGAAGGGTGTCCATGCCCAATAGACCCCTATGGGCCAGAAAATCTATCCAGATTTCCTAATAAGAAATCTGGATAGATTTTCCTGAAGTGTGAGGGAGGCCTTACTGCACATAACCGGTTTGTTTGACAAAAAAGTATTTTTTCTAAAAACTGCACACGAACGTACTTCGGGATCAGACGATTTTTATTCAAAGTAATGTCTAGTCCTGATAATATTTCTCCCGTAATATTCTAACTATAAAGTCTATGCATTGGTGATACCATGCAAATAGAAATATAAAATACAAAAACAGAGTGAAGACATTTGAAATCTAGAATACATTAACATATTTATGTGCCATTTAGAAATGCCACAATACTCCGGAGAAAGATGATACAGACGAGATTATTACTCACAATATTTTATTAAAATTTCTGCAAAGCAAAAGTTCTAACAGTACATTGAATAAAGTCTAATCATCTGCAATGTCCTGAATTAGAAAGAACAATATTTGCATTGCGTGTGGTGCCATTTAAACTTCTCCTCTACACAACCGGGACCCAGATGATTCCATTGGACCTTGTATTTTTTTTTTTTCTTTTCTCATCATGTTCTTGGTATATCTTGGTATATCTATATGGGGAAAAAAAATTGGCAGATTTGTGTCTGTAATGAAATGTTAAATATTTATAGAAGCTATTCTGTGTAAAATCTAAATAAAAACCTACAAAAAATCCTTGTGTGTTAGGACAAGGGTACTGGATGACAAGAGACAAGAGCCCTGGTGCTGACACCTGCCCCGCTGTCCCTTCCTAATTGCCTCAACTGCCCTAAGCGGCAGCAGACAACTGGTTGACAGTCCCTTACCTATGCAGGTGTGACATAGAAAACGGACAAGACAATACTAAACACAATAAATCAGGGTCAGAGGTCCGGGTCAGCAACTAGTGGTCTCCATGGTACAAAACGAAATCCAAGGGGCAGTCACAAAGTCAAAAGCCAGAAAGTCAGGGAAGCAGGAATTCAGATCAGGAACAATCGCTAGGTCAAGAAAAAGCTCTATCTCAGGCAGGGAATGGTAGACAGGGGAGGATACTTATGGGGCCTGGAGTCCCAGCCGTAGGCATGATTGGCGTGAGGCGTGAGACTCCAGCCCCAGAACAAAAGTACAAGCTGACTGGCGGTACTGGCTGCCAGTCAGTGACAGATAATGCTGAACATGTGTTCTGCTTGGCCGGGGGCCGTGGCTATACACTAGGACGCCACTGTGTCCCCAGCAGGCCAACCTGGACCGGGCAGTAACTAGGGACACCGTTGGTGTGCTGCCTGCATCTTGCTTGGTTTGTTGTCAGGGACGCCATCGGCAAGGGGCTGGCCGCACGCTCTGGAGATGTGGGGAGCTGGCTGGGTCCTGACATTGTGTTTCCGATTAGGTAAAATACACTAAATATCCATTTTAGACTGGGTTGACAACTGCATTTATGATTTCAATTTGTTTGATGCATTCAGGTACCAAAAAAAAAAAAAAAAAAGAAGTGAATGTGTGTCATTGATTACTATGGGATACATCATAATTTTCTTAATGGAGGAAAAAAAATTGTTGCGCCAATTTTTTCCCCATTGACATAAAATGACATCAAACATATGTCCAAATTTGAAGTTTAGGAGTTGGTGAAAACAGATGGTGCCTCCATTTGACATCCATTTTTGACAGATTCCTTCAACAATATGAACAGATCTGTTATGAATGCAGTAATATTAATAATTCCGTTATATTGCACCAACAACTTACATAACTCGAAGCAGTCCCTGTCCCCTTTAGGGCTCACAATCTAAATGCCAAATCCAATCCAAATCGATCTATCTGTATGTTTTTGAAGGAAACTCACACTACTATGGGGAGAATACGCGAACTCCTTGCAGCTGTTGTTCTTGGATGTGAACCCAGGACTAATGTTAAGCAGACTTGCCAAACTGTTTTGGTTCGGCAACGTTCTTCAAGACTGAATGGCTGGTATGCTACTCCCGGTATGTGAAGTTTAATGTCACCCTGGAAAACATAGATACAGCCAGATGCCACAAGTTTTATCAATGTTTTCCTGGCAGCACTAGGGCCGGATCTAACTTCTAGGGCCTCCATATAATTTTTTCAAGGGCTATGCTTATAATTTTTTGGGGCTCTTTCAAGAGCCTTCATTTAAATTTTTCTAGGGCTATGCTCATAATTTTAAGGGCCACCATATAATATTTTTAGAGGGCTAAGCTCACAATTTTTTCGGGTGCTCTTTCAAGGGCCTCCATATTATTTTTAGAGGGCTTACTTTAAGTGCCATCCATACAATTTTTTTGAGAGTTCACCTTAAAGGCATCAAGCTAATTTTTGGAGGGCTTACCTTAAGGGCATCAAACTTTTCTTCTAAAAGACTGACCTCTAGGGCCCCAAAAGTAATTTTTGGAGGGTTCACCTCAAGGGCCTTAAGCTAATTTTTGGAGGGCTTACCTCAAGGGCCTCTAACTCCTTTTTTAAAAAGCTCACCTCACCTCGCTCATCTCTACTGAGGACCCCTTTTTGCCTTCAGGACAAGGATGAACTTGGTTTATCAAAATGTTTAGGTAAGCCTCACTGTCCTAACATATATTAATATGTGCTTGTTGGCAAATTTAAAATGGGTTGTCCTTGCTTAGAAAAACACGGCCACTTTCTTTCAGAAACAGCACCTCTCCTGTATCATGATAAGTTTTGGCAGATCAGATTTAGAGAGCTATATTAAGTAGTCACTTAAAATCCATAACATAGTCTTCAACCAAGTGTCTTTCTTTTTCTATATTCCATGCAATTTTTTTTCTTTTTTTGAAAATGTATAAGATGGTTTAAAACTTATTTGGTACCAGAAAGTAATATAGATTTATAATTTACTTCTATTTTAAAATCTCCAGTCTTCCAGTACTTATCAGCTGCTTTATGCCCTGCAGGAAGTGGTGTATTCTCTCCAGTCTGACACAGTGCTTTCTGCTGCCATCTCTGTCCATGTCAGGAACTGTCTAAAGCAGCAGCAAAACCTCTCCTGCTCTGGACAGTTCCTAACATAGACAAAGGTGGCAAAAGGATGCTGGTTGACCTCAGGGAGATCAACCAAAACACCACAGAGACACCATCACGTGTCTCGAAATCAGTGAGCTAGCTAGATCTTCCTCCGGGAAGGAATAACAAATTCAAGGAATGTCACCAGTCAAGGAAACCACCCAAGCAAGGTATCCATCCACAGACAGCTGTTTTGGGGTATTTGCCCCTCATCAGTGTAGAGTAGGATTCTGGCTAGTGGGAGCAATGCCTAGTAAGTGCATGCAAAAGGATGCTGGTTGACCTCAGGGTGATCAACCAAAACACCACAGAGACACCATCACATATCTCGACTTCAGTGTCTTCTAGGACATTGCCCCCCTGGGAAATCAAATATGCAAAAAACACTGCAGAGACACCATCACGTGTCTCAATGTCAGTGAGCTAGCCAGACCTTCCTCCGGGAAGAAACAAACAACCCGAGGAATCCTAGCCAGATTCCTACTCCATACTGATGAGGCGCAAATACCCTGAAACAGCTGTCTGCGGATGGATACCTTGATTGGAGAAACTCCTTGGGTTGGGTCTGGCTAGCTCACTGACGTCATGAACAACCAAACCTTCCTTGGCTTGGTTGTTCCCTCCCGGAGCAAAGTCTGGCTAGCTCACTGACGTCGAGACACGTGATGGTGTCTCTGCAATGCTTTTTGCATTTCCTGCAGGGCATACAACAACTGATAAGTACTGGAAACATTTTTTTTTTGGTCTTTTTAAATATAAGTAATTTACAAATCTATATAACTTTCTGACACTAGTTGATTTAAAAGCAGAAAATCTTGCTTTTTTGCACATAAAAAGATGAAAACCCAATAATAATAATAATGTATATGAACTATGTATATATTTACTTTATTTGGTAGGTTTTATTATACATTGACATTTTATGTATTACTCTGCCATAATAGAATGTCTATGAAACGCTTTGATATTACACAACAGCAAACACCGACCGGCCGCTTTTGTTGTGTCGCAAATCTGCCGCGCGTTACCCCAAACACAAACAGCTATCTTCAAAGTTCCCATCTTATTCCTTTAAGTGCTCTTTTGGCAGTGACAAAACTCCTTAAGAAGATTGCATAGCTCATTTGACTATTCTCACTCTCCGCCGGCATCTTTTTACATTTGTTTAATCCCAAATCTTCACAATCCATGGAGAATTTAACAAATATCTAAAAAAAAAAAAAAAAAAAAAACTGAAGAAGAAGAAGCCTCTCTATGTCCGTCCTTCAGACTTTTCTTTCATGCTTAGACAAAAAGACAGCAAGCTTTTAACCATATATTAGGGATTAGACTGTGAATAGTAACAGCCTGGGTATTGTGGAGCAGTTCATGTGTCCCTGAAGATAACATTAGGAAAGAGCTCGCCCTTTTTTCTTCTTTAAGCAAAAAAGGATTTTGAAGAGCAAAATAATTCCAGGAGAGAAGTTGTGTTGTTATACGGCTGCATCCTGAATAGGCAATAAAAGTGATATGTCTTCTTTTATACAATAGCTCCTCGGATGCGGAGAGCTGGATATTCTTCCTTTTGTGGGTAATGTTCACTTGATCGCAGAAAGAAACATTTTCATAAAAATTACCCAATCTCCCGGTGTGGCGTTCAGTCTTCTTACTGCGCAACCGAGAAATGTCAGTGTTGATCAAATATCCCATAGAAATGTATCGGCTCTGACCTAGAAGTCCGATGATTCATTCCACTTACCAATTAAAGATAATTCTGAGAGCACCATTATGACTAGCCCTGTAAAGCGCACGTCCCATCGGGGCCCTGGCGTGAATTATTGATGCCGGGCAGGGTGACCCTTCTCTCCGCGTTACTTCTTCTAGCCTTTTTGGAAGCAGACTTCATGGTTGTGACCCCTATAGGAAAAATACTCATCTACTCGTGTCGGCTCCATCTTTTACACAGCTTACGTATTTGTTCTTTGGTCCAAAGTTTCTTTGAGTTTTGCAGATACCGGAGTATGAGCTAAGCTACAGGTAAATCAAAAGATGGAGCCTCGTACATTGTAAAGACGATGGGGTTCGGTAACAATGAAATAGGACTCTGGAAGCAATGAAGATCACTCTACGTCATAGACACAGTAGTATTCCTAAGATTTGTTCAGATTTTTTCGAGCCGATGAATGAATTTTCTTAAAGGGGTTGTCTGGGATAATATTATACCGTATTTTACTATGCTGCTGAGGCCGTGGGGGAAATGTAAGAGACATATACTTACCTGTCTTGTTCCGCCACCATTGCCAGGTCCCAGGCCACCCACTCTTTGCCGCCACCAGCATTTTCAAACCATCCATTCCCACTGGAGATAGAAGCTCAGTATAGACTTTATACTGGCTATACTAGGCTTCCATTTCCACTGGAATGGCAAGTCACCGGATGTTTTTAAATGGCTGGTAGCAGTGGTGGAGAGTGGACGGCAACGGCAAAACAGGTAAGTATATGTCCCTGCAACTCGCAGCATAGTAAAATATAATATCCCAGACAACCCCTTTAAATATTTTATTTGCCTTTTTGGGTCTACTGCAGATATATGGAAACATTATTGATCCATTAGGGTATTATGGCTTAAATTGAATCTGTCAGCTGTAATTCACGTCCCAATCTGTTGACACTGTAAGGTCAGAGAGACACATATATCTGTTTGGGTTTCTATAACATAGAAATAGGTTTTTATTCTTCAGTTTAGTGTCAGAGAGGCATTCCAAAGCCACTGATCTGATGCAAGTTGGAATAACTCCTCGCTCCCCCTCCCATCCCTGGTCCTACTTGTCCCAATGATGGTTGGATATTAGAGGGGGAGCAAGGGGACATTACAGCTTACAGAAGATCAGGAGCTTGGGAACGCCTCTTTGACACTTTGCATTGGAGAATGGAAGCATTTTTCTATGTTATGGAAGCACAGACAGATACATGAAAGGTAGCGCGTGTTGTCTTCACCTAACAGTTATCTAACTGTGTCAGCAGTTTGGAACCTGAATTTCAGAAGACAGATTCACTTAAGCTAGGAGACATTGATTGGCCACAAAATGGCTGATCACATTTTCGGCAGGTATAAATCTGACATCAGTCAGTGCAAACAATTATTTGCTTGTAATTTACTCATGATGATTGGCCGAAATTTGTAAACTTGGCCATTTTGGTTGACCCCTGCCTTACGTGTGTGGCTCGCTCCACCCTGGTATACAGTACTAGTATCATTGCTTGTAGAGTGTTTGCACTAGTATAACTATACATAGTCTTTGTGTAGTGTTTATTCTCCTAAAAACATAGAGAAATGCGTGGAATCTTTTCACTTAGGTAAAGGAACAAGGTAAACATCGAAAACAGAAAAATGAGGACACGCTAATGAGCGGGTTACAGGTGATGACGCATTATCTTATACGTGATGGAATATGTATGGTCTGCATCGCCATCTCTGTGTAGCTGGGGGGGGGGGTTCAACCTTTTGGGCCCCCCACCAATCCCAGAGATTAGGAGAATAGAGCTGTGACCAGTATTGAGCGAGTGGGCTTGTTTGAATGTAGTGGGGTGCTCGACATGTTTAATTACCCACTATTCTGCTTCGCCAACGTTCTCCAGACTTGAACGCTCGGTATTTGACTCCTAGTGGCTGGAGAAGTTGGATGCCACTCTAAGGCTGCTGGGAAAACATTGATATTGCCTATGGCTAAGTTCACACAATGTATGACAGAGGCCGTTCTGTGACATGGTCGTTTCACAGAATAGCCACTGTCTGCGAAGTTCAACCTGGTCGGTACTGCAGTACTGGCTGGATGAACTTAACTTCTTTCAAATTGGTATGTGGGCACGTACGGCTGTGTCGGCATTCCAATTAGCCATTGCAGACAATTTAAGGTCCAGCCGGAGCCGCAGTTTACATTTTCTGCACTGTCCGTTTTCTGTGCGGCCACATTGAATCCCGTCTGGAGTGTATACAGAGGGTACTGGCCCTAAAGAGGTAGGACTTCACATGAAGGGGAAGGAAATCTCAACAATATTAGCTGCTGAGAGGTGTGAATTGCAGTTGATATCTATGCACACTGGAAGCCACAGATGCACCTGGAGGATCTCATAGATTAGGAAAATGAGCACGCATTTAACTCCATGGCTTGCCGCAATCTTCATCCAGGCATCTCCATTATAAGTCTACTGGGGCACTGGATGGAGATGATTGACAGTGGGAAAGCGAAGCTCCCTGCTGTGTGCCCTACTCCCCACTTATTCATTGCTTTTCACATGGCCCTGTAAAGTGTAGAAAGTTATTCTTGATGACAGATACCCTTAAAGCGGTTGTCCAGCGAAAATCTTTTTCTTTTTTATCAACTGGTGTCAGAAAGTTACATAGATATGCAATTTACTTCTATTTAAAAAATCTCAAGTCTTCCCATACTTATTAGCTGCTGTATGCCCTGCAGGAAATGTTGTTTTATTTTTAATCTGACACAGTGCTCTCTGCTGACATCTCTGGCCGAGACAGGAACTGTCCAGAGCAGGAGAGGTTTTCTACGGGGATTCATATAAAACCGAGACAGAGTTCCAGAGTTCATGCCAGCAGAGAGCACTGTGTCAGACTGAAAATAAAACAACATTTCCTGCAGGACATACAGCAACTATTAAGTATGGGAAGACTTGAGATTTTTTAATAGAAGTAAATTACAAATCTATATAACTTTCTGATATCAGTTAATTAGAACAAATTTTTTGCTGGACAACCCCTTTAAGGATTGTTCTATGAGGATGTGTATGACTATAAATAGGGGTTTGCAGGTAATGGATAAGGAGGCTCAGACAAGCCGCTCTACTTCAACTCAGGTATATACTGTATATAGAGTTCAGGGGCAACAAGCTGAATGGAAGCCCCAGATGAAAGACTGATCCAGCACTGACTGGTCCTGTACAGTTAGTCGATGCTGGCGGCAAACGCTATTGTATTGTATTAAATAACCATAGCCGCAGTATTTAGAGGAGCAGTAACGGGTTACAACATCTTTTAACAATCCGATTCTTTGTTGCTCTTTGCTGTCAAAGGGCTGAGCGCTGTTTTCTCGATCGATCGAGAGAAGTTCATAGTTTTTGTTGTCTTTTGTTATTCCTCGCTAAAAGCCCTAAATATCAGTCTGCCATGCAAGAACCTATCATTTCCAGGCTTGTTACCAAGAGTATGATCAACAATATCACAGTCTGTATTCTGGGAGAGACCCTGTAATTACACGTAATATATTTTAGCCTTCTATCTGCCGCACACTCCTGAAATGTTTGGAATCAACAACAGGGAAAAGGTTAATAATAGAGATGAGAGAAGCTCTGAAACGTTCTGTTCTCCTCTGATTCTCCAAAATGTGAATCACCCTGACTTGTTCTGAACCTGACGGATCGATCCCATTGTTGTAACAGGTTCACAATATAGAACATTACCTTTCTTGTTCACAGTTATAAGAAGATGAATGGACTATTGTGTAATGCTTCATCTCTCCTGTGGTGGCACTGCAGGGAAACTTAAAGGGTCACTCTGGAGGAAAGGAAAAAAAATGTTTTCAAATCAACTGGTATCTGAAAGTTATATAGATTTGTAAATTGCTTCTATTTAAAAATCTCCAGTCTCAATCTCAAATCTCCAAGTCTTCCAGTACTTATCAGCTGCTGTATGTCCTGCGGGAAGTAGTGTATTCTTTCGAGTCAGACACAGTGCTCTCTGCTGCCACCTCTGTCCATGTTAGGAAGAACATGAGAGATTTTCTATGGGGATTTGCTACTGCTCTGGACAGTTCCTGACATGGACAGAGGTGGCAGCAGAGAGCACTGTGGCAGACGCGAAAGAAAACTCCACTTCCTGCAGGGCATACAGCAGCTGATAAGTACTGGAAGACTTGAGATCTTTTTTAAAGCGGCACTATCAGCAGGTTCTTTCCAGAGAACCTGCTGATATGCCGCAGTAGCTGTGTCCCTCAGTAGTATATGGCCATTAGTTTCACCCCTCTCCTCCCCCACATTATTTCTAAAATCGCTAAATGCTCGAATGCAAATTGCTCAGGGCCAGAGAGCATCGAAGCGCCCCAAGCAGCCCCCCCCCAATCCCGCTTACTATGTATATTCATAACTGCACAGTGGGCTCTATACATTCCGGCTGCGCAGGTAAGCAGGCCCATTGGAATCACCTAGGTCCCTCAGAACGTAAGTATATACTACTGAGGGACACTAGTGATGAGCGAATACTGTTCGATCGAATAGATATTCCATCGAACAGTAAGGTATTCGATCTATCGAATATTATCAAATAGTTCGCTGAATATTCAACGAATATTCGATAAGCGTTCAAATCCCAAGCTTCCGTTTTTTTTCCTCCAAGTGGTCGAATAGATGTTTTTTAATAAACGAATACTTGTTTCCATAGACTTTAATGGGATCGAATATTCGAATATCTGGGAGATGTCCGTGCGGATATTGAATATTCGAATATTTCACTATTCGCTCATCACTAAGGGACACAGGTACTGCGACATATCAGCAGGTTCTCTGGGAAGAATATGCTTATAGTGCCGCTTTAATTGAAGTAAATTACAAATCTCTAGCAATTTCCAACACCAGTTGATCTGAATTAAAAATCATTCCTCCTTTAAGGTATATAGATGTCATAGAGGAAGTTTAGGTTTCCCTTCCATAAGAACAGATTTTAAAGTGGCTTTTACTCTGCCTGACTCATCTCGTCCGTGTATCACATGATCAGCCATTCATATGCATGGCGGACATGATAATAGATTCACTTATGTACGTGTTTTCTGCAGCGTCATACAACCTGATGGTATAATGCAGGTTTATGAAACATGATGCATAGGTGTACGTCAGTAAACACATACAGTCCCTTGGATAAAGCTGGAAAAAAAATAGAAGAAATAGCCTCAAAAATTTGCTGAAATCTTAAAAAAAAAAAAAGCATAAGATAATTTTGCCTCTGGAGGGAATCAATGTCTGTGTAATACCGCCTTAATATTTGATTATGGAAATGTCGGTCTATTGATTTGTTACTTTGTTTCTCCCAGAATCTTTCATCTCAGATGTTGTGTTATTTCCTTTTCTCGTCTTCTTCACTTAAATCCTGCCATGCATTAGATGTTTAACTAATTCCATGATGTCCTCTCTCCATTATTCCTATATCTATCACAGCAGATTACAGCAGGGTATGCAACACCAGTAATTAATTTAATTCGTTTTTAATTGATTGGATTACTTAAAGGGGTACTATTTGTAATTTGCTTCTAATATTATGGTGCATTAATAATTTACTTCTATTTAAAAAAAAATCTCCAGTCTTCTGGTACTTATCAGCTGCTGTATGTCCTGCTGGAAGTGGTGTATTCTTTCCAGTCTGACACAGTGCTCTCTGCTGCCACCTCTGTCCATGTCAGGAACTGTCCAGAGCAGGAGAGGTTTTCTATGGGCATTTGCTGCTGCTCTGGACAGTTCCTGACATGGACAGAGGTGGCAGCAGAGAGCACTGTGTCAGACTGGAAAGAACACAACATGGAGAGAAAGGAGCTGTTGCACCTCACACCTATGGCTGACACCAATGCCACTCGCCTACATTTAACAACCAACGCCAGGATCTTGGTATATAATTTGGTCACACCATATTGCCCCATGTACCACGTGCCGGTCTCCTGGTTTACATGGGTCCCTACACTAACTCCACACTGTGTCGGTCAGCGACCGCTAACCCCGCTAAACCCAGCACACACAGGGAAGGGAGGTCATGGAATGGCCCTGCAACCCCAATGTCACAGGACCAAACCCAAAGGGCCCCCCCAAAACCCAGTTGGCACCACCGGCGGAGAAAGCTGCCGCCAAACAACACAAGTGTGAACATGCTCTTATACTCACCATTACTACTGCAGATAGAATGGGAAAGATAGGAGGTACTGACATGTGAGCACAGGTGTTTCCTGCTAATTTGGGTCATGTGGGTCTTATAAAAGGGAGTGTCGGCTGCTCAGAAAAGGGAGAAAAATAAAACACGACATGGAGAGAAAGGAGCTGCTGCACCTCACACCTATGGCTGACACCAATGCCACTCAGCTACATTTAAAAACCAACACCAGGATGTTGGTATATAATTTGATCAAACCATATTGCCCCATGTACCACCTCCTAGTTCGCAAGGGTCCCTACACTAACTCCACACTGTGTTAGTCAGCGACCGCTAACCCAGCACAGCGTGCACAAACAGGGAAGGGAGGCCATGGAATGGCCCTGCAACTGGAAAGAATACACTACTTTCAGCAGGATATACAGAAGCTGATAAGTACTGGAAGACTGAAGATTTTTTTTAAATAGAAGAAAATGAAAAATCTATATAATTTTATGAAACCAATTAATTTGAAAGGAAAAAAATGTTGCAGTTCCCCTTTAACTTTCCCCCTACTGTTATTTCCATGGCTCCACCCAGTTACTCTACCTCTGTTACTCCTACAAGGTAAATGGCATAATGGCTTCCCCACTGGTATTCTGACTTGCTCGCTATCTGCTCTGTTCTCTGCTCACCATTGGCCACTGACATTCTCCTGCATTACCTGGTTTGGCCTATAGAGGGCCTATCGCTTTCCATGCTGTCACCTAACAGTACTTAGCATATTCTCTAAAAGGGAATCAACCCAATATCCAGTGTCTATGCAGGCTCCTAGCGTCCATTGCTACGTTTTTCGATTCTGTTCTTATTATCCTGTGTGTCCTAGCCTAAACCTGACCCCTCTGTACTCTGCACAGCAGGTCCTTACTTATTACCAATTACATCAATATTACATAGTTACACCTTTAAAAAGTATCTTCTGGTGTTGGCTGTGTTCCCATTCTGCAGACCCTTGTTGACGTCCCCTTCCCTGCTCAGCCAATCACAGAACTGATGAACATTAGAGGAAGCCACAAAATGAAAACGCTGCCAGAACTGGAAGATCACACTGGAAGCAGCGGCGGAATGAGGGGGGTAAGTATGTCTTATTATTTGGTGTTGTGCCAGTGGAAGGCTATAGGCAAATTTTAAAGGGGAACTTTTAACAGGTCAGTTGGTATAATCTTTGGCCAAGAGCATCGTTAGGAGCACTGCCCCGCCCCCACAGCGTCATCAAGGGTAGCTTCCCATGTACCGGATCCGCAGCGGATTTCACACTGCGAGTTTGCAGCGAAATCCTCTGCGGATCCTGGTATAGTGAAGTTCTATGGGGTTACATATGTGACCCGGCCCCTTTAACCCCCCGCATCCCGCCGCCCACAGCCCCAGTCCGGAGCATACATTACCTGCTTGGCGCCGCGGCTGTGTGAGGCTCCCAGCTCACCTCGCTCCCCATCAGCCAATCAGTGCTGCTGTGTACTGATTGGCTGATGGGGACCGCTGGGAGCCTCACACAGCCGCGGCACCGAGCAGGTAATGTATGCTCCAGACCGGGGCTGTGGGGGGGTTAAAGGGGCCAGGTCACATATCCGCAGCGGAATGAAACTCGCAGAGTGAAATCTGCTGCGGATCCGGTACGTGTGAAGGCACCCCAATAATCAATAGAGGGGGTGAGGAAGATGAGGCTGTGGGAGCAGGGCAGTGCTTCTAATGGTGCTCTAGGCCGTAGATTAAGTTAACAGCGCAGGACTGGCGCCGAGGAGGAAGGTAAGACACATGTCCTTCTTCTTAGCGTCCCGAGTGCTATAGGGGGCTATCAGCAGGTTAAATTTATCTAACCTGCTGATAGTTCCCCTTTAAGTTTCCCCAGACAAACTCTTTAAGCATCAGTAGTAAAAGAAACTAGTGGCGGTTTAAATCCACCAGGAGGTTCCTGTGATCGATGCCCGTTCCAACAGTGCCACAACATTTTTTTCAGCACCGGCAGAACCAACACAATTAGGGGGCTATTTATCAAGACTGCCGTATGAGTGTGCCAGTCTTAAAGAGGATTTACCATCAGGCACATCCTCTTTAATATGACCGACAGATAGAACAGCGACGTCACGGGGAAGCCGGTGCTGTGGTCTGTTTTTTGAACCGCCACCCGGTTCCCGTGTACAGCGCTGTTCTATCCAGGAGTACTGGGCCGGGGCTGAAGCACAGGTGGTGGGCCGGCCCGCCCCCAGTAGGAGGGAATTCCCTCCCCTCTAAGACGCGGCTCCATTGATTCTAAAGGAGCCGCGTCAAAGAGGGGAGGGAATTCCCTCCCACTGAGGGTGGGCCGGCCCGCCTCCAGTGCTTCAGCCCCAGCCTGGTACCCGTGAATAGAATGTTGGCGTACATGGTAACTGGGCCGCGGTTCAAAAAAATCTACAGCGGCACCGGCTTCCCCGAGACGGCTCCATTTTATCCATGGGTCATATTAAAGAGGATGTACCTGATGGTACATCCTTTTTAAATAAAGCCCCTGCCCCCTTGCCGACCCTGCACCTGGAGCAGCAAGTCTACAACTGCTTGGGAGATGGCTGCCCATCTGGCTAGCGGGGGATACAGCTGGTGTACGCCAGGGTCGCACTTTGATTAATGCCCCCTAAATAGTTACTATTAAACTGCCCGTGCTGTCAGTTATAAGGAGGTTACTGTACATTGAAAATTTTTAAACATTTCTTGTCGTTTTAAAAATATTGTTTCCCACTAAGTCATTGGAGTGATCTGGTGCGTGTAATAATATAGCACTGATGGAACGAGGGACTCGGCTAAACACTCCGGCTTGTGCAGAGTCCCGGCCCCAGCAGCTGCATTTTTTTTTTTTTTTGCTATGATAGGATTTGGAAGCAAGAATAATCTATTTGGTGAGCTCATCATATGGCTCTAAGCAAAACTTCCATTACAGTGTTGTTTTCATACAGCTAGAGACATAATTATAGATTTGCTATGCAATTCTTCTTTTACTTTTTTTTTACTTTCCTGAATCACTTAGTCTAATTTTCTCTGCCTTAATAAACATTGCTTCTGCATTCGTGGCAGGTGAAGGGGTCATGGGATACGGAGCAGTGTACCCCAGCGGGCAACCTACTAGCTAATTCACCGACACACATTTCCAGGGTCTGTGTCACTTCAGCGGTAGAAATTCTGCATTGCCCCAGGGGGTCTCGGAAACATTTCAGGCTCAGTGAATCAAGACTAAATAAACACCCAGCTGTGAAAATGCAGACACCTGTCTGAGAGTCACATCAACAGCGACTCCCCAACAAGGCACGACTGGCAGCGGTAACCGTGTGGTTACTGCCAGAGATACTTGCAGCTCTGACATCTTATGTTATGTGATAGTATCTCTTATCTGACTGTATACACAGAGAAGCTTAAAAATGTTATATTGTCTGATAAGAGTTATTATAGTTACTCTTGGATATTGAGATGAATAGTATGAGAAAGGTAACTAGGGAGACAGGTAACATAGAAGAATATGACAATGGCTTTCATGGTATAATAAAGCAAAGTAGGATTTTCCCTAACATAAGTACTAGAGATGAGCGAACCGGGTTCGGGTCGATCCGAACCTGAACGTTCGGCATTTGATTAGTGGCGGCTGCTGAACTTGGATAAAGCTCTAAGGTTGTCTGGAAAACATGGATACAGCCAATGACTATATCCAAGAGTTCCACATAGCCTTAGGGCTTTATCCAAGTTTAGCAGCCACCGCTAATCAAATTCCGAAAGTTTGGGTTCTGATGGACTCGAGCATGCTCCAGGTTCGCTCATCTCATTGTTACCGATACATTGGGGGAACTCAAGCCACGTTGACAATATAGCAGAGAATGCCTCCAAATTCCCACTTTTGGGCAAAATTTAAATAAACTCCATGCTTTTGGGTCATATTCTGTAAGAGGCATCCTATTCAATGAATAGGACAGGCAGAACTTTGAGCTCCGCTTGGAATTCCACCAGAATAAGTAGAGAGGATCAAACAAGGCCGAGGTTCAGGTTCGTACGAACCCGAACCATCGGCATTTGACTCCTGCTGCTTTCCTGTTACGTGCGGGAGGTAGAGACAGCCCAAGTACCATCTGGAAAACAGGGATACAGCCTAAGTAATAGGTTGTATTTAGAGATGAGCGAACCAGGTTCGGATTTGAGTCGATCCGAACCCCAACGTTCGGTATTTGATTAGTGGCGGCTGCTGAACTTGGATAAAGCTCTAAGGTTGTCTGGAAAACATGGATATAGTCAATGACTATATCCATGTTTTCCACATAGCCTTAGGGCTGTATCCAACTTCAGCAACCACCGCTAATCAAATGCCGAAAGTTCGGGTTCGGATCGACTCGAGCATGCCCGAGGTTTGCTCATCTCTAGTTGTATTCCTATTTTCCAGGCAGTACTCGTGCTGTTTCCATCTTCCCCACAGAACGAGAAGGCATCGGGAATCAAATGCTGGTTTGGGAGCAGACCTCTTTGTATGAACCTGATCCTCGGCCCTGTCTATCATCTCTACTAATAAGTACACCAAATTAAGTTTGTCTTAAGAAACTCTGATCCAGGGTTTTATTTTGATTGCCATATTGGACCAAAGAAGGAATTTTCCTACCTGTGATGGGGCAATTGCCAACTGCCTCATGAGGGTTTTTTCCTTCCTCTGGATCAACACAGTTGGGTTATACTGTGGGTTAAGCTTGATGGACTCTTGTCTTTTTCTTTCAACCTTATTAAACTATGTAACTATATGTGATTCTGACTCCACAGAAACTTTCAGGTCTAATTCTGGAAGAAGGAAAATTGGATGTTCTCTTTACTATATTACACTAAACTTTGTAGGAACAAAACAAGCTCCCTTTGAACCAGGAAGTTAAAAATGTAATGAACATAATCTTTCCTCTTATTCACACTTAGGAAACAGCCTGTAACAGTAAACCATACACAAGATTTACCCAAAGATGTTGAGAGATGAGATATCTGACTGTTTTATTCCCAACACCTTATTTTCTTCAGCCTTCCTCGAGAGGACATCTTCATAAAAGGGAATGAGAAAATTAGGAGAAGAGGAGCTCTACATCCGCGACCTTAAAATTTCCTTTTATCCCGATTCTGCTTTCAAGGTTTTGGACCCAAGTTAAAGAACCTGTATAAAATAGACATTTTATTTAGTTGTGTTATGGCTTCTGCTTTCCTTATACTGAATATATATATGTTCACAGCAGGAGTCATATAAAGTGTTAGACAAATATCCACTGGGTTTTAAAAATACCATAACAATTCTTTGTCAAAAAACACACAAAAGATATCAAGCGATTTTAGAAGAAGTTAGTAGCTTCAAAGCAGACCTCTTGCCGATACGTTCTGTCGAATCTTTATGTGCAGGGTTTGTGTGAAGTTTTCTGTTCAAAGCTCAGCTGTTTGCTATATAGACTTCTCGCGCATCCTAATTTAGTATCAGGAAGTGTTTGCCATATTTAAGGTCTTGATGGACGGTTCTGTTTGTTTGTTTGTTTGACCCTATGCTCTGGGCCTTGGTACTGCCCACTATTTCTTCCAGTTGTGTCTGATTGTGAACAATCTCTAAACCTCTCGATCTCTAGAGGGGCTGTAGTGAAGCTTCTTGTGATGGAAAGGCATAGATGAGCCACTTACTGACATGGCATGTTGGTCCATTTGGGTACTTGTTACCAGAATCTATGGTGACTTTCCTGGTTATTTCCCTACCTCTTGGTCTTATCCTCGTAGCTTTTCATTTCACTTTGCCTCTTTGCCAATATTCCATGAACTGTTCCTATGAGCTTGTTACCTTCGGACCACCGGCCGGTAGAAGAATGCAGACTGGAATTCGGAAGGACAGTGTACAATGCTGGAGGATGATTTGCGGGAGCCATTTTGCAATATAAATGCTCCAGGATTAATCTGAAAATTTTATCATTATCATTATGATCCCGTAAGTCTGTAATTTCAGTTGCTGTTGTTAAAGACGTTAAAATAGCAGCCATGGGCCAACACTTTCATAACAGGATGAGTGTTGTCATGTCTGGAGCTGTGATGATGGGACCTTGTGACTCTTTGCTATGTGTGATAAGGACATGATCAGGACCTAGCTTTGTCATTGTGTTGTCATTTGTTCTGGATCATAAAGTGGACAGTTTCACTATTCCCCTTGGTCAGTTCTCTGGCTATTTTCTGTTTGCATTTCTGTAGTTTACTGTATTTGCAATTGTTCTTCAACACACTGTCCCTGACCTTCTGATCTTGCCATGCAAATATTCATCTAGGACCTGATGTTCACTTACTTTATCTGACCCAGGGTCTGATCTGTCTTTAGTGATTATCATGGAGATTATGGCCTAAGTATCCAATTGGTTAAGTTCCCTTTACTGTCTACGAGACCTAGAACTTCATATTAGCCTGTTCCAACATATCACTGATCTACTGGAACTTGTATCTGCTGTGGCTGCCAACCGTCATGCAACATCCTTAAGTCCGACTGTGCAATCCTGCATTTCAATCCATGTCACTCAAAAACCTGCCGTTTGCTCACCCGCTGCAAAGTGAATGTCAGCCAGCATCCAGGTAGGCTCTTGGACGACAATCCATAGATACAGAAATGAAAAGATCCCAAGCCTTCGAGCAGCTTCACTCAGAGACACACCAGACAAATCTGATTTGATGTCACCAAACACAGCATTTATTTCCTATATTATGACATACTGGTTTTAATATGAAACTTTTAGATGCTGTATGTTTGTAATGTTTTGTGTTGCAGTATGTTTTACTGGACATTCTATGACTGTGAAAGGATTAAGAAAGGATTAAGGAAGGCAGAGCGTAATCCTAGCCTAGCCTTCTGGAGAAAGTTAGAGGCCTATTCCACGGAGCGATACTTGGCCAAATCGGAGCGATAATCGGCCGAATCGGAGCGATAATCGGCCGAATCGGCTCAATTCAGGCAATTATCGCTCGGTGGAATATAGAGAACGATCAGCTGATGATCGTGTCATCGGCTAATCGTTAATTTAGGTTCAGACCTAAAATCATCGTTCGCCACCAGCGTAACGCTACCGTAGAATAGCGGTGCGCGGCAGCGGCTGACGTTTTCAGCAGCATCATACATTACCTGTCTGGGCTGTAGGTCTTCTACTTCTTCCGGGGTCCCGCACGCAGCAGCTTCGGAGCGGGGCTGTCTGAACTGACAGACCACTCAGCCAATCACTGGCCGGGACCGCCGCGGCCAGTGATTGGCTGAGCGGTCTGTCAGTTCTGACAGTCCCGTTCTGAAACTGCTGCACGCGGGACCCCGGGAGAAGGAGAAGACCTGCAGCCCAGACAGGTAATGTATGGTGAAAGGGCTGCAAGGACATCGGTAACGATGTCCCTACAGCCCTCGCTTAACGATCATCGGGGCCATGGAATAGGCCCAGTAAACGAGCGCCGATCTAGCAGATCGGTGCTCGTTTACATCGTTGATCGGGCCCCCATCGGCCCGTGGAATAGGAACCTTAGGGTTAGCTCAGGTGCTTATGTCTTGCATTGAGCATTTTTCAATGCTTGAGTTCTATGGATCTGATGAAGGGAAGTTCCTGAAGTGCATTATCCAAACAAACTGCTTATTTCTTCTATGACTACGTCCCCTATCAAGCTTTGGGTAGTAGTCCTCGACGAGCCGAACAGCGTCTGATCTACACTGGACATCCAGCTTGTTGGGACCTCCCGCAGCAATTTTTTCCACGAATCTTGCACCAGTCATCTGGAGTTCCAGTAAGGGCAGCAGACAGCAACTTTAAAACCACGCTTGGCGGTGTCGTGGCTCGTAGCACAACCGCCATAGGTGAGCAGCATCAATTTGCCTCTCTTTTCTATCCTCCTCTTAATACAGAATCACACTATGTACGCCTGCCGGTGCCCTCTCTTTTTAGTTTTCCATTGAAATCAATGGGAGACCCAAATACTTAACCAGGTGCCCCCCTGCTTGGCAGACTGAAGGGTTAATCAGAAAGGGACAGTCTGGCCCCAAGGGAGTTAAGTTAACCCCCTGGGCACCTGTGCTTTGTTGTTTAGGGGAGCTGAAAATCTATACTTGCCACTCCGGTCTTCTACCCCTCCAGTCTTCAATATCAGCGTTCAGCCAATCTGCGACTTAGATGGGACATCACTGCATCCGCTAAACATGAGAGGTACACTTTAAGGCCACATTCACACAGTCCATGCATGGAACATGTGCTGTGGACCGGTTGTACAGACTTCCCCGCAACTCAGCAACCTTTCAAAAAGTTTTTTTTGTTAACGAGCACTGATTATCGAATACTTTAGAGTAGCTTAATACTTGAGTGAGTATACTCGAGATACTCAAACAATACTTGTTAGATCGTGCTCACTCATCTCTAGCATGTTAGGAGAAGTTGTGCACAGGCCTCATTGCTTCACACTAGGACCCTCAGGCTTTCTGTCTTTTCAGGTATAGTCATGGCTTTCAGAGTGTACATCTTTAGGTTCAGTGCCTTGCAGCTGGGAATTGTGCCAAACAAGAAGCTAAAACTTAAGGGTCCTATTCCACTGGACGAGTAGAACCCAATCAACGACGTAAACGAGTGCCGATCTGCTAGATCGGCTCTCATTTACTGGGCCTATTCCACAGCCCCGATGATCGTGAAAGAAGGTCTGCAGGGACATCGTTACCGATGTCCTTGAAGCCCTTGCTTCATACATTACCTGTCCGGGTGCAGGTCTTCTTCTTCCGGCCCCGTGAGCCGCAGCAGCTTCGGAGCGAGGCTGTCTGAACTGACAGACCACTCAGCCAATCACTGGCCGCGGCAGTCCCAACCAGTGATTGGCTTAGCGGTCTGTCAGTTCAGACAGCCCCGCTACGAAGCCGATGCTGTCGAGCGGGGCCGGGAGAAGAAGACCTGCGGCCTGGACAGGTAATGTATGGTTCTGCTGAAATCGTCGGTCGCTGCCGCGAACTACTATTCAACCATAGCGATGCGCCGGTGGCGAACGACGATTTTAGGTCTGAACCTAAATGAACGATCAGCGGCTGATCGTTCTCTCTATTCCACGGAGCTAAAATCGGCCGGATCGGGCCGAATGGGGCCGATTCTTCCAATTATCGCTCCTGTAAAATACGCCCCTTAGGATAAGCAGTTAGATTTGTGCATTTACAAAAATTTGACTTCTAAAAATCTAGAGAAAGTGGCAAAAAAGTTACTGATTGGATTTACTAAAAACTCTGCCTCGCAAAGACTTCTTAAAACTTCTGTCAATGATTGTGCCACCATTACCATTCGAGTTATCATTCTGCATGTTACTCCTGTCTCAGACTAGTTATTTGAAAACTACCATGATGGGGACCCCCAACCAACATAAACCAGGACACTTAAACATACAGAGTGGTCTGGGGGAAGGGGGTGGGGGGCTACTACCACCGACATCTTCATAAAATCCCCTTACAATGCATAGTGGGATAAATCCAGGCATATTATAGAGGGCAACAGTCCCCTCCTGCCCCGAGGTCTGGTGCTTGAATAAGCTATTCTTACCTTTATAGCAATGTCTTTGAAGAGTGGATAATGCTTCTCATGTAAAGTAGGATTATTGTAGCTGGCTTTGTATACCTCACTAATTCACTAATATCATGTCTAAAAGGACAGCTATTAGAGTGGAAAATGTATTATAAAGTTTCTTTTGAAAATGGGACAGAATTAAGATCTCATGTAAGAACTCACAGTGATAATTGAAATGGTGTAGCTGGCGTACGGCAATGTATAGAACTCAATTTTCACTTATAATGGGTTCTGCATGGAGTCCTTATAAACTAGCCTAATGTTCTGTTTATGAACAGTCTACTATAGCTCACCACAGTTTTTGCTCTTTTTAGATATTTCATTTGTCAGATCTGTTTTTTAGACCTGTTTTGTGGTTGCCGATGAACAATCTCAGAGTTTTCTCTAACCTGATAATTAAAAGAAAGGTGAAAATAGTCGGAAAATCACAAATCATTTTCAACTTTTCGGGTTGCCGTTACCTGCAAACTATTTTGTAGGAAAAAAGCTTTATGGTTTGGACTATGCTTTTGGGACCTCACCCATTCAGCCTATTTAGCCAGGGGATACGGTCTGTGAGTCTTCTACAAAATGCAGCATTATATAACGTCAATGAAGTCAATGAATCATCCATGGGGGAGCCAGGTGCCCCAGATTAAAAGTTGCACTAGTGACATGTCAGGGTTCTGAGATCTCCATTTCATTTCCTTAGCTGTTCAGACCTCAGAGCGATCCTCTGCCCCTAAGATATGGCCAATACTTTGCATTTGGCCATGATTTAGTGCCTGAATTGTATGTTTTCTTTCCACCTGTCTGAACTCTGTCTTATTCTAGCACTTGCTTTGTGGTGATTGACAGGTTTGACCACACCCATCTGGTTTCTTTCCGATATGCTAGTTCCAGGCTGCAGATGGGTTTGACTGATTAGTAATGGACAGTTGCTTTCTCCTCATCTCCCTTCCCTGCCAGTCTGTGTTCTGTGTAGTTTGGATGTCAGAGGGCTGGTCCAATCACAACCTGGACTGGGACTCCGACATCTCATGGAGTCCACTTGTCCCTTGTTGCCTTGTTAGTGGTAGTCTCTTGTAGCTTAAGCTAATGTTTCCTATTGGATTGCTTAGATGCATGACGTCTTTGCCTGTCCTTCTTTCCTCTGTTTTTGACTTCTGCTTTGTACAATTCTGCTATTTTTGGTTTGACCTGTATCTGCCTGACCATTTTTTATTGTGTTTATTCATCTTGTCTCGTAATCCAGAATAGGGACTGATACCTAGTTGTGGCTTGGGTCAGTATTGGGTGGGCCTAGTGCAACAGTTCACACTGTCTGTGTGTCCCTGTCTTTCATCCAGGTCCTGGGGTCACTCACACCCCATCCATCTCTATGATATGAAGGAGGAGAAGAGCTTAGCTGGTTGGTGGGCCCCACAATTTCAACTGTGTTTTACCCTCCTCATAGGGTTAAATAAGTGGTGTAAAAGCTAAGAAAGTCAATTGTGTCAGTACCTTGGCTTTCCAAGGGGAGGACCAAGCATTCAGTTCAGTGCCCCTGCCCCTTTATTTTATCACCCTGATCCTCCATAATGAAACGCTTTATCAAAGTAAACCTTTCAATTTTGAGACTGGAAAAAGCTTTTGTGCAACTATCTTTGTCATATTGTTTTTAATCTCATGGACCTATTTTTTCTGTCATCCAGTCACAAGGATTTTCCCGATCTACATATTTCACAGTCATTTTTGTGGGGAGTTTTGTCTTCACAATGTACAATGTACCTCTGACCCCAATGTCTTCTCCCGTGTCTTCAGATGCTTCCTGCTGAGTCAAGCAATTACTGACTGAGGGACATCACCGTGGCCAGTGGCTGGCTGAGGGGGCTGTCACTCTTGTGTTTTTAGAGTGACAGTCCACTCAGCCAATCACTGACCACAGTGTTCTCCCTTCTTAGTCAGTCAGTGATTGGCTGAGAAGAGAGTGACAGCCCACTGAGACAATCACTAACTCACTGAAAAGGGACATCCCCATGGCTGTCATGCCAAGTCAATGATTGCCTGAGATGGCTGGAGGCGGCTGAAGACATGGAAGAGGACACTGGGGGGTGCGCTGGCAGATGAAAAAAAAAAATCTACAAATTTTGTTAACAAGTTTAGCAAATATTTTCCTGGTCAACGAAGCAATTTTTTGCTACATTCACTCTGAATTCAGCTTTGCTCCCCTCTATTACTGACCCTTCCTCTCCTCCATAAATATGCATCCTCCTCCCTAATATCATCTGTCAGCAAAGAGAAAGCCCCCATATACGTTAAATAAACCAGTGGTCCCTCCAAAATTGCCAAGATGGTGGATATGCATTTAGCATGTATGATACCACTGAATAGCTCTTAGTGTATAAAAGCAAACTTTACCATTCCTGTGGCTGATGGTGATTACTTTTTTACTTCTCAGCCCAGTGTGGAAAAGTTGGAGCCATGTTGCTTGAGTGTCACAGCCTGGAACTCTCCCCCCCCCCCCCCCCATGCATCTTTTTGACTATGTATGGCTATGTATGTCAGTCAAGGAGAGGATGGGAGCAATCTGAAAAATAAAAAGGCAATTAAAAAAATTTGGTAACAACCATTAGCTCATTTGCTTTTATTTGCTCTCCAATGGCGTCTGCAGCTCTTAGCAGTTTTTAAAAGGCATCAGATTATAAAATAAGGGCTATACAGATGAAGAAAATAACATTTGCTTTAGGACTTTTTTGATGCTCGTCATCACTTCCAGCATTCTACATCCCAACAGCGCCAACCATTCGTCTTCTCTAAGGCTCAAAAAGCGGCGATGTCAACCAAGCGCTTTTCATCTAGTACAATTCATTTGAATAGGAACCTTATTAGGCAGCAAGATTTCTGCACAGATGGACAAGGAACGATGAATCTATTCACCTCTATTATGTCGCCTTCTCTCCCCCGTCTGGCTTTCTTACCTTCTACCGATTTTTGCTCTCTTAATTTTTCCCGACTTACTTTCTACTTTGGGACGAGCTCTGTTTAAAGTCCTTTCTCCTTCCAGAGCACACACAGTCACGGCTGGCTAAGCTCTGCCTAATTAAATAGCTTTAGAATAATGGTATTTTATAATGATAGCTTTATAAAAAAATCCTCACCGGTGCTATGTTTAAGCAGAAAGAGAGAAGCATCCCTCCCCAGGGAAATCACAGCAGGAGTTTCTACAGCTCAGGCCAACTGCTCCGTTATGTAAGGTGGCATAATTATTACAGGTTTTATTAGAATTCAGATCCCGCAGCAGCCCCATTGTGTCATTAGGTGACAGTTTTTCCATTCGCAGCCGTCACCGAAAATGGTATTTTTCAAGGTCAGCGAGGATTGTCTCCTGCTGGAGAGAGATGCAATGCACGTTCCGGCAGTTAAAGGGTTATTGGCGATGGGCTTAACCAGGAGATGCGCTGAATAAAATGCGTCTTCTGTGTCACGCTGGGTAACGTGCGTCTGTGTGACACGTACAAAGCCGTGGAGTTCTGTAACACATGCTGAGCCGTGCAGGTATTTGTACTGGAACGGCGTGCGGCTATGTGACAGGAAAATTACAGGGTCTGTCATAGGAGCAATAATGTGTGCACAGATGTAACCTTTAATATCATTTTATTACTGTGTGCGATAATAAGTTATATGTATCTCGTGTTTGCCATTTGCATGGTGGTTGCTATTCATGTAGGAATATGTGTACTGTGCGGAATGTTGACTTTAGCAGCTGTTATGGATGTGTTTTTAGTATAGCTTATTCTATGTATTCTGTTTAGTTAGTTGTGGAATTTGAGTCTCTACATATAGCGATCATCCATAAAATTAAAAACACCTTGGTATTTCTTGTGAGGTGCGGACCCCATATCCCTGTAAGGTCCCCCCATGTGTGGTGTGAGGTGCGGCCTCCAAGGATGGGACTTGTTCCTCCAGCACATCCCACAGGTGATGGATGGGATGAGATCTGGGGAATCTGGAGGCCGGGTCACCACCTTGGTCTCTTTGTCCTGTACAATGTCTGCAGTGCGGCCCCCGGGGCATTATCCATTACATACATTAGGGGTCCTGCTGCCATGATGGGGGAACTTGGTGTGTACAATGGTTAGGTAGGTGGTCGGTGTCACAGTAAAATCCACATGATGCTAGGACACAAGGTCTCCAGCAGAACATTGCCCATCACACTGCCCCCGCCATCTTGTCTTCTTCCCATAGTGCATCCTGGTACCAGCTCTTCTCCAGGTAAGTGACCGGCTGTCCACATGATGGAGAACATGACCCATCAGGCCATGTACTTAATTCCATTGCTCCATGGGCTAGTTGCAATGTCCCACTGGAATCCATACAGAGTTTGTGGTTGAATGTCATGTGTTACATACCTTATGTTTAACCCTGAAGAAGTTTGAGAGGCCTATGAGGTCTTCCTTACAAGTATACAAGGTGGTTTTTCAACACTGGCTCATGAAACCTACACTAAGATTAAAGTGGGCCTCTGAGTGTAGTGCACATGCCTGATGTGAAATATAGTACCTGTGGGACAAGTCAAGATGTTCATACTACTGACCTCTGCCATGTTCAAGTATCTGGTACAGCCAACTATAGAAATTCATAGGTCTAGAAAACAAGGGTTAGAGTAAAGAAGGACTAGCAAATAGGATGTAGGCAGCAGACAAGAACATGTCTTAGGTTACCCTGCTTCAACCATCTAAACCTGTTTACTTTTATGTACAAGAACTCTGCCTCCATGTTGGGTGATTTCTTCTGACTACCAGTAAAATGAACCTTGAGTTGAGTTTTCAAGTTGCACCTTTGTCTAGTTTTTCTACTTGCAAGTGACATCAAGGGCACCACAAACACAACCAAATTACATACATGGAGCTTTCAAGGGAACAACTGATATCACCATCATTACTGTGCCACCTTACGGATGGTGAGGAATCCTTGTGGTCGCCCTCTTCCTACTGTCACCATTGTGGTTCAGCTTGTGACCAACACTAGATCTACCATTTTCACAAGTCTCCCTCCATTGGACTATGTGTGCTTCATATGGGCTGCTACATAGTTCTGATGCTCTCCTGCCCATTGTAGACACTTTCAGAGGTGGACTTATAAGTGTGCCAGGGCACTCTGGCCAGTTTGTAGCTGCTCAGCCCCATATACAACAAGCTGTGATGCTGACTTGTATGGTCTGACACCTTTCTATCATAGCCAGTAGGAACTTTTTCAGCAATTTGTTCTACAATTTCTGTTCTATGGAATGAGACCAGATACACTTTTGGTACCTATGACTCTGTCATTGGTCACTGGTTACCCTTCTTTGGAACACTAATGGTAAATACTAACCATTATGAAGGATGCAAAAACTTAAAGGAGTACTCCAGCCTTTGATGTGGGTCGGACTTACCTAGTTTCTTAGTTTTACCACTGACCAGTTTGGCATTCTTGTCTTTTCTTCTTACTTCTGATATTCAGGAGCATTTAGGACCAGGACAAGCCATCTTAACCAATCATTGGCCAAAATGGGACACTGCTGTGGCCAATGGTTGGCAAGTCCTGCTCCAGAAGTCTCATCTTGAAACAAGAAGAAGACTGGATTAAAGCTAATGGAATCAGTGGGGGACCTAAGGCTATGTTAGTTCCCTTGCCCCAGCTACAATACCCCTTAAAGCACCAGTACATCTCCAACTGTATCAACATTGCAAGTTTCATTTGTCTTTGCAGACATACTGCCTGGCAAATGTGTCTATTCACAAAAATACAAAAAGTGCGGCCATAGAATTCTCTGATCATCAATTCTCAGAGGAGACTCATCATAGCCATAAGTGGGACTACAATGTATACTGGAGTGTATACATTGTCATCAGTTGTGTACAGCAGCAGGTAGTGTTGCACAAGCATCAAAAAAGTGACCAGCCTTGTTCACATGGCCGAACCCGAACATTCTGCATTCAACTCCTGTTGTCTGGAGAAATTGGATGCTGCCAAGAAAACATGGATGCAACCTATGGACACACTCATGTTTTCAAGGACTCCCTAGGGCAGCATTCAATTTCCAAATTGAACGCCGAGTGTTTGGGTTTGACCATGTGGCCAAACCCAGACACTTTTGTGAAATTCTCTCAATATCAGCAACAGGGAATCTGGGTATAAATCAAAGTCCCCGCTCCTGTGTACATTCTGTGTGGCATGTTATGCCGATAGGGCACTGTACGGCAGAAGCACAGTTGAGCGCCATCAGTAGATGCCTGCTATGTCTAAGAAAGAAATAATTATATATGTATTTAACACCACAAATGACTTAATATTGGTTGTAACAAGAATAAGAGTAAACAAGACAAAGTAGTCATGTTCTGTTTCCTCCATTGTGTGTAAGAATGCCTGTAGAGTGTGATGGATAATCCAGCAGTAGATTGAAAAAATCATGTTTACGCAAGTCATCCTCGGCTCTTCTGGATGAGAATCTCATTGATGTAATTGTGGCATTGTGAAGTTGTTAATTGCATTACCTTGGTAAGATTACATTTGTGCTCGCCTCAGACTGCTGCCTCTGCTGCTGAATATCCAATTTTATACTCGGTGTGATGAGGTTTAATAACTTTTGCTTCTGCTCTGGAGAAAACCCATGACCTCCCTCATACATGAAACACATATCTAAGCTTTCTATATCAAAATAGGCCAGCTGTATGCTGATCACTCCAGTTATTAGACATTCACTGTCTCTCAGGATTATTCTACCGCTGAACAAATACAACGTTATCAGGGACAGTGATCAAAGTTTGCAAAATTTGCTTTACCGGCAATTTGCTGAATCAGGACTTTAGACTCATCTAGAGAATCACAATAATTAAAGGGGTTGTCCAGGCTTAGAAAAAAATAAAAAAAACCATCACAGTATTCTTTCGGACATGGTAACTCTCTAGTCCTCAGTTTGGGTTGGGATATTTGTAAGGACAGGAGGGTCAGTAATGTTAGGCTTAGTATTTATGGAAAGCTCTTAGGAAAGATTGGGGATAGCTAGCAAGGGTTAGTTTTTTTTTATAGTGCTCTGGAATCAAGGATGTTTTAATTTAATTATTTTTAATAAAAACACCACCACCAACAACAACACCATCACCATCAATGCCAACAACAACAACAACACCACCAACAACACCATCAGCAACAGCAACACCACCACTACCACCAACAACAACACCACCATCAGCAAAAACAACAAAACCAACACCACCATCAGCAGCAGCAGTAGCAGCAACACCAACACCACTATCAGCAGCAGCAACAACAACACCACTACCACCAACAACAACACCATAAGCAACAACAACGCCACCAACAACAACACCATCAGCAACAACAACAACAATGCCGCCGCCACCAACAACAACATCACCACCACCAACAAAAATAACACTAACAACACCACCACCACTAACAACACCACCTACAACAACAGCACCACAACTAACAACACCAAAAACAACAACAATACCAACAGCAACAATATCAACAACACCAACAACACCACCAACGACACCACCAACACCACCACCAACAATAACAATACAATAATATAGTTCATTGTAGTACCTTCTGCTTCAGTTCTTGACTCCCATCATCGTAATTCCTTTTTTCCATCAACAATTTATAATCATTGGGCCCCTGTAATTTATTGGTGAGTTTCTCTTCTCTTTTTTGTATCCGCCAATATTGATAGGTGCTTTGTATAGTATTTCTTGTGACTATTTGTCATACAACACAAGTGACAAACTGCGGCCCTCCAGCTGTTACAAAACCACAATTATTATCATGCCTTGTCAGATAATGCGTTGACATTGGTTGTCCAGGCGTGATGGGAATTGAAGCTTGCCAACAGCTGGAGGGTTGTGAGTTTGACACCCCTGTCATGCAATTCAGCTCTACTGTAAGTCTTGGTAGCACCTGAGTACTGCGAGCCAGGAAAGGCAATTGCAATAGGTGAAGTCCAGTTATGCCATTTTGACAGCACCTACAGTAAGTATATTGCAAAAGGTGATAAATGTCCATTGTGGGACAACCCCTTTGGCTTCAGTTAAGTTTTCATATGAAGAAACCCCATGAATTCCATATTTTTTATGCTTCGATAGATTATGATTCTACACAATGATTCCTTAGGTTGAAATGGATTTGAAATAGTAAAATCAAACCCTAAATCTGTAATAATGATGCCATTCAGAAAAATACTGGCCACATGAAATAAAAGTGTAGATATATGGACATTATGTATAAGGTTTCCCCACTTAGAACCCACTTCTGTTATCCACAGTAGGGGATATGCCTTTTCTTTTTTATTTGCATGATATAATAATTCATCCCTCTTGCTGATTACATCTGGTCTCTATGAGTTTACGTTGTCAGCATCAATGAGCTCAGGGGTAGACATAATATATAACCCAGTGGGTGAGTGGACCCCCTGCCGCTAGCAGCTATGCCATTGTCTATCAAATTGTGTGTAAGAGGCGAAGTTAATGGCGCACAATTACTGGAGGGTTGTAAGAGAAACAGAATGAGCCCATATACTGTACATAAGAATCTTTTGCCTTTTCTATCTGTCAGTGAATGAGATGAACAACCTGCTCTAGAAAGGGGTCACATAATTAAAGCCATCACAATTATTACACAATTATTTAACAATGAGAATCAGCAACGTTTCAGGAAACAATGAGTTCGAATTATTGTGGCTGCACATGGTACAGCCCGTTTATAAGGCTTAAAGGGATTTTCCAAGATTTCTGAATTGATGGCCTATCCTGAATATCTGATCGGTAGGGGGGCAACACCTGGCACTGTTTGCTAAAGCCATGGCGCCTATATATAGAGTAAAAAGCGATGGAAGTAGGAAGCTTTATACATCGTGTTTGACTGTGCTGGTTTAGTGTTAAGAGCTGATGCATGTGGGTGTCACCAACCAAACATTGATTGTCAACCAAACATTGATCTGAGGACTGGGCATCATTTTAAAAGTCTTATTAAATTTTTTTATTTTTATTTTTATGATTAGAAAAAAATAAAAATAAATCGGTCATGGTAGGGACTAGTGTTGAGTGGGCACTTAAATCCTCGAGTACTTGTTACTCAAGTCAAGCATTTTTCAATAAAATCAATGAGAGACTCTCAACCAAGTTGGCCCTGCTCGGCAAAGTGCCTGGTTGACCCATTACATTTCTCCTTTCTAATTTTCTTTGAAGGCATGTTTAATCGAAATATATATATATATATATATATATATATATATATATATATATATATATATATATATAAAATTATAGAGGTATTAGGTGATAGGACACTGGCGTTCTATTTCAACCTATGGCAGGAGAACTCCTCTGCTCATGACTTGTGTCTTCAGACCATCATATGAGTTTTCTATAATGTTTTTCTCTGTGTTCTCCTGAACTTCTGACCGGTAGCTTGTTTCTTTGGACCTCTGTTCTTTGGGTTGTGATCTGGACTATACATGACTAGTGTTGAGTGGACTTGGCTGAACTGTTCGGATTTGGAAACTATCTCCAACCGAAGAGCCTAATGTTTCCCTACCAAATTCACTAAATAATTTTAAAAAAATTGCTTTGTGTTCTCTTAGATACATCCCATCACCTATTTTTGATTACTTCAGGATTCTTACATTATTGCCTTATGTTTATTTGGCCTATTTATATGACATTTTTTTGCAATTTTCTACCCTTTCAGTATAAAGCATATTTTCACCAAGTCCTAGGATGCTTGTGACACACAGGAGCTACATGTCTGAGTGGTTCTACTTTCTGAATATAAATATCCATGAAGTTTTTTAGAAGTATTTTATTTCTTTATTTAGTAACTGAAGTTTTATGTCACTTTCTGCCTATGGCAAATCCCTGAATGTGTGGGAGAGATGGAGTAATTTATGCTGCCTGTCAAGCTGACTCTTACCGTATGTTTGCGGAGTCCATATCGTACTCGATTCCATTTCTGTATTTCTTCAATATTTAACTCATTTGACACCGGCTACTTAATTACGGAGTGAGAACTGGAGAAAAACAGCACAGCGACGGATAGACCTACCTGCAGCTCACAAGGGTTTTGTGAGGGGGGGGGGGGGGTATATGTATAAGTGAAAATATAGAGTGAAAGGATCTTATAGAGAATGTTCAGTGGATTCTTAAAATGAGGATCCATTTTTGATTTTGTACAACCCCACTATACCTTTAGGAATTTTAAATTTAGCGAAGCACTTTGAAAAAGACCATCTTAGTAAATTCCCCCATAAAGTTTGGCATCGCTTACATTCAAGAAAGTATATTTTTTTCTTTGAACACTTAAAGGGAATGTATAGTCAGAAAATGACCTATTCTTAAATAAAGTTCTAGTCATTTTTTTTTAATGTCTAGTGATTTCTTTTGTATTCTAATTTTCCTACCTTAATCTATATTATGAAGTAATTGTAAAATTTGCCCTTTTAATTTAGGTCTAAAACTAAGCTGAGACTTCCTGTTCTTTCCGTGATGATAAGGAGGAGGCTGCTGTAAAGTGATCTGTACAGCATTACAATGATAGGTGACACCAGTAAAAAGATAGCAACAGCAGATCCCTATGGTATGACCTCTTCAAAGGTCACAGACTACACCCATGATTCGGGCATTCTCCAGTTTCTGGTTGGTGGGGGAAATTGAAAAAGAAAATATGCTTACCACTTCCAGAGCCCACACTGGGCCACATCACGGAGCTCCCGACCATGCCGGCTGTCATCTTCTCCCCAGTTTGGGATACCTCATGACCCGGGATCCACTTTATAGACTGGTGGGTTTTAGCCCGCTCAGGACTTAGTGACTGCAGAGGTGTCCCGCCCTATTGACTTACTGGCTGAGCAGGGCACCCGTCAGCTGTGTTGTGATGTAGTCGGCAAGGCACTCAGCAGAAAGCCGGCGGGGTCCGGGAGTGGGAAGCAGGTCTGCGTGGGTCACGGGACAGGTGCTTATAACTTGTTTTTTTATTCCCCCCCCACCCCCCCACCCTCTATAATAAAAAAGTCAGTTTTTTTGTTTTTTTTTGCATGCCCCTTTTTTAAACCGAGGGCATGCTCATTTACAAACCGAAGGCATACCCCTTTAAATGGAAGCCACAGCTCTCTGTTTCAGTAGCATAAAAATAGTACATATACATTACCGACAAACCGTACACAATGGATGAAAAGCACGAGGGCAGTGATAGTTTACATAAAGATACATAATTTATTGCTTCCAGGCCTAGCCAGACTGTGTCATACCATCAATGTCTACAAGCGTATGGCAAGTAGGAAAAATCTTTATATCGTACAAGCAAAGGTTCGTCGCCTCTTTCTTTGATGTTTCTTGTTCTTCGTGGAAAGTAAATAAGATTATCTCATTAGCCGGGTGGCTAAAAGAGTGGGTCAGCCGCCGTGAGATGAAGGTGATCGGTTGAAGACAAGCGGTAGAAAATAATGATTCATTATTCAATGGCAATAACTAAGACCAAGTCTCCATAAAAAAAGGTAACAAAGCCAATTATGCAGCTTAATAACTTTGCCTGACACTCCTTCATCCCGACAAGACAAGACCCCCCCCCCCCTTTATTTTTTTGCCTGAAATAATATTTTCTCATTTTACCGGCTGCACGTTGAATCCGACACAATGAAAACATCTGACTGTGTTTTTGAGTTTGCTCGTAATTAGGTTCTCACAGATGGAAAGCATATTCATCCTTACAGTCCCATGTTGAGAATGTATGTGCGGATCTCAACCAGCTGCATGACTCATAGATCTGGCAATTAAACCTGGTCTGCTATCAGAGAGATGATTCTCTCGCTCCCGCGTTACTCACGACGAGTTGGCACGGGGGTAGTTCTTTATATCTGGGATTCATCAAAAATATTCTTAGCGATTTCATTTTTATTTTTAAAGACAATAACAAACGCAGCTCCTCCTTCCTCCCGTTCCCGTCGCTGATACATGATCGTAAATATTGTTCCTCCATTCTTGATGTGTCCTCGTGTAACTGTTTGGCTGGTCATTTCCAGAGCTCTGGCGGGAGGTGTACGATATCGGGGACAGATGTATTACTAAATAGATTTATCTGAATCGGCTACGTTCAGAAAAAGGAACACACGGAGCACTACATGTCTTGTTAATGACCCCCCCCACACACACATAATGCACATTCACCACTATTCCTGCTGTGTCATCTATTTCAGCCCAGCTCTGTTGCATCCATACATTTCATTATGTATCTTTATGTAAACTATCATTATCCTAGCGCATTGTGTTCAATATTGTTATTATGTATGTGTGCTATTTTTACAATAACCCCCTGTTGCGCACCGGGCGCTGAGGGTGAAGGTATATCTGTTTATCCTCATTGTCATTGCCATGCTGTTAGTTGTACATGGTAAGCCATTAAGAGAACTGAGGGCGTGGATACCAAACCTCCGAGAACCAATTTGACCCGCCCCCTGGCCGGCCTCCTCCACTGATAATCCTTAGAGGGGACAGGCAATCTGGGGGCCATAGTCTGACCCCCTGCACAGCGATCTGCTCTCGACTAGAGATGATCGAACAGGGCCGAAGTTCAGGTTCGTACGAACCTGAACCATCGGCATTTGACTCCAGCTGCCTTCCTGTACCATGGGGAAGGTGGAGACAGCCCAAGTACCGCTTCGAAAACAGAGATACAGCCTATTACCTCGCCCCCAGTGCTCCTAACTGCTTACGAGGAACAACTAACAGCACAGGAAAGGCGCTGAGGATGAAGGTAAAAGACATACTGCCTACTAGGAAGCTATCGTTCGTCTAACCTGCTGATAGTTCCCCTTTAATGCACACTCACCACCACTATTTCTGCTGTGTCATCATCATGTGTTTCATCCCAGCTCTGCTGTATCCACTCATTTCATGTATCTTGGTCACAGTGGCGGATTAAATGTACCCTGGGCCCCGGGCTGTCAACCCAACCTGGGCCCCCCCGGTCAATCTGCCCAAATTATAATCCGCTACTGATCCCCCACCCCCCTCGCTGTCCCCAATAAACACTGCCTGCCTCCCCTCCCTGCTGGCCCCAATAAACATAATGTTTGGTCCCTTGCTGCTACCCCCAGTAAGCATTGTCCACCCCACCTCCACTGCCCCCAATAAACATATTGCCACCTGGTTTCCTGCTGTTGCCCCCCTCCCCCCCCAGGTCACAGCAGCACAGAGGTTGTCAGGAGAGGAGAGGGCTGATCTTATAGGGAGGTCACAGGGTCACAGCAGCACAGAGGATGTCAGGAGAAGAGGATGCTAATCCTATAGGAGAGGTCCCGGCAGCACAGAGGATGTCAGGAGAGGAGGGTGCTGATCTTATAGGAGAGTTCCCAGCAGCACAGAGGATGTCAGGAGAGGAGGGTGCTGATCTTATAGGAGAGTTCCCAGCAGCACAGAGGATGTCAGGAGAGGAGGGTGCTAATCCTATAGGAGAGGTCCCAGCAGCACAGAGGATGTCAGGAGAGGAGGGTGCTAATCCTATAGGAGAGGTCCCAGCAGCACAGAGGATGTCAGGAAAGGAGGGTGCTAATCTTATAGGAGAGGTCCCAGAAGCACAGAGGATGTCAGGAGAGGAGGGTGCTGATCTATAGGGGAGGTCACAGCAGCACAGAGGATGTCAGGAGAGGGAAGTGCTGATCTATAGGAGAGGTCACAGCGTCCCAGCAGCACAGAGGATGTCAGGAGAGGAGGGTGCTGATCTATAGGGGAGGTGACAGCAGCACAGAGGATGTCAGGAGAGGAGGGGGCTGATCTATAGGAGAGGTCTGAGCAGCACAGAGGATGTCAGGAGAGGAGGGCGCTGATCTTATCGGGGAGGTCACAGGGTCACAGCAGCACAGAGGATGTCAGGAGAGGAGGGTGCTGATCTATAGGGGAGGTTACAGCAGCACAGAGGATGTAAGCTGGCCCCCTCTTCCCCCCTTATAGATGGTCCCCCTCTTCCCTCTCCCCCCCCTTATAGATGGTCCCCCTCTTCCCTCTCCCCCCTTATAGATGGTCCCCCTCTTCCCTCTCCCCCCCTTATAGATGGTCCCCCTCTTCCCTCTCCCCCCCTTATAGATGGTCCCCCTCTTCCCTCCCCCCCCCCCTTATAGATAGTCCCCCTCATTGCTGGCCCCCTCTTCCCTCTCCCCCCCTTTATAGATGGTCCCCCTCATTGCTGGCCCCCTCTTCCCTCTCCCCTCTCCCCCCTTAAAGATGGTCCCCCTCATTGCTGCCCCCCCCCCCTTATAGATGGTCCCCCTCATTGCTGCCCTCCCTTTATAGATGGTCCCCCTCATTGCTGCCCCCCATTATAGATGGCCCCCCTCATTGCTGCCCCCCCCTTTATAGAAGGTCCCCCTCATTGCTGCCCCCCTTTATAGATGGTCCCCCTCATTGCTGCCCCCCTTATAGATGGTCCCCCTCATTGCTGCCCCCCTTAAAGATGGTCCCCCTCATTGCTGCCCCCCCTTTATAGATGGTCCCCCTCATTGCTGCCCTCCCTTTATAGATGGTCCCCCTCATTGCTGCCCTCCCTTTATAGATGGTCCCCCTCATTGCTGCCCCCCCCTTATAGATGGTCCCCCTCATTGCTGCCCCCCCTTATAGATGGTCCCCCTCATTGCTGCCCTCCCTTTATAGATGGTCCCCCTCATTGCTGCCCTCCCTTTATAGATGGTCCCCCTCATTGCTGCCCCCCATTATAGATGGCCCCCCTCATTGCTGCCCCCCCTTTATAGAAGGTCCCCCTCATTGCTGCCCCCCCTTTATAGATGGTCCCCCTCATTGCTGCCCCCCTTATAGATGGTCCCCCTCATTGCTGCCCCCCCTTAAAGATGGTCCCCCTCATTGCTGCCCCCCCCTTAAAGATGGTCCCCCTCATTGCTGCCCCCCTTATAGATGGTCCCCCTCATTGCTGCCCTCCCTTTATAGATGGTCCCCCTCATTGCTGCCCCCCATTATAGATGGCCCCCCTCATTGCTGCCCCCCTTTATAGAAGGTCCCCCTCATTGCTGCCCCCCCTTTATAGATGGTCCCCCTCATTGCTGCCCCCCCTTTATAGATGGTCCCCCTCATTGCTGCCCCCCCCTTTATAGATGGTCCCCCTCATTGCTGCCCCCCTTATAGATGGTCCCCCTCATTGCTGCCCCCCCCTATAGATGGTCCCCCTCATTGCTGCCCCCCCTTATAGATGGTCCCCCTCATTGCTGCCCTCCCCTTATAGATGGTCCCCCTCATCGCTGCCCAACACCCCTTATAGATGGTCCTCCTCATTGCTGCCCCCCCTTATAGATGGTCCTCCTCATTGCTGCCCCCCCTTATAGATGGTCCCCCTCATTGCTTCCTCCCCCTTATAGATGGTCACCCTCATTGCTGCCCCCCCCATATAGATGGTCCCCCTCATTGCTGCCCCCCCCTTATAGATGGTCCCCCTCATCGCTGCCCAACCCCCCTTATAGATGGCCCCCTCATTGCTGCCCCCCCCTTATAGATGGTCCCCCTCATTGCTGTCCCCCCCTTATAGATGGTCCCCCTCATTGCTGCCCCCCCTTATAGATGGTCCTCCTCATTGCTGCCCCGCCCTTATAGATGGTCCCCCTCATTGCTGCCCCCCCTTATAGATGGTCCCCCTCATTGCTGCCCCCTCCTTATAGATGGTTCCCCTCATCGCTGCCCAACCCCCCTTATAGATGGTCCTCCTCATTGCTGCCCCTACTTATAGATGGTCCCCCTCATTGCTGCCCCCCTTATAGATGGTCCCCCTCATTGCTGCCCCCCCTTATAGATGGTCACCCTCATTGCTGCCCCCCTTTATAGATGGTCCCCCTCATTGCTGCCGCCCCCTTATAGATGGTCCCCCTCATCGCTGCCCAACCCCCCTTATAGATGGTCCCCCTCATTGCTGCCCCCCCCTTATAGATGGTCCCCCTCATCGCTGCCCAACCCCCCTTATAGATGGTCCTCCTCATTGCTGCCCCCACCTTATAGATGGTCCCCCTCATTGCTGCCCCCCCTTATAGATGGTCCCCCTCATTGCTGCCCCCCCTTATAGATGGTCCTCCTCATTGCTGCCCCCCCCTTATAGATGGTCCCCCTCATTGCTGCCCCCCCCCTTATAGATGGTCCCCCTCATTGCTGCCCCCCTTTATAGATGGTCCCCCTCATTGCCGCCCCCCCCCCCCCGCAGATAACACACAACAAAAAAAAAACAACAACACAACAGTACTCACCTGCCATCCGTTCCCCCGTCGAGCCTCCTGGTCTGTCCCCGTCTGATGAGCGGCTGCCGGGGGTGTCCCGTCCTATCCCCGGCAGCTCGCGCATCAGAGAGCTCCCCGTGCGCCGGAAGTCATAGCCACAGGCGCACGGGGAGCTCACTGATGCGCGCACTGCCGGGGATAGGACGGGACACCTCCGGCAGCCGCGCATCAGCCGGGGGACAGATGAACTCTTGTGGCCGCAAGCAAAATAATGCTTGCGGTCACAAGAGAGTCACCCGCAGTAGCGGATTATAATGTGGGCGGCGTGGCATGGCCCCCCCGGAGCCTCGGGCCCCGGGTGGCCGCCCAAACCGCCTATATTATAATCCGCCACTGCTTGGTCATCCACAGTTTGACTTTCAGATTGCAGACTGCATCCTCTCCCTTTCAAATCTGCTATTAATCCCATAATGCATCAGCACAGCGTCACAAGGAAATCTGGTGTCAGTACCATCTCTGCCTGCTGGAATTACAGTGTGATAAGCCTCATGTCTATGATAAGAGCCTATAAGTAAAGAGTGAGGGAGACTGAACTGTCATCAAATTTATTATAATTATGTGGCAGGAGTTGTAGTAATTGTGATGGGTGTGTAATGTTTGTTGGGGGGGGGGGGGGGGGGGGGCTGGTCTGCCGCCTTCCCCTCCATACAGCTGTGTGGAACAGTCCATGTGGCTTTATCATATAGGAAGTTCTGGCTAAGTTGGTGACACATGGGAGCACAAAAACCCATATAATTTCCAGGGGTCACCATGAGATCACATGAACAAACAACACTGTGCATTATGACTTGCTCTCCTTACATTCACCGAGCACCCAGTCTTGCGTACGGTCACTGGATAGTGTGACATAAAATGTGTCACATAATAGTACCACGCTTCGCCGGGCCACTCACATGCACACGCAGGCACATACAGTTGCCTTCATGGTGCCAACTACGCCGCTGAGAGCAGGGACTCCTGTCTTTGACAGCAGTCCTCGCTTCTATAGGTACTGTCTGCCATGCCTATGCTTGCCTAGCCCAGTAAATGTTAACTGAGTAGTGAGGCATCCCATGTATGCTCAGCATCCCAGTGTACAGGAGCAGGGACTCCTGCCATTTTTACAGGAGTCCCTGCTACTGTACATACCTTCTGTGCAATTCACTCAAAATAAATCTCAAAAGTTTCATTCTTAGATACATTTGACTTTCCTTTAAATTATGAACACATATTATCACTTCAATCTATTCTCTCTTGTCTAGTTACTATTGCCATAAGATGCCTACCAGCTAACTGGCCATGCTCACTGTATAGACAGAAAGGAAGGTATAATTAGACTAGCTCGTATGATATAATTGGCAATAATACACCACTGTCTGACGCCTGCTCATTCAACTCATAAATGTTTCCTTTTTTAGTATAATAATGCCCAGCTAGAGGATGCACAACGCGTTTCCAATCCATATCGGATTCTTCTCAGGTAAGGTAAAAGATGCCTCGCCAACATTATAGCATTAATCCTATATATATATATATATATATAATATATCTATATCATAAAAATCAAAGTCTGTCTGTCCTTCTGTCTGTCTGTCTCTCTGTCCTCTGTAGATTTCCAAACGCCTGAACCGTTTGACCCCAAATTTGGCACACAGATACATTGGCTGCCCGGGAAGGTTATTGCGAAGGTCCCGTCCCCGCCAGATGTACAGGAGGGGAGGGGGAGGGGGAAGAGCGGCGCCCCATAGAGATGAATGGGAAAATCTCCTCACTGCAAACACAGGTGATATAATTAGCTGCAGCAGACACGGCAGTTGGAGCCTTAGCAACCAATAGGATTACTGCTTTCATTTTCACAGGGAGCAATGGTTGCTAGGGAAGCTGCCTCACAACATCCACAGTAATAACTGGTAGACCCCCTACTCCATCTATACAGTACATGTATATACAGGACCCCCTACTCCATCTATACAGTACATGTATATACAGGAGCCCCTACTCCATCCATACAGTACATGTATATACAGGACCCCCTACTCCATACATACAGTACATGTATATACAGGACCCCCTACTCCATCTATACAGTACATGTATATACAGGACCCCCTACTCCATCTATACAGTACATGTATATACAGGACCCCCTACTCCATCTATACAGTACATGTATATACAGGACCCCCTACTCCATCTATACAGTACATGTAAATACAGGGCCCCCTACTCCATCTATGCAGTACATGTATATACAGGGCACTACAAGTATACCAAACTGTAACTGGCTAACATTGCCACACCAGACCTGACCAATACCGCCATACTGTGACTGGATAACACTGTCATACCAGACCTGACCAATACCGGCAAACTGTGACTGGGTAACACCGCCACACCAAACCTGACCAATACCGCCATACTGTGACTGGATAACACCGCTATACCAGACCTGACCAATACCACCATACCGTGACTGGATAACACTGTCATACCAGACCTGACCAATACCGCCATACTGTGACTGGATAACACCGCCATACCAGACATGACCAATACCGACACACTGTGACTGGATAACACCCCCATACCAGACATGACCAATACCGACACACTGTGACTGAATAACACTGCCATACAGGTAAGTACAACCCTGCAGGTATACAGGACACTACAGGTATGCAGGACCCCAAAACTATACACTACAGGTGCATGGGACCTCCATAAAACTATATACTACAGGTATACAGGACCCCAAACTTTACACTACAGGTATAAAGGACCCCAAAAATATACACTACAGGTATACAGGACCTCCACCAACTATATACTTCAGGTATACAGGACCTCCACCGACTATATACTACAGGTATACAGGACCCCAAACTATACACTACAGGTATACAGGACCCCAAAACTATACACTACAGGTATACAGGAACTTCACCAACTATATACTACAGGTATATAGGACCTCAAACTATACACTACAGGTATACAGGACCTCAAAACTATACACTACAGGTATACAGGACCTACACCAACTCTATACTACAAGTATACAGGACCCCAAATATACTACAGGTATACAGGAACTCCACCAGCTATATGCTACAGGTATATAGGACTATACAAACTATACACTACAGGTATACAGGACCTCCACCAACTCTATACTATAGTTATACAGGACCCTCAAACTATTCACTACAGGTATACAGGACCCCCGAACTATATACTACAGGTATACAAGACCTCCACCAATTATACACTACAGGTATCCAGGACCCTAAAACTATAAACTACAGGTATACAAGACCTCCACCAACTATACATTACAGGTATACAGCACCAACTATATACTACAGGTATATAGGACCCAACTATATAGCACCAACTATACTACAGGTATATAGGACCCCAAACTATACACTACAGGTATACAGGACCTCAAAACTATACACTACAAGTATACAGGACCTGCACCAACTCTATAATACAGGTATACAGCACCTTCACCAACTCTATACTACAAGTATACAGGACCCCAAATATACTACAGGTATACAGGAACTCCACCAGCTATATACTACAGGTATATAGGACCCCAAACTATACACTACAGGTATACAGGACCTCCACCAACTCTATACTATAGTTATACAGGACCCTGAAACTATTCACTACAGGTATACAAGACCTCAACCAATTATACACTACAGGTATCCAGGACCCTCAAACTATAAACTACCGGTATACAAGACCTCCACCAACTATACATTACAGGTATACAGCACCAACTATATACTACAGGTATACAGGACCCCCGAACTATACAGTACAGGTATACAGGACCTTCACCAACTGTACACTACAGGTATACAGGACCTCCCTCAACTATACACTACAGGTATACAGCCCCCCCAACTACACACTACAGGTATGCGAGACCCCTAAAAACTATACATTTTGGGTATACAGAACCCCTCCAACTATGCACTACAGGTATACACTAATTCCACTGATTAACTCAGATGAAACAATACCTTCAGCTTGGCCTCCTGGGCACCTTAGAACAAATCTAATTAACACACTGACACTTTATACCCGGGCAGCGCCGGGTACATTTTCTAGTCTATATCATAAAAATCAAAGTCTGTCTGTCTGTCTGTCCTTCTGTCTGTCTGTCCTTCTGTCTGTCCTCTATAGATTTCCAAACGCCTGAACGGTTTGACCCCAAATTTGGCACACAGATACATTGGGTGCCCGGGAAGGTTATTGCGAAGGTCCCGTCCCCGCCAGATGTACAGGAGGAAAGGGGGAGGGGAAAGAGAGGCGCCCCATAGAGATGAATGTGAAAATCTCCTCACTGCAAACACAGGTGATATAATTAGCTGCAGCAGACACGGCAGTTGGAGCCTTAGCAACCAATAGGATTACTGCTTTCATTTTCACAGGGAGCAATGGTTGCTAGGGAAGCTGCCTCACAACATCCACAGTAATAACTGGTAGACCCCCTACTCTATCTATACAGTACATGTATATACAGGAGCCCCTACCCCATCTATACAGTACATGTATATACAGGACCCCCTACTCCATCTATACAGTACATGTATACAGGACCCCCTACTCCATCTATACAGTACATGTATATACAGGACCCCCTACTCCATCTATACAGTACATGTATACAGGACCCCCTACTCCATCTATACAGTACATGTATATACAGGGCACTACAGGTATACCAAACTGTGACTGGGTAACACTGCCACCCCAGACCTGACCAATACCGCCATACTGTGCTGGATTACACTGTCTTATCAGACCTGACCAATACCACCATACTGTGAATGGATAACACCGCCACACCAGACCTGACCAATACCGCTATACTGTGCTGGATAACACTGTCATACCAGACCTGACCAATACCGCCATACTGTGACTGGATAACACTGCCATACCAGACCTGACCAATACCGCCATACTGTGACTGGATAACACTGCCATACCAGACCTGACCAATACCGGCAAACTGTGACTGGGTAACACCGCCATACCAGACCTGACCAATACCGCCATACCCCCCTCGAAAAGACACCAGATTTTCTGGCAAGTCTGAACGGGAGGGTACTGCTCCTCTGCAAGGTGCTACCCTATGCACCAGACCATGGGTGCCTAATGGTAAATACGACCCTACAGGTATACAGGACACTACAGGTATGCAGGACCCCAAAACTATACACTAGAGGTGCACGGGACCTCCACCAACTATATACTACAGGTATACAGGACCCCAAACTTTACACTACAGGTATACAGGACCCCAAAACTATACACTACAGGTATACAGGACCTCCACCAACTATATACTTCAGGTATACATGACCTCCACCAACTATATACTACAGGTATACAGGACCCCAAACTAAACACTACAGGTATACAGGACCCCAAAACTATACCCTACAGGTAAACAAGAACTCCACCAACTATATACTACAGGTATACAGCACCTTCACCAACTCTATACTACAGGTATACAGGACCCCAAAGCTATATACTACAGGTATACAGGAACTCAACCAACTATATACTACAGGTATATAGGACCCCAAACTATACACTACAGGTATACAGGACCTCCACCAACTCTATACTATAGTTATACAGGACCCTCAAACTATTCACTACAGGTATACAGGACCCCCGAACTATATACTACAGGTATACAAGACCTCCACCAATTATACACTACAGGTATCCAGGACCCTCAAACTATAAACTACAGGAATACAAGACCTCAACCAACTATACATTACAGGTATACAGCACCAACTATATACTACAGGTATACAGGACCCCTGAACTATACAGTACAGGTATACAGGACCTCCCTCAACTATACACTACAGGTATACAGCCCCCCCCCAACTACACATTACATGTATACAGGACCCCCCCAACTATACACTATAGGTATACAGCCCCCCAACTATGCATTACAGATATGCGAGACCCCTAAAAACTATACATTGTGGGTATACAGAGCCCCTCCAACTATGCACTACAGGTATACACTAATTCCACTGATTAACTCAGATGAAACAATACCTTTAGCTTGGCCTCCTGGGCACCTTAGAACAAATCTAATTAACACACTGACACTTTATTCCCGGGCAGTGCCGGGTACATTTTCTAGTATATATATCTATATCATAAAAATCAAAGTCTGTCTGTCTGTCTGTCTGTCTGTCCTTCTGTCTGTCTGTCTGTCTGTCCTCTATAGACTTCCAAACGCCTGAACCGTTTGACCCCAAATTTGGCACACAGATACATTGGGTGCCCGGGAAGGTTATTGCGAAGGTCCCGTCCCCACCAGATGTACAGGAGGGGAGGGGGAGGGGAAAGAGAGGCGCCCATAGAGATGAATTGGAAAATCTCCTCACTGCAAACACAGGTGATATAATTAGCTGCAGCAGACACGGCAGTTGGAGCCTTAGCAACCAATAGGATTACTGCTTTCATTTTCACAGGGAGCAATGGTTGCTAGGGAAGCTGCCTCACAACATCCACAGTAATAACTGGTAGACCCCCTACTCCATCTATACAGTACATGTATATACAGGACCCCCTACTCTATCTATACAGCACATGTATATACACGACCCCCTACTCCATCTATACACTACATGTATATACAGGACCCCCTACTACATCTATACAGTACATGTATATACAGGACCCCCTACTCCATCCATACAGTACATGTATATACAGGACCCCCTACTCCATCTATACAGTACATGTATATACAGGACCCCCTACTCCATCTATACAGTACATGTATATACAGGACCCCCTACTCCATCTATACAGTACATGTATATACAGGGCCCCCTACTCCATCTATACAGTACATGTATATACAGGACCCCCTACTCCATCTATACAGTACATGTATATACAGGGCCCCCTACTCCATCTATACAGTACATGTATATACAGGACCCCCTACTCCATCTATACAGTACATGTATATACAGGACCCCCTACTCCATCTATACAGTACATGTATATACAGGACCCCCTACTCCATCTATACAGTACATGTATATACAGGACCCCCTACTCCATCTATACAGTATATGTATATACAGGACCCCCTACTCCATCTATACAGTACATGTATATACAGGGCCCCATACTCCATCTATACAGTACATGTATATACAGGACCCCCTACTCCATCTATACAGTACATGTATATACAGGACCTCCTACTCCATCTATACAGTATATGTATATACAGGACCCCTACTCCATCCATACAGTACATGTATATACAGGGCCCCTTACTCCATCTATACAGTACATGTATATACAGGACCCCCTACTCCATCCATACAGTACATGTATATACAGGACCCCCTACTCCATCTATACAGTACATGTATATACAGGGCCCCCTACTCCATCTATACAGTACATGTATATACAGGACCCCCTACTCCATCTATACAGTACATGTATATACAGGGCCCCCTACTCCATCTATACAGTACATGTATATACAGGACCCCCTACTCCATCTATACAGTACATTTATATACAGGACCCCCTACTCCATCTATACAGTACATGTATATACAGGACCCCCTACTCCATCTATACAGTACATGTATATACAGGACCCCCTACTCCATCTATACAGTATATGTATATACAGGACCCCCTACTCCATCTATACAGTACATGTATATACAGGGCCCCCTACTCCATCTATACAGTACATGTATATACAGGACCCCCTACTCCATCTATACAGTACATGTATATACAGGGCCCCATACTCCATCTATACAGTACATGTATATACAGGACCTCCTACTCCATCTATACAGTACATGTATATACAGGACCCCCTACTCCATCTATACAGTACATGTATATACAGGACCCCCTACTCCATCTATACAGTACATGTATATACAGGACCCCCTACTCCATCTATACAGTACATGTAAATACAGGACCCCCTACTCCATCTATACAGTACATGTATATACAGGACCCCCTACTCCATCTATACAGTACATGTATATACAGGGCACAACAGGTATACCAAACTGTGACTGGGTAACACTGCTACACCAGACCTGACCAATACCGCCATACTGTGCTGGATAACACTGTCATACCAGACCTGACCAATACCACCATACTGTGACTGGATAACACTGCCAGACCTGACCAATACCGCCATACTGTAACTAGATAACACCTCCATACCAGACCTGACCAATACCGCCATACTGTGACTGGGTAACACCGCCACACCAGACCTGACCAATACCGCCATACTGTGACTGGATAACACTGCCACACCAGACCTGACCAATACCGCCATACTGTGACTGGATAACACTACCATACCAGACCTGACCAATACCGCCATACTGTGACTGGATAACACTGTCATACCAGACCTTAACAATACCGCCATACTGTGACTGGATAACACTGTCATATAAGACCTGACCAATACCGCCATACTGTGAATGGATAACACCGCCACACCAGACCTGACCAATACCGCTATACTGTGCTGGATAACACTGTCATACCAGACCTGACCAATACCGCCATACTGTGACTGGATAACACTGCCATACCAGACCTGACCAATACCGCCATACTGTGCTGGATAACACTGTCATACCAGACCTGATCAATACCGCCATACTGTGACTGGATAACACTGCCATACCAGACCTGACCAATACCGGCAAACTGTTACTGGGTAACACCGCCACACCAGTCCTGACCAATACCACCATACTGTGACTGGATAACACCATCATATCAGACCTAACCAATACTGCCATACTGTGACTGGATAACTCCGCTATACCAGACCTGACCAATACCACCATACCGTGACTGGATAACACCGCCGCACCAGACCTGACCAATACCGCCATACTGTGACTGGATAACACCCCCATACCAGACATGACCAATACCGACACACTGTGACTGAATAACACTGCCATACGGGTAAATACAACCCTGCAGGTATACAGGACACTACAGGTATACAGGACCCCAAAACTATACACTACAAGTGCACGGGACCTCCACAAAACTATATACTACAGGTATACAGGACCCCAAACTTTACACTACAGGTACACATGACCCCAAAACTATATACTACAGGTATACAGGACCTCCACCAACTATATACTTCAGGTATACAGGACCTCCACCAACTATATACTACAGGTATACAGGACCCCAAACTATACACTACAGGTATACAGGAACCCAAAACCATACACTACAGGTATACAGTACCTACACCAACTCTATAATACAGGTATACAGTACCTTCACCAACTCTATACTACAAGTATACAGGACCCCAAATATACTACAGGTATACAGGAACTCCACCAGCTATATACTACAGGTATATAGGACCCCAAACTATACACTACAGGTATACAGGACCTCCACCAACTCTATACTATAGTTATACAGGACCCTCAAACTATTTACTACAGGTATACAAGACCTCCACCAACTATACATTACAGGTATACAGCACCAACTATATACTACAGGTATACAGGACCCCCAAACTATACAGTACAGGTATACAGGACCTTCACCAACTGTACACTGCAGGTATACAGGACCTCCCTCAACTATACACTATAGGTATACAGCCCCCCCAACTATGCACTACAGATATGCGAGACCCCTAAAAACTATACATTGTGAGTATACAGAACCCCTCCAACTATGCACTACAGATATACACTAATTCCACTGATTAACTCAGATGAAACAATACCTTTAGCTTGGCCTCCTGGGCACCTTAGAACAAATCTAATTAACAAACTGACACTTTATACTCGGGCAGCGCCGGGTACATTTCTAGTATATATATATATATATATATATATATATATATATATATATATATGTGATATTTCTAGAACTAGATGCTCCTTCCATTAATAGAATCAACACCTTTTCATTGAGGCCATGTTTTCTATCACTGAGCCAAGTCCACAGCTTGGGGTGGTCTGTAAACAATTTCTTTTTTTAATCCACTGAAAAAGAGGCCGTGTCACTCACCGAACTTGTAGACTTGCAGAACTTTATTCCATTAAAAGCAAAGTAAGGGACGGTGACAGGTGATTGGGCTAAAGCTGTTTCATACTCACAATCAATGCATTTCGTCTCGGCCCCATGTGTCACCGGCATGTACCGCCCGTTTAGAGTTAAAAACAAAGGGGGAGATTTATCAAACAGGGTGTAAAGTGAAACTGGCTCAGTCGCCCCTAGCAACCAATCAGATTCCACCTTTCATCCCTCACAGGCTCTCTGGAAAATGAAAGGTGGAATCTGATTGGTTGCTAGGGGCAACTGAGCCAGTTTCACATTACAACAGTTTCACTTTTCACTTTGATAAATCTCTTCCTATATACTGTTCTTACAATAATAAACCCCCTATTACACAGGGCGATGGAGAGGAACAAACAAGCGCTGTCAGGGCATTGTTGGTGCGATTACACATGTCGGCAGTGAGCATATCTCTGCCATCTAGGTCGTTTGTCTTTCAACATCGTTGGTGTCGGCTGATTGTTGTCTTCTATTACATGAGACAATTATCGTCCGTAACTGCCGATATCGTCCAAATACAGCCGATAATTGTTTCATGTAATAGGCACTTTATTACTAACTTTTCAAAAACAGCTCAAGGCTATGTTCACACAATGTCATTTTGTGCCCATCTGTATGGAAAGCCGTCTTTTCATAATTACGGATGCAAATAATGAACTTAATTATTTGAGGCGTAATTAGCAAAAGACGGCTGTCTTTTGCTGTCAGGACGACAGCCGCCTGAAAAAACAACAGGAAACAACCATTGTGTGAACATAGCCTAAAGGTAATATATTATTTATTTTTTATTACCTAAACCAGATACTGATATATTCATCTATTTGTATTTTCTAATTTAGTTACTTTTTTTTTTCATTCTATTTTAACAATAGTGACTGACAGGGAGGGAGCCAATTGCTCCCTTTCTGTCAGTGCTACTCCTGCACAGTAACTATGAGCGCTCGTTACGAACGCTCATAGTTACTTTGCAGAGGGGAGCAGCGCAGCTCAGTATACAGGTATATTGAGCTGAAGCCGGGGTCCGGACAGCTGGCCTCCGCGGTCCGCCAGTTGAGGACCCCTGGTCTATTTAATGGAGCACCATAACTAGGAGAGCAGACGGTAGCACTCTTCATTATGCCTGACACAAGTGTATTTTTCGAGCCTTCCTCGATTATGTTGTGTACACAATAACCTGACAAGAAAATTGCACATGGAGAGTAAACCTGTAGATAATGAGATATAGTCCGCTGGGAGGAAAGTTCAGAAATGGCGCGCACTGAAAACATTTTCTGTATCAGCGCTTAATCAATGTCATTTATCTTACACAAATTGTTATCCAAAGAAGGTTCACGTCCCGTCACCTGGAGAATCGGACAAATTCCTCTTCATACAACCGCTCATATGGAAGGAGTCAATGTACACGAGTCAAAGCTTAGGACAATAATAGCGTAATTATCTGGACATGCTACATGCTATCTCCACACAGAGCTTCATGCATCCTCACAGGAGCTTGGGTTTCCCCCCCCCCCAAGTTATATTTGAAAAATTACAACAAAGAGTTAGAATTGGTTTAAGATAAAAGGCCGGTACCATCACAGGGGATTGGAGGGGGGGATGGAAAGACATCAAAGCAAAATCAATGATCTAGCAGGAAAATTAATATTACAAGATCCAGCAACTCCAACTGTGAAGCATAGCTTGTGAGTCATAAAGCAACAGGGGCCAGGGAAGGCAGACATATTCTGTACCTGAGACCTGCGGGAGGGGAGCCGAGGCAGCACACGACTGTAAAAAGAACGCTTGTTTCTTCAATGTTGTCAATACGATTCACTTCAATTAAGTCCTTAGAAATCAAAGGTGGAGATGTTTAATCCCGAGATTAACAGTTGTCATCTATTTACAGGATAGGTGACGACTATCAGTGGGAGTCGCACCACTTAGGCCCATCATGATAATGGAGGTCCCTTGTTTCCCAAGTAAATGGAGCGAGGGGGAGTATATGCCCAACTTGTATGGGATTTCCAAAGATAGCAGAGTAGAGTGTCCTTAGAGTTAGAGATGAGAGAACCGAACCTGCTGAACCCAAATTTGAACTTTTGATATCGAACCGAACTTTCTGCAAAGTTTGGAGGGGTTTGACAAGATGGCGCCACTCATAAAAATAAATAAATTAACATATTCTCACCTGTCTGTGGTCCCCCGGTGTCTTCTATGGTGAAGGCCCACTCAGCCAATCACAGGCTCACTAGGACGGGGCAGCACCACAGCCTGTGATTGGCTGAGCAGGCTGTCACTCTTGTCTCTACAGTGACAGCCCACTCAGCCAATCACCTGTTGAGTAGGACGGAGCAGAACTGGCTGAGCAAGCTGTGACTCTTGTCTCTAGAGTGTCAGCCCACTAAACCAATCACAGGCCGTGGTGCTCTCCTGTCCCAGGACGCCTGTGATTGGCTGAGCGGGCTGTCACTATAGAGAAAAGAGTGACATCCCGCTCAGCCGATCACAGGTCGTGGTGCTATCCCGTCCCAGTCAGCCTATGATTGGCTGAGCGGGCTGTCACCTCTGAGACAAGACTAACAGCCTGCTCAGCTAATCACAGGCTGATTAGGATGGGACAGCACTATGATCTGTGATTGGCTGAGTGAGCCTTCACCGTAGAAGAAGGACTCCAAGGGAGCACAGACATGTAAGTATAAGGAGAGGCCTTTAGAAACAGCATTAAAACAGCTAAAAACCTGCAATTGTTGAGCTGTTTTAATGTGGGTCCTTTGAGTTTGGTTCGGCACAAATCTGAAACTTACATTAAAGTTTGTTGACCCTGCTGAACCAAACTTTTGCAAAGTTGGCTCATACGCCTTCAATAACTGAGGGGCAAACAACTCTGTTTTCTGTCCCATCCTCCCGTCCTCCTCTCTATATACAGGAATGTTCAGTGTGGCTAAACATTCCTGTGATCTCTATGGGGAGGGGTAAGTCGCAGCCAGAGAGCTCTAACTATGGCTTATCTCTCCCTGAGCAAAGGGGTCAAATGGGGATTTTCCATCACGCCGATCCCTATCTTCAATTACATAATCTGTCTTAGGTCAATTGGAAGCTGCCCCATACACTGTATAGCGTCAGCCAAACCCGGTGCTCTTCCCATTCCTTTGGCATCCTAATATATATGCCTGTTATGCTGCGTTTACACTGAACGATTATCACGCGAATTTGCACGATAACGATCAAATTTGAACGATAATCGTATGTGTAAACGCTGCAAACGATCAAACGACGAATTAGAAATCGTTCATTTTGATCTTACAACATGTTCTAAAATCATCGTTCGTAAAAAAATTTGCAGATCGTTCCGTGTAAACAGTCGTTCGCCGATTTAACCGATGTGTGAGATAGGCTTAAGCGATCACAAAACGATTACAAAAACGATTGCAAAAAGAATTTCCGTACGATATATCGTACCTTCTAAACACTGACCGTTATGAAAAATAAATCGTTACTCCGACATCGTTAATCGTATGATCGGGCCAATTATCGTTTCGTGTAAACGCAGCATTAGCACAGATGGTGGTGCTTTCTCTTGCAATGCTAAATTTATTCAAGTATAACAAAACCTTGTATGCGTTCCGACCAACACTGTCTTTTTCAACAGGTGTTGCTGCTGTTGAAAAAGACTGTGTTGGTCGTAACGTGTGCCATGTGGTAACATGCATGAATAAATTTCAGATTGCAAGAGAAAGCGAGTGCCAGGATCCTTCTTACATTAAGTTACAGAGACAGACCCACCAAACTTAGATAATGCAGTCGATATTGACCATTGACATCAATGACTAAGGGTCCAATTAACCCCTTAAGGACAGAGCCTGAAATGACCTTAATGACAGAGACAAATTTTATGAATATGACCAGTGTCACTTTATTCATTAATAACTTCGGGATGCTTTTACCTATCCGGCTGATTCTGAGATTGTTTTCTCGTGACATATTGTAATTTACATTTCTGGTAAATTGGAGTCGATACTCATAACGAATCTTTATGAAAAAAGCCCAAATAATGTGAAAAAATGTGAAAAAATGCATTTTTCCAAATTTGAAACTTTTTTGCTTATACAGAAAGTGGTTATACCACATAAATTATATATTAAATAGCATTAGCAACATGTCTAATTTATGTTGGCGGCACTTATTAAACGATCTTTCATTTTTTTAGACAATAGGAAGCTTAAAACATTAGCAGCAAATTTCCAAATTTTCAGTAAAATTTCAAAATCAGATATTTTTAGGGACCTGTTCAGGTTTAAAGTGTATTTGAGGGGCCTGTATGTTAGAAAGCCCCACAAAGCACCCCATTTCAGAAACTGCACCCCCCACACTCTGCAAAAGCATATCCAGAAAGTGTTTTAACCCTTTAGGGGAGTCACAGAAATAAAAGCCAAGTGTGAAAAAACTTGAAAATTTTAATTTTCTGTGCAGAGATTTTATTGTAATCCAATATTTTTCATAATTATAAACCTATTACCAGAGAAATGCACCCCAATAATTATTGCCCCGTTTCTGCAGTTTATAGAAATACCCCATATGTGGCCCTATTGCGCTATTTGACCCAACCACAAGCCTCAGATATAAAGGAGCGCCTAGTGAATTTCAATGCCTCCGTTATATTTGGTCATTTTTGACTGTACCACTTCAGGTTGGCAGAGGCTCTGGGGTGCCAAAACCTAAAAAACACCCATAAAGGGACACCATTTAGAAAACTACACCCTCAAGGAATGTAACAAAAGGTGCGGTGAGCATTTGGACCCTACAGGTGCTTCACAGATTTTCCAAACAATATGGCGTGAAAAAAGAAAAAATTATTCTTTACACTAAAACGTTGTTCTAGCCTTCAATTTTTCATTTTCTTAAAGGGTTAAGAGGAAAAAAAAGACACAAAATGTGTAGCGCAGTTTCTCCTGAGTACGGAAATACCCCACATGTGGCGATAAAGTGCCAAGGGGGTGTAGGACGAGCCTCCAAAGGGAAGGAGCGCCAATTGGCTTTTGGAAGCTGAATTTCACTGGAAAGGATTTCAAGGGCCATGTCGCAGTTACAGAGCCCCCGTGCTACCAAGACACTGGAAACCCCCCACAAGTGACCCCATTCTGGAAACTACACCCCTCAAGGAATCTAACAAGGGGTGCAGTGAGCATATGGACCCCACTGGTGACGGGCACAAATGTGGAACAATGTGACGTGAAAGGGAAAATTTTCATTTTTTCACATTCATGGCACAAATGTGCCCGTCATCAAGGGGTCCATATCCTCACTGCACCCCTTGTTAGATTCCCTGAGGGGTGCAGTTTCCAGAATGGTGTCACTTGTGGGGGGTTTCCAGTGTTTTGGCAGCACGAGGGCTCTGTAAATGCGACATGGCGTTCATCATCCATTCTAGCCAAATCCAACCTCCAAAATCCAAATGGCGCTCCTTCCCTTCGGAGGCTTGCCCTGCGCCCACATGGCGCTTTATGTCCACATGTCTGGTATTTACGGGCTCAGGGGAAATTGCTCTACACATTTTGTTTTTTTTTCCCTCTTTTAACCCCTTGTGAAAATGATAAATTCAAGGCTAAACCAACATTATAGTGTAAAAAATGTAATATTTCCTTTTCACACCACATTTTTCCACATTTGTGCCCGTCACCAGTGGGGTCCATATGCTCACTACACCCCTTGTTACATTCCCTGAGGGGTGTAGTTTCCATAATGGGGTCACTTGTGGGGGGGTTCAACTGTCTTGGCAACACAGGGGCCTTTTGAATGCAACATGGCCCCTCAAAATCCATTCCATCCAAATCCAGCCTTCAAAAACCAAATGGCGCTCCTTCCCTTCGGAGGTTTACCCTGCACCCGCATGGCACTTTATGTCCACATGTGAGGTATTTCCGTACTCAGGGGAATTTGTGCTTTCTTTTAGCCCCTTGTGAAAATGAAAAAATCATGACAAGATTAATGATTTAGAGTAAAAATTTTACAAAAATTACACTAAATGTTGGTCTAGCCTTGATTTTTTCCATTTCCACAAGGGGTTAAAAAAGAAAATGAACACAAAACGTGTAGGGTAGTTTCCCCTGAGTACGAAAATACCCCACATGTGGGCATAATGTGCCATATGGGCACAGGGCAAGCCACCAAAGGGACAGAGCGCCATTTAGAGGCTGGAATGGAGGATGGAGGCCATGTCGCATTTACAAAGCTCCTGTGCTGCCAGGACAGTAGAAACCCCCCACAAGTGACCCCATTCTGGAAACTACACCCCATAAGGAATCTAACAAGGGGTGCAGTGAGGATATGGACCCCACTGGTGATGGGCACTTACGTAGAACATGTGCCGAGAAAATAAAAAATACAATTTTTTTCATTTTCACGTCCCAAATGTGGCCGTCACCAGGGGGCCATATCCCCGCTGCCCCCTTGTTAGATTCCCTATTGGGTGTAGTTTCCAGAATGGGATCCCTTGTGGGGGGTTTCTACTGTCCTGGCCGCACAGAGGCTTTGTAATTGCATCATGGCATCCTCTAATGGGAATGGCAGCCATACAGTACCTATTTAGCTGGGGAAAAGGGACAATTCTAATTTATTTGGGGGTATTAGGCCAATTATTGGTTTATAAGGTTGAAAATGACAGGTGTCCATCAAATTCAACCTGTGTTGACCCAGAGGAAGGCAAAAAACCCTCGTGAGGCAGACGACAGTAGCCTCATCACAGGGGAAAAATTCCTTCCCGACTCCATAATGGCGATCAGAATAATCCCTGGATCAACGTGACCCCTGAAATAGGAATAAGGGACAGAATTTAGATAATGTAGAACCCCAATGACGTGTGGTGCGCCTTGAAGCGATCCAGTATGCAGAGGCCGGGGTGATCAGGACAGGTGTCACACTGGAAAATGGTGTCCTTCCTGATCCCCCTGTTACGCCACACTCTGCACTTCTTCTGGGGTCTCCTGTTTTCCAGTGTGGGGGACGTCACCTGGAAAATGTTGCCGTGGTGCGATACGGGGTCCCACATATCCAGAAGCGCTGGGTCCGCTCCATGGCTGCTAAATATTAGGGCTCTATTACTACTTCTGATATGTTCGGATCATGCCGCAAGCTACAAGGCAGCGAGGGACCGGAAGAGGGGGTGCTGGTATAAAAGTTATCCCCGTACAGGTGGTAACCTTTATCCAGCAGTGGGAAGATCAGTTCTCGGACGATCTTCCCACTTGTTCCGAGGATGGGGGGGAGGGGGCATCTGGGGGCTGGATTCGGGTGTCCCTTCCTACATACACTCTAAGGGTACGTGCACACTGCGGAATGGAGAAGGATAACCCTTCGTGCATTCCGCAGCTGGCACCTGCCGGCGGAGTGATGCAGGCGCACGTCTCCATCCGTGTCATAGACTCCATTCTATGCACGGGCGGATTCCGCTCTCCGTCCAACGTATTCATTCTTTGGATGGACGATGGAATCCGCCTGTGCATAGAATGGAGTCTATGACACGGGTGGAGACATGCGCCCGCATCAGTCCGCCGGCGGTTGCCAGCTGCGGAATGCACAAAGGGTTATCCTTCGCCATTCTGCAGTGTACACGTACCCTAAATCTGTAAGAGTACCCAGAAGTACGCTCACAGAGTTTGTAGAATTTCACGCCATACTGTCATCTCTTATTGGGACAGTACTGGCAGAAAGGACGTGTCTGGGGGGCAGCGTATGCTACGCTACCCCCAGACACGTCACCGGATGATGAGGATGATGAGGATGAATGGGGGAAAGAAGGATCCCTCCCATTCATCCTCACTGGCTGTTTCGGTGTCGGAGGCAATAATAATGTATCCCTCTGACACCGAAAACACCCTGGGGGCCATCTTTATACGGAGATTGGTATATGGGGTATGTAGTGGTGTAGTGTCAAACTTTATTCAATGTAGTGTGGTGTAGTGTAGTGTTTTTTACGTGTTTTTTCTTTTTACAGTAAGTATAAAAAAAACCTACGCCAACAAAGGCGTTGCTGATAAATGCTGCACTTATGTGCGACACTTATCAGCAGACCATGGCAGTAGGATATAGAAAAAAAACACCCTACGCAAAAAAGGAGGAGTTGCTGATTAGCAGCGCACTTTCGTGCGATGCTGATCAACGCTCAGCGGCGAAAGGGTGCGGAAAATAGAAAAAAAAAAATTGGAAAAAAAAAAAAACTCTTTCTACATTCTGAACATCACTGTAGCTGCTGATAAGTGTATTACACATATCAGCCGCTAGGGGGCAGCAGAGCGCAAAATCCGGAAAAAGACGAGGCTGGAGCCGAAAATAGCCGAAAAAAGCCGATGGGGACCGCCGGAAAGAGCCGAAGACCGAATGAGAAGACGGAGGACGCCGCAAACCCGGAAGACGCCGATCAGGACCCCGGGACAGGTGAGTAATGTACAAATACCTGCTCTGGACCCCTCCGCTACCTAAGTGAGGGGTTCAGAGCAGGTATTTACTATTTTGGGGGACTCTGATTGCCGTGCCACCGGCCCGATCGCCGTGAACGGCCGGCTGGTACCGGCCGGCCGTTCACGGCAATCGGGCCAGTGGCACCGTGACCACCATTACTTTTTACAGTAATGGCGGTCGGTGCCGTCCTCGGACAGCACCGACCGCCATTTTTTTCCGGGTCATCGGGTCACCGATAACCCGGAAAGGTTCCGATCGCCGCTATTGGCTGATCTGAATTGATCAGCCAATAGCGGCGATCGTAAGCACGGGGGGTGTTAACCACCCCCCGTGCCGAGAAGCTAAGATGGCCTGCTATGATTTATAGCAGGCCATCTTCCCCGATCGCTGCGTGCGAACACGCAGCGATCGGGGAAACATCGGGCGTAAATTTACGCCTTGATGCGCTAAGTACCAGGGCGCGAGGGCGTAAGTTTACGCCCGATGTCGTTAAGGGGCTAAACAGGCCAATGACGGTCCGATTAATAATGTAAATGAGCACCGAACTGATACATTGGCACTTGTTTACTGAGTATATATATATAGATAGATATTGTTAGCAATGTCTGTGCAGCCCTTGGCCTAAGCTGTTATAGAGCACCTCTCCACACTCCCGGTCTTCTCCAGTTATCTGCTTCCTTCCCGGTGCTGTGGCTGTAGCCAATAGTGATGAGCGAACATCCTGATGTATGGTTTGAATCTCAAACACAAACATGAAAAAAAAAAAAATAATGATTGTGATCGGTTCGTGTTCACTGAACATCACGAACAAATAACGAACATATAGTAGAAGGATAAGTTTCGGTCTACGCAAATGCGTACAGATTTTAAGGTGCAAAGCATAAATTACGCAGTTGCGTACACATTTCATTTGCAATGGTATAGATTGCGTACGTTTTGGTCAAAAGTTACGCACATGCGTACAGATTATGGGGCGCAAAGTGTAAATTACGCTGTGGCGCATGTTCGCAAGTTCGAATACATTTGAAAATGATCATTATAACCATTCTGATCATTGAGAAAAAGTTGAGCACCAAGTTGGTATGCTCGTACAAACATGGCGCTAATTGTTCGTGTTCGCCAATTACAAACGCGAACAATTAGCGCCATGTTTGTACGAGCATACCAAAATGCTCATCACTAGTAGCCCCAGCACCGAGTAGGATGCAAAGAACAGGAGAAGAAGACCAAGAGCGCAGAGAGGTGATGTATAACAGTTTATTCAATCGTCAGGTCTAGACCTAAAGACGCGATCGACCGATGGCATAATTATCAGCTGATCATTGTCTCCAATCGGCCAAATAAGTTGAATTTGGCCGATTATCGCTCTGTGCAATAGGGCCCTAAGAGTTATCTCAGATTTTTGGGATTTTTCGGTATTTTACAGCTAGCACTTGCTTTTGATATTAAGGTCACAGCTCATATCTGCCAGGAACCCCACTGATCTCGGGAATAGGTGGGTTGTAGCGCCCAAAAAATTTTTCATTCAAAGACGACAATGTTGTGCTATTGCATCTAAATTTGATGTTTTTACTGTATGAAAATAAGTATTAAAATAGTTATTATTATTATTATTGAAACCTCGTCCGTAGTTGTGTTCTGACTAGAGATAAGCGAACCTGGAGCATGCTCGAGTCTATCCGAACCCGAACTTTCGGCATTTGATTAGCGGTGGCTGCTGAACTTGGATAAAGCCCTAAGGCTATGTGGAAATCATGGATATAGTCATTGGCTGTATCCATGTTTTCCAGACAACCCTAGAGCTTTATCCAAGTTCAACAGCCACAGCTAATCAAATACCAAACGTTCGGGTTCGGATCAACTTGGACCCGGACCCGGTTCGCTCATCTCTAGTTCTGACCCCAGACCCCCCCTATCTTAACCTCCCTTGTATATGAAACGAGCTAAAAAGCGATTCTCTGTGTATAATATGACAGGACATTTATATCATTACAAGGACACTGCAATATAATCTTCTCCTGTTGTATGAAAACACAGAGAGCTGTCTAAAAGTACAAAATCCCAGCTCGGAGATAATTTAATGGATATGGCTAGACAAAATAAAATTATCATCAGAAATGCCTGGGCTAATAGAATCTGAGCGTAAAATGATACACAGATCTTAGGAGCAAAATGCATCATTTTCTATCGAGGATGAATTTCGTCAACATTGTTTAAACCAGCCGAGGATATAAATTACATTTCAAATAGGATTTGAAATCATTTAGGTCCTGGTAGTGATAGCATAATCATAGCTCAGGATGCCCATTCCCACCCTAGGGCATAGGCTTTCTCTATTACAGAGATCTACAATACTTGTGTGTCTTACCATTCTGTATTTACACCAACAAAAGTGTATATGTTTAGTAATCATGTGGGGATGTAACCATTCAGATCCAGTACGATTGCAGATCTCTTTTGTGTACCCCCTAGTGGCCAGAGAAGAGATGACACTTACATCTGCCTATCAAAATGCTTAGTAGTGTTGAGCAAACATGCGGAAAGTTCAGGTTTGGCAACATTTCTCCGAATCCCAATGCTCAGCAGAAGTTGAATGGAGCCTTGGAGTCCTGAAAATATGGATGTAGACTATGGCCTATGGCTGTATCCATATTTTCCAGGCAGTCTTAGGGTTGCATCCAACTTCTCCAGATGCCAGGAGTCAAAAGACAACCATTTGGGTTTGGGCAAACATTACCAAACTGTCAACAAAACTTTTCTTTCATAGTGTTTTGCTTGTATAGGTTTTCCCTATTCCTGAGCTCTGTTTGCTACTTCTCAATGAAGGCTAAAATATCTATCTATACTTCAGCCTCCATTGCCTTTTATGAGACAGACAAAGCAATGTAATAATAAATTCACCTGTCAATAAAATGGCTGCAAGGAAAATTTTTGTTCCTCTTCACTCCACAAAAAACAGAAGATAGAAATAGAAAAGACAGATGGAAGAAAATTACCTCTAGGTTCATCTGCCTAGTCTATTATATTTATTATTTTCTTTTTTTTTTTTTTTAAATCTTAGGATAAATGTATGTTTATCGTAGGCAGGTTTATATTTGTAGAGCCCCAGTACAGGGCACTGGTCTATTGCACCTGAGTAAGTAACTCCCTCAGGTTCTTACAAGTGGGACATGGTGTAACTGTACTATTGTGATTTCCCACTCGGTGTCACTACTTGTATTTTCTATGTGTATTGTGTATGTGAACAGCCAGTTGAAGGTACAAAGGGTTAACTATATTGTATGTCACCTGTTATGTATTGTCCAGTCACAGGTGAAGGTGCTTGTCTTTCTGACTCTATCCTATCCTATCTTCTCTTTCTCCACACATGCAGCCCCCACCACTCACAGGAGGTTTTAGGTAGCCCCTGTACAAGGAGTTAGTTCTTGGAGGGAGAAAGTGTTCAGTCTTAGCTGAGTTCTCAGTGTGGGAGGAAGCAGATAGAGAAATCTCTGCGGAAGTTAAGCCAGGGCCTGGCTTTGGCAAGGTCCCCTGTCAGGGACACAGGGGAGCAGCTTAAGATTTTTCTTCTTATGCAAGTAACCACAACTATGTAATGCTAAGCTTCCACCAGGGGAGAGAAGCCAAACAGGGATTTACCTTGCCCACGCCAAAAAACCTCTCTAAAACGTGCAGGGCAGTTACCTGAAGCTATAGGAACTGACAACAGTGGGACAAAGCTACAGAATGTCTATGTATCCCACTGTGCAAGACAACTGGGAAAGCCTGGGAATCTGCTTCGCCCAGATAACCAAAGACTGGGGCTCATACTACCCACCTAGGACGGGTAGCCTGCAACTAGGGGGCATAAGGCAGTCGAAGACTAACAAATCATCCTTGAGTACGAATGTTCTCTTTCAACTCTTCTATTCACTCAACCTGTTCCGGCAGAGAACAGTAATAAATTGGCCAGGGCCCCTATGGCAACTCCTCCCCTCTCTCTCTACTGTAAAGCACTTACTACTACTAGCACCGGTTCTCTACCTCAACCGTGAACACTTAAGTTATTGCCAACTGTAATGATTGTGTTGCACTGGACTGTATCCAGGTATCTGTTTACTTGTATTGCACTATGGTTACCTACAATAAACTGTTCTGCTTTTTGCCAACACACTAGACTCTAGCTTCCTCCTTGCGTACCTGCACCTACACACACCTTTACACTTGGGTTACCCTTTTCTTACTGTGTCTTGGCTGTGCCAACTGTCTGGGGTGGGTCCGATACCACTCCAGGCTACCATGACAAGTGCCCGAGTTCTTATGTGTCTTGCAGTAACAAACACCTAAACATTTTCGTGCTTGCTCAACACTAGTAACAACAAGACAAAAATGAATGAATAACACATAGCAATTGAAAACGTCATACTATATCACTGTATAATTAGCCGTCCCATGGTGAGTAGTCATGAAGAAAAAAAAAAAAAAGATAATAAAAAGTAACATAGGTGTGAACTTTTTGCAAAAACTGCAGGTTATAATTAGCAGCAATGGGATTTTTTTTTTGTAAAATAATGAAAGCAATTTGTGATCCCTTTGCACGGTTTGTGTTTTATGCAATGACATACTTTAGGAGAAAACAAATAATATAAAAAGAAAAATGTTTATAGGTATATTAAATCATGTATTTAGGGAAGAGTTACATATCAAAATAAGCAAGATCCATAGCACATAGCTAGAGACGAGTGAAGCGAATCGGACAAATCAAGATTGGCTGTGAATCGTGCTGTAAACTTAACTCATTCCACGAAGAGAATTCCAGACGATTCGTTATGGCAATTCGCAAAAAAAAAAAAATAAAAAATGGCAGCCACACATGCTGTCTGGAGCGTCACTGGGCGTGAGAATGGGATTAACCACAATCCCTAGTGCCTGTCCATTCAGCTCCAGGCTTCTCTGTGATGTCAGCACCTCCCCCTCTATATAATTCGGAGGTAACGGAGGTGGCCAGTGTGTGTGTGTGTGTTTGTCTGTGTGTGTGTGTGGAGGAGAGAGCAGGATGGCAGCAGACAGTTAGAGCAGAGCAGGGAGAGACTAACAGAGTGATATAGGGACAGAGAGGAGAGGAATGGATGAGTGACTGGCTGATTGACTTTTTTTAAATTGTGATTTTTCCGATTTTTTTTAACTTTTACAATAACATGCTTTAACAAATTCCCCGTTCTGTAATAGTCCCAGAATTATAGATACTATAGTTTTGGCTGTTTTAATGAACTTCATTAACATTCAATTCGCGAATTTTTTGACTGAAAATTTGCAAAGCTTGACGAATTTCCAGCTGCTTAGCTCATCTCTACACATAGCACACAGACATCTGATACACATGCCGTGCTCCACATTTATGAAGTGGTTTAGATATTTTTTTTGTGCCTTATTAAGCGAGGGGGTGTGGCTTAAAGGGAAGTGGGTGTGGTTTAACGAAAAGGAGCTTAACTTAAAAAGCACTACACTGCGCCAAATCATGTTAAAATATTGGTGAGAATAGCTTCACTGATAACTGTAGAGGCTGCTTAACAGAAAGTAAACTTGAAACAAAACTAAAATGTGTTATTAAAGACCTACGGAGGAAGTTTTTTTTTCAGAATAGTAAGAATAAAGCAAGCAAGCAAGCAATATATATATTTTTTTAAGTGTTTAAAGCTGCCCAATAATGTCTTGAAATTGATGATGGGGCAGATCAAACTAATCATACTCATCCAGAATTTTAATGCTTATGTCCCACAATTCTTAGGTGTTTATATACTGTATATATATATATATATATATATATATATATATATATATATATATTATTTTTTTTTTTAAGCCTCATTAGACAAGAAGCATTGGCTCATAAAGAAAGATGGGAGAACTGAAGAAAATAACACTCAATGTGTAATTTGTGCACAATTTTGTTGTTGTGGTCTAAACTCAGCAGACCAACAGGTAACAGAGAAAGACAGACCAGGACAGAACACAGGAAGTGTAGACAGCTCAACTACTGCTATGAGCAGGGGAAAGGGGGAGGACATCTGGGCTGAGCGCATACACACCGAGCCTGTTTTCATCCTCCACAGAATACTCACAGTCAAAGCTTTTTTTTTTTTTTTACTCACATTGCAACTTGCAACGTCCGTACTTCTCGCCCTACATGCCCTCTAGAGAAGAGTATAATAAGTAATCTCCCAGCACAGTGCCCGCCTGTTCTGTCCTGTGTACCTTCACCCACACTATAGTAAGGAATAGGAGCCTTGTTGTGAATATCCAGATGAGTAAGGGAAATGAAGTCCTGTGTGTGTACTACTGGCAAACAGTGCCACTCTGGTCCCACCTCCTAAAATGGATAGAATGATGAATAGCTGTGCACTATGGATGGGGCCATGAGTCAATAACAGCAATGGGGGCAAAAAATCACCTTGTTATCACAACACCTGGCAGTTTTATCAAAATATTTTGAAATGCCAGGTACAGTTTAAAAAATGCATGTGATAAGTTCGGAAGCATTCTCGAGTTGCGCTCATCTCTAGAAGGGATGACTGTCCGGTGCTGTCTCGACGAAGAGACATATTTCTACTTGTGAATATATTTTAGACTTCTGCTTTTCCTTTTTCTTGTCACCAGTTTTAACATGACTTTGAATTGTTTTTCAATTACCCGTAGCCAAAATAAAGAAAACAGTGGAAAAGTGATTACCATAGTTTGATAAAGGCATCAGCATCGGGGAATTGATCGTGTAAGTGATGCTGCCCCTGACATGAACGGACATAAAATCAGAATCTGTTTGTTTTATTTCAATGGAATCAACAAAGCAGAACAGACATTATCCCTCCGAAGCAGCGAGAAGCCTCTTCATTGAATCATTGCAGGATATGAAACCATTTTACATTAGCGCTTTTATTACAAAACAATATGTCAGTAGAGACAATGTTATTACTTCAATAGCAAATGCGAGTGATTTGCTTACGGAACAGGATCAATTGATAGATACTGAACATTTTGCAGAAATTACTCAGGCTCCAGCGAGGAGCGATATATTATCCGGAATGGAAGTGTGTTTGTTTCAATCAGAGCCGGATTAAACCATCCAGCCTTAAGAGTTGGATAAACTTCGATGAGGTTGAGAAGTAATGCACGAGTTGACAATGGTGAAATAAGTTTTCTAACACTTTGGAGGGACATAGGAATAAATACTTCTAGACTATCAGGTCGTGAAGTTGTAAGAATAATAAAACTGACTGCTAAGTAAGGAGATGGTATTGTTTCTTTGTCCAGTTCTATAAAGTTCTTTATCGACCTAGATGCTGCCAATTCAGAGATTCCCCACTGTATTATGTCACATCTATAACCTGTGCTGGCCATGACAATGTGACAACCTAACAGCGATGACATGAGCAACTTGGCAGGCGGCATAGGAAAGACGACTGTAGCGGTTGGCAGTCTTCGTATTTCCTACATCTCTTTCCAGGTGGTTCATGCCAGGACTGCTCATTGTCATGTTGTCACAATTATTATAGTCTTCAGATGGGATTTAGTAGATTTAGAAAATTTTGTACATTTTAGAATATGTTGGGGTTCAGGATGTGGTCTTTTGGTTTTGTTTGGACTTTAATCTTTAATCTTTGGGTTATTTTAGCATTTCCTTAAGATGATCAATCAGATTTAGATCTGGTAATCTGGAGGACGAGTCACCACCTTGGTCTCTTTGTCATGGTCCTCATTCCTGGACAACATCTGCAGTGCATCCCCCCGGGCATTGTTCATTTAATACATTAGGGGGTCTCACTGCCATGAAGGGGAGGGCTTGGTTAGGTACAATGTGTGGTAAATGTCATATTAACAAATACATGATGCCAGGATACAAGGTCTCCAACACAGAAAGGCAAACCCCACCCCCTTAACAATTAAACAAAACAACAGAAAAGGGACCTTCTTTGGTTGACAAGTGGTTGTGGTACATTTAATGAAGGTATAATTAATATACAGGCAGAGGGCAATAATAAAAGATAAATAAACATATCAACATCCATAAACTTGGGCCACTGCTAATAACCATGGCATCCCAGTGTGAGCTGGGAGACTAAACCCCATCGTTAAGGTCACAACTAACTATAGTCCTAAGAGACAGAGGGCAGGTCTTCTTCTTCAGATGTATGACCCATGATGGACCATGGAGTACCTTCTTCTTAGATCTAATTCAGGGTTCCTGGCCAATCAGATGCTGTTACCCAGAATCCAAGGGGTTTTTGTCTCAAACATATCTCTCCAACCAGCGGAAGCCTCTAGAAAGGAGAGTCCACCTGTGTCAAGAGAAGGGGGTGGGGGGAGCATATATCGGGACAAACCATATCTGTCACTACACTGCCCCCTCCACCCCTCTTTTTCCCATAGTGCATCCTGGAGCCATGTCTTTCCCAGGTAAGTGACGCACATGCAGCAGGCCATCCTTATGATGTAAGAAAAGCTCCATACAGAGTAAGCCATGATCCCGGTGTGATACTTTTATTCCATAGTCAGAAGCATAATGTACATTTTTTGACAAATTTGAGTTTCAGTAACTCTTTTGTGGAATGGGACCAGGCAGGTTAGTCTTGATCCCCATGTGCATTCTTGGACACCCATGTCCCTGGTCACTGGTTGTTCTTCCTTAGACTATTTTGGCAGGTACCAACCACTACATACTAGGAATATCTCACCAGACACTTAGTTGATGCAGTGCCCCTTTGTCTATAAATGACAGATTGGCGGCCAGGTCATCACTCATTACTGAATACACTAATAAAAACCTATGCGATAACCCCAGGCTGCAGGTATAAGGGATAATGGTCGACCTGTTAGGTCAATAGTAATCCCATATTCCATAGCCAAGCAGCCGGCACTCTGTGACTTGGTGCTCGTGGATGTCAATACAATTCCACACGAATAAATTCCCGGCACTCGACCAGCACTTCAATTGCAAGGTGATTTATTCATAATACGAGGTGCACACACATACACAAAGTCAGGACGCGTTTCGGCGTTACCGCCTTTCTCAACTAGAGATCCGAGATGATCCGGCCAAAAACCGGCCATTCCGTGACCCGGCCGGGGTCACGGAACGGCCGGTCTCATACGTAGTGTGAACATAGCCTTAAGGACAAAGCCAATTTTCATTTTTGCGCTTTAGTTTTTTCTCATTAAAAGCTGCATTTAAATGACTAATTAGTGGGCACGGCGATCGGACAGTGCCCACTCATTGCCATGGTCCCAGGTTGCAGATAGTACCCCGGATCGCGGCGGTTCAGAGCAGGGTCACAGCGCGGCCCCCCTCTGAACTCCTGTAGCAATGCCAGACCGTACATTTACGCCCTTTAAGCGGTTATAGAAAGGTCATCCTGGAACTGGAAAAAGGTTCAAAGATGAACAACTAAACCAAAAGGGTGCTTAGAGGATGTACCCTTTTGGTTTAGTTGTTCATCTTTGAACCTTTTTCCAGTTCCAGGATGACCTTTCTATGAATTAACCGTTTCCCAAAACTAAACAGCGTCCACCAGGTGAGGTCGCACCAAATCTATATGAATTGGTAATATTATGTCCCTGTCCCACAACTCCATTCTTGAATTAACTCGTAATTGAGTTGGATATTGGTTGGATATTGGTAATTTGGTTGTCTCAGTATGGGAGCCATCTCTTTGCTAGATCCTTCCCTGGAGGGAGGATCTAGCTTGTCCCATGTTTTTAGACTCGTAAACTTTTTTTTTTTTTTTGAGGCACCACAGACCTTTTCACATATTGATGTTTCCCAGGGAACAATGCACCTAGGATATCTCTGCATTTAGCTCTTTAACCAGCAGCCGAAAGTGTCTTCTTTGGCTGGTCTTCCAGAGATCAGTGATTTGTTTCCCGTGTGGCTCTACTAGGCATTGCTCCCAATAGCCAGAATCCTGCTCCACACTGATGAGGGGCAACACCCTGAAACAGCTGTCTGTGGATGGATACCTGGCTTTGGCATTTCCCTGGTCATATCATCAGACTTGTAACTGAGTTGGATATTGACTGAAGGGACCACTTAATATGATGGTTTTGGTGGTCTCCGTACAGGAGCCACCCCTTTTCTAGGCCATTCTATGGAGGGATATCTGGCTAGTCTTGTCTTTTGGGACTGTGTCGAGGCTCTGCGGACCTTTTTTGCATATTCTTGTGGTAATACATGTCAATATCCCACTGGCCCTAGAAGTGGCTGATTTTCATTGAGCTGTTCTGCAGTCTATTACCTATACTCTTCTCCACCAGTGACTCTCCCAGTTTTTTCCCCTTGACATGTAATACCTCCAGGTTATTACTACCCAGATGCATAACTTTATATTTATCAGCTTTGAACCTCTTTTGCCGAGCAGTTTCGGCTTTGAGGGCATGAGAGGAGCTTTAGTTTGGAGCCTCAGGTTGAGAAACGCTGATGTAGAGCGATATCCTCGTACAAGGAAACGGTTTCTTTTTCATCAAATTAAATAAACAGTCGGTGGCTGTGAATGTTAATCCGTTTCTCTTCTCATTACTGACTGTACATACAGATCCAAACACTGTAAACCCCCAAAATGAATTTCTTTCGTAGAGGCCAGCACTGAAGTGAGGAAGCCAGGCGGAAAATATCTGACACATCTTTCCTTCCAGCAGGCTATTAGTGAAGGGTCTTGTGTTATTTGAGCAGTAATATCGGCAAGGCCAGAACCCTGCAGACTGTAATAAGATCGACTGGATGTGGGCACACAGCTGGGCATTAATGAACAGGAAAAGACACGTTAATGCAATAGTGCGAAGAAGCTTCACCTCCACTCCAGAATAAAACAGAAGTAAATAAAGATCAATGCAAGTCCCAATCTATTTTTAAATGGTGCTCAGGAAACGCTGGTGACTGAGGACCAGTAAATATATGGCCAACTACTGTTCCATCCCAGCATCTACCTAAAGTTGGCTTAATGTACAATATAGCTGATATAGCCAAATGCTATCGCTTCAGTTGAAACCCTTCAAGGTAAAGAAAGAGCCAATGGCAAACAGTATTGTGAGAACAAAGGGAAGGGGCAGATAAAATCCAACATATCTTGTCCTTGTCTCCCCCAACATCTGTTATTGAGGGAGAGTTGGGAGGCCTCATTCACAGAAGATGGTCAGTAAATCCTGTTATAACCAGTGGCTTGGCCCAACATGTGTGTATGACTATAATAGGAAAAACATGTACAGTTGTTTCCTTCCCTAACCTCTTGCCTTCCCTCCTTCTTTCCTTCCTTCCTTTGTCCTTCCCCACTCTTTCTTTCTTCCTTCTTTCCTTTGTCCTTCCCCACTCTTCCTTCCTTCCTTCCTTCCCTCCTTCCTTTCTTTGTCCTTCCCGACTCTTCCTTACTTCCTTCCTTCCCTCCTTCCTTTCTTTGTCCTTCCCGACTCTTCCTTACTTCCTTCCTTCCCTCCTTCCTTCCTTTGTCCTTACCCACTCTTCCTTCCTTCCTTACTTTGTCCTTCCACACTCTTCCTTCCTTCCTTCCTTTCTTTGTCCTTCCCCACTCTTCCTTCCTTCCTTCCCTCCTTCCTTTCTTTGTCCTTCCCCACTCTTCCTTACTTCCTTCCTTCCTTCCTTTGTCCTTCCCCACTCTTCCTTCCTTCCTTCCTTCCTTTGTCCTTCCCCACTCTTCCTTCCTTCCCTCCTTCCTTTCTTTGTCCTTCCCCACTCTTCCTTACTTCCTTCCTTCCTTTGTCCTTCCCCACTCTTCCTTCCTTCCTTCCTTCCTTCCTTTGTCCTTCCCCACTCTTCCTTCCTTCCTTCCTTCCTTTGTCCTTCCCCACTCTTCCTTCCTTTGTCCTTTCCCACTCTTCCTTCCTTTGTCCTTCCCCCTCTTCCTTCCTTCCTTTGTCCTTCCCCCTCTTCCTTCCTTTGTCCTTCCCCACCTTTCCTTCCTTCCTTCCTTCTCTTAATTTTTAAATTCCTATCTTCCTCCTTCCTTAGGAAGGAGAGATGGATGGAAACATAGATAATAGATAGATAATACCAGATAGATGGATAGATAGATAGATAGATAGATAGATAGATAGATAGATAGATAGATAGACTAAATAGATTTGGTGCAACTTTCTGACTGATATCTTTATTATATTGTGAGGACATGTGTGTAGCCCACCAGGTTGCCATCTGTGACAGTATGACATGTAAGAGTTTCTGATAAAATGAATGCATGGAACTTTTCCTTTCTCTCTGCCAAACCATGTTCCTTCAGGAAAGTAATTAGTTTGCATTATAAGAACATTTCAGAAAAAAAAAATAAAAGAAAAAATAAGCAATATATAATATAGAAATATAAAAATGGCTGAATAACCAGGGAAAAGTGGGGAAAAAAAGGTTTGTAGTATTGGGTGAAAAGTAGAGAGAGTAAAATATGGCAACCTATCAGAGCTTAGCTTTCATTTCTTACATTGCCATCTTAAATAAAATCTGGACTATAATCAATGTTTCTGGGGACAAATAGATGTTGTATGTGGACATCAGTTTTTGGATCCGATTTACTGTCAGAATAGTTCTGCATTCGAACCCTGATCAAGATTAAGAAGTGCCCCAACAGCCCTGTCATTGCACTCAAAAAGAATTTATAGGAGCAGGAGGTCCGTTCAAACGCCCTGCATCTATACAGAACACTGAGCAGCCTGGCCAAACTGGTTTGCTTATTTGTAGACATAACCCTATTAGTTACCTAAGACTTCATACTGGTGGGTTACCTGCCTAGCATTCCTATGTCTAGACCAAAGAAGAAAGTGGATATAAAAATCATTTCAAATAGTGTCTCTCACTCTTGAGGACCTGTCCTGTTCTGCATTATTCAAAAATCTATTGATATTAAAGCAAACCTGTCACAGGGTTTTAAGTGGTTAAACTAAGAGTGTTGTTGTATAGCGCTTCATGGTCTGATTCAAGAATACCTTGCTCTTACAGTTTGAACCCTTAATTGTCAAGGTTGCTGTGTTTTTATTAATATGAGAATGAGCTACAAAAGTTCAGGAGGTGTTCCCTCTGGATGCAAAAGCCCAGCTATGTAAATGCCAAGGTTGCTTGCGATGCCCTTGTGCACATTTCTATCACCCATTCAGTGGCTGTAACATGGGTGCAAAAATTCAAATAAATGTATTATACTGGTTTGGACCCACCCTAGAGTTAGCCCCTTAAGGACACAGCCACTTTTCTTTTTTTGCACTTTTATTTTTGTCCTCCTCCTGCTGAAAAGGCCATAGCGCTTGTATTTCTTTAACCCACAGACCCATATAAGCTCTTATTTTTGCAACACCAATGGCACATTTAATTTTTCCTTAAAATCGGCAACAAATTCGGTAAAAAATATATATTTGCACAGTGAAATGGAATTTTTTTTTTACATATATTTAAATTTTATTGCATTTCACCACATATATATATATATATATATATATATATATATATATATATATATATTTGTCCACTATATATACAGTATAGCGTTTTTTGGGGGTTATATGGTCTATGGGGCTACTTGAGGCATAATTTTTTGCCCCTTGATTTGTACTTTTTATTGGTATCTTACTTACATATATGCAACTTTTGGATCACTTTTTATTATCTTTTTTTTTTTTTCACTTTTGCACTTTGGTGTTTTTTGCACTTACACCTTTTACCGTGCAAGATAAGGAATGTAATATTTTAATAGTTTGGGCATAGCAAATATGTTTCTTGATTTTTTTGTTTATTTTTTTATTTATTAAATGGGAAAAGTTGTGATTTAAGATTTTAATATGGAATGGGATTTTTTATTATTGAAAAAAAAAAATATATATTTTATATATATATATATATATATATATATATATATATATATATATATATATATATTTTTTTTACACTAATTTGTAGTACTGCCATGATCTATGCAATCAGTGCTCCATTATTAGAGGCTGTTGAAGCCTCTAGTAATCGCTAAGGTGGAACCATTGTCAGATTGTCACTGAGGCTCAGCCCGCATTGTGGGAACCTGATCTGGCCACTAGACCACTGGGGCGTTCTATTGAACAGCATTTGACAGTGCCATTTAAATGGTCACTAAGGGAGTGTGGTCTAATGGTGCTCACATCGTGAGCCCTCTCTTTACCATGGACACCATGAGGTACTGCTACATCATTGGTCCTTAAGGAGTTAAAGCAAGCAGCCATTCGGCAATGTTTTCTAATGTAAAAAGAATTTTCTTGCTTAACGTAGGGTTAAAATTAGGCTAAATTCTGAGCAGATTTAATGGTTTCTCACTAAATCTCTCTATTCCCCATCTCTCGCTAGTTCTATAGATCACATCTTTAGCTACTGACTCACAGTCTTCCAAAGTAATTTACTCCGAATCTCTTGATATTGAAACACTAACATGACTGTTTTTGAGAAACTTCAAAGTGAAAATCTTGTTAATATGACAACACGACAGAATTATAGTCAGCTTTGTTTGAAAACCTATATCTGTGCCACCTGTAAGCGTCAGCTTGTTGCTCACAGTGAGGAAATAGAGAGCTTAGTTCTGAATACTCCCGAGACCGAGGAAGATAAATTGCCTGGAATTGTTTTTACAGCAGAAAGCGGTTGGCGATAAATACATCTAAATTATTTTTTCATTATAGCAGGAATGACCTCCTAATGTTTCCACAAAGCTTCTTCATGAAGATCCATGAGTCCGTGAAAATCCTTTTTTGATTTTGTTTCACGATATCCACAAATTGAAAAAAAATAATATACGGTAGGCTGATTGGGTGGATTTTTTCCCCTTTGATACTTAGACTGAAATTGATCAGATCTAGTTTGAGGAATATCATGAAGATTTTAGGGAGGATCTTTCTGGAGTAAAGCGATACTATACCCTCCCATTGGCAGAGGTGATGTTTGCAGCACCATAAATAAATGCGCGGCTCGTTCTCCTGATTGATTGTGGTCTAAACACTCAGGGGGGATTTATCAAGACCGGCATATGAGTGGTCCTAAATTAGGCCCCCTCCCTTTCCCCAGCCGAATTCACTAAGAGGTGCACGCCTCTTACCGAATCCAGCTGGGTGCTCAACCCTGCCTCCCGACGTAAATGTAAATCATGATAAATGAGGCGCAGGGGGAGGCCACAGCTCCTCCTTGCCTTGCAGCCCCCTGCCTGCCCGTTGGGCCCGCGGGATACAGCAGGCGTACTCCAGGGAGAAGGGGCAAATCTGCAATGATTAATACCCCACTCAGTCTCCAACTGATAAAAACTTTTGCTGTAGCTCAGTGACATAAACAAACAATAACTATTCACACTATGCATGTGCAAGCTGCCATGGCTGAAATACAGATACAAAAACAGAAAAGGGCATCAACACGCTGCAAATGCCAAGACATGTGGTTGATATAGATATTTAAAATTGCAAAACTGCTAAAGAATAAAATGGAGTTCTTGGCATATCATTTAGTGTGTACCATCCCACATTGATCAATGGTATGCCAAGAACATCAGTTTTTTCTATATCTGCATTATCCATATGTCTTGGCATTTGCCGCGTACTGTGGCATTTTTCTGTTTTTCTGTCTGTGTCTCTGTGACATGTCATTTTTTATTTTTTTGGTACATGTATGCCTTAGGGTGCGTTCACACCTGCAGGATCCGCAGCAGATCTGCAGCAGATCCGCAGCAGATTTGATGGTGCAGATTTGATGCTGTGCTCAGTTATTTAAATGAAATCAGCTGCGGATCCGGTAAGTGTGAACGTACCCTTAGGGTTTAAATTTTTTAAAAGGTCATCAGTTATCTCTCCCTTCCACCTACAATTCTCCTCATATACAATAAAGTTCGGCTCGAACGAGTATTCTTGTGTTCTCTATTAGGAGGGTTAAGCCACAGTCATAGAGGTCTGACTGACGCTTATCTCTCCCAGAACAATGGGGTCTGGCAGCGATTTTCCATCAAACCTGAACCCTATTTCCGCCGACTTCATTCTGGTTGATCCAAATCTTCTGCATATACCAGGCTAAAGCACTTTATAATTTGTAGCGTTCCAATATTGGTTCATTTTTTATTCAATTCTAATTATTAATTAATCATAAGTCCATGTCAGATATTACTCTTCACCTCTAATCTTTTACAACATCGTGTACCATCCACTGAGGTGTAAGACTGAGGCTATGTTCACACACAGAAAATAATTTAAAAATATAGCAGTCATTTTGACTGACAAATAGAGATGAGGGAACCGAACTTCACAAACCGTAATTCGTTACAGATTTTGGAAAAAGTAAAGGCCCTATTCCACGGAACTTTTTTGAACGATTATCGTTCATAAAATCGTTCAAACGACCGCTCGTTAACGATATTCGTTCTGTGGAATAGCTGTAAACGAGCGAACGACAACAGCGAAATCGTCGTTCACTATTTTTTTTCAACATGTCAAAAAAAATTGTTGGTCTTTCAACAATAATTCGCTAATCTTTTTGTTGAATAAAAAATCTTTCAGTCGTTCTTGAAATGTCTACCTACATTTCCCCACGTTTTAAAACGACCATGTAGCGATGTAACGACCGCAAAAAAATCGTTACACTACAGATATCGTTCACGTTCCCACTCGTATTATGTGTTATCGTTTGCTTAAAAAATCGTTAAGTGCTCGTTAAAAAGCAGTCGTTAGAGCGAGTCTATGAACGATAACCGTTCAGTGAAATAGGGCTATTAGTTTGGTTAGTTACAGAAGTGAAGTAATGAGTTCGGAAAGATGGCAGCACATTTTAATGCACATTGGAAACAAAAAGAGAGCCTATGCTAACCTGTCTGCATTCCCCCTTCTACACGTCTCCAGGGTCTACCATTGATCGCAGTCACCTCCAGCCCGTACAGTCAATCACTGACTGAGATGGGACAGCACAGCTGTCAGTGATTGGCTGAGCAGGCTGTTACTCCCAAGACGCGAGTGACGTCCGTCCCGGCAATGACTTGGTGCAGCACCAAGGCCAGCGATTGGCTAGAGTGGGCTGTCACTCTCTTGTCAGTCGGGTAGTGGAGTTGGCTTGATTAGTGGGGGAGACTGGGGGAGTGCAGACAGGTAAGTATTCATGAACAAGCTTGCTGAATTGCATGAAAACAGCTAAACCCCTACAATCATTTAGCTGTTTTAGTGCGGTGTGTTTAAGGTTCCGAGGAACCAAAACTTTTCATTGAAGTTCAACGAACCCTGCAGTACTGAATGTGTAATAGTTGGTTCTTCTCTAGTAACAAGAAAACAATATGTGAAAAGTTTAAAAAAAAAATGGCAAAAGCAGGTGGTAAATAATAAACATGTTTATTACGTTATTCTTTACGGTATATGTAGAGATGAGCAAATCAGCTGGAAATTCATTTTGCGAGCTTTGCAAATTTTCGATCCAATTCATTAAGATTCTGCTATTTTGTTTTTATGCTAATTTCCTTAGCAAATCGCAGAACGAATCACAGTGATAGCGCGATTGGCCAGATTCACTTTGCTCATCTCTAGGTATATTCACTGAAGGTTAATTTCCCATTGACTTCAATCGAGCGCATTATTACACAAAAAATACGGCTGTATTTTGGTATTATTTTACTGCGTGTGAACATTGCCCGAGAGTATTCCTCAGCTATGACTTTAGGAGTTTGCAGCATGTGATTTCCTATTACCATCTAATTAAAACTTGTATAATAATAACTATACTAATAAGGTTAAATACAATGGCCCTCTATGACGATTCCTTACAGAGATGATAAACAGCTAATGGAAGCGACTAAATATGAAACTCCACGTCAGTATTATATTCCCATCAGTAATATGACAACTTCATCCCTTTTAGAGAAGAAACTCATTTCATGACCATGATCCATTGATTAACTGAACTTCTAATGAGGACAGAAATAGAAAATCTGTCGACGCGTTATGTCATAATGAGAAATTTAAGAACGGTTGGAATATTCTGATCTTTACTTAACATCAATAGTCTGTCTAACGTTTAAGCCTGGTCTGACAGATGAGTAAATAATCTGCATGAGGCCGGTCTAACCTAAATCAATGCATCCTTTGATTCGCACAATTCTTCCTTCTTTGGTCTTGCCAATGTTTTTGGCCAGCTTGCCTCAGATGATGTGACACTAGCCACCGATCTGCGCTCAAGGGTTGTGCAGGCATAGCATATGAAGTGATGTTCATGTTACTCATCTCTTTAGAGCTCGAGAGCAGGCACTCCCACACACTTATTAACATTTGTATACAGAGAGTGGCTGAAAATGCTTTCTATTATTGGTACGGAACCGGATTAAATATTAACTACATCGGTCGGAGAGCAGAACAATTGAGTACTGGCCCTACTTGGATAGATATGAATCCCCTCTCCCCACCCCCCCCCCACCCCCGGTATACTCAACAATTCCATTCATTTGGGTGATCTGGCACCGATTGGATCTCACTGGAGCTTTAGTTGCATCTCTTCTGACTAGCGTTGAGTGGACCTTTCAAACTGTTCTGGTATGGAAACTTTCTCCAAACCTGAACGCATGGATACATTGGATACCGCACTACAGAGTCCTGGAAAATATGGATACAGCTATAGGCCATGTTTTCCTGGCAGCCTTTTGGTGGCATCCAACATCTCCAGCCGCCAGGAGTCAAATGCCAAGTGTTCACGTTTGGAGAACATTGCGAAATCCAAACAGTTTCACAGGTCTGTACAACACTACTTACGACAATGACTTTTCAAGACCGGAAGTCAGCAGAATACTGCTAATGAAAAAGTCAGTATTATTTTCTTAAAGGAGATGTTCGGTCAAAATTATTTTTTAATATGTTATTAGATAAGGAAAGTTAGACAAATTCCTAATATACACTTATTATGGGAAATGCACATATATTGCTTTTTTCTTTAATTTAGTAGATCACGCTGACTTCAATTTCTCCAAAATACCGTGATGTCACGAATCAGAGCAGAGCTGGGTGTAATTCCTATGAAGCTACCAGCAGGGGGCGCAGTATATGGAGAATTTACATTGTAATTTCGGCACGGGTTGCAGTCATTTATAGCAGCTTGTGTACTGACCGGGTGGCAGGAAGAGGCTCCCCTATCCCCCCCAATTTCCCCCCACACCGGTCCATGCTGCCAGACGCCCTCCCCTAGACCCCCTGCTCCCATTCATGCTGCTGGTTGCCCCCACACCTGTCCATGGCTTTGGCGGCCTTCTGCAACTGTCCATGGCTCCGGCGGCCCCGTCGCACCAGTCTATTCCTCTGGAGGCCCACCTGCACCTGTTTATTCCTCCGGCCGCCCCAGCGCACCTGTCTATTCCTCCAGTCTCTCTCCCGCTGCTTTCAATGACTCTGCAGCTGGAGAAAGACAGCAGGGACCACGGTATAGCAACACTCTCCCCGCTGCACACAGGACTGGGCAGCGGGGAGAGCGCTGCTATACCGTGGTCCCTGCTGTCTCTCTCTCGCCACAGAGTCATTGAAAGCAGCGGGAGAGAGACAGGGGGAGGGAGACATGCCGCACACAGGACTGGGCAGTAGAGAGAGTAATTGGCTACAGCGGAGGGGCACCGGAGCCATGGACAGGTGCAGGGGGTGGCCAGCAGCATGAATGGAAGCAGGGGGTTAGGGAAGGGCGGCTGGCAGCATGGACCGGTGTGGGTGGACCATGGGGGGGGGATAGGGGAGCCTCTTCCTGCCACCCGGTCAGTGCACAAGCTGCTATGAATGACTGCAACCCGTGCCGGAATTACACTGTAAATTCTCCATATACTGCGCCCTCTGCTGGTAGCTTCATAGGAATTAGACCCAGCTCAGCCCTGATTCGTGATGTCACGGTATTTTGGAGAAATTGAAGTCTGCATGATCTACTAAATTAAGGAAAAATGCTATATATGTGCATTTCCCATAATAAGTGTATATTAGAAATTTGTCTAACTTTCCTTATGTAATAACATATTAAAAAACTTTTGGCCGAACGTCTCCTTTAACCCTTAGGGGACACAGCCAGTTTTCATTTTTGCGTTTTCGTTTTTCCCTCCTCGTGTATATAAGGCCATAGCGCCTGCATTTTTCCACCTAGAGACCCAAGTGAGCCCTTATTTTTTGCGCAACTAATTGTACTTTGCTATGGCAGATGTAATTTTTGCCTAAAATGTGCCGGGAAACCAGAAAAAAATTCAAAGTGTGGTGAAATTGAAAAAAAAAACGCATTTCTTTTATTTGGGGGAAATGTGTTTTTACGCCATTCACCCTGGGGTAAAACTGACTTGTTATGCATGTTCCTCAAGTCGTTACGATTAAAACGATATATAACATGTATAACTTATATTGTATCTGATGGCCTGTAAAAAATTCAAACCGTTGTTAACAAATATACGTCACTTAAAATGGCTCCATTCCCAGGCTTATAGCGCTTTTATCCTTTGGTCTCTGGGTCTGTGTCAGGTGTCATTTTTTGCGCCATGATGTGATCTTTCTATCGGTACCTTGATTGCGCATATATGACTTTTTGATCGCTTTTTATTACAATTATTCTGGATTTGATGCGACAGAAATTGCGCAATTTTGCACTTTGGGATTTTTTTGCGCTGACGCCGTTTACCGTGTGAGATCAGGAATGTGTTTAATTAATAGTTTGGGCGATTACGTACGCGGCGATAGCAAACATGTTTGTTTATTAATTAATTAATTTATTTTTATTTATAAAATGGGGAAAGGGGGGTGATTCAGACTTTTATTAGGGGAGGGGGTTTTGTGTTATTAAAAATACATTTTTCTTTTACTTTACACATATACTAGAAGCCCCCCTGGGGGACTTCTAGTATATGTACTCTGATCTCTCATAGAGATCCATGCAGTATAGTTATACTGCATGAATCCATGAGATCGGTGTTCTATTACTTTTGGCTGCTGCAGCCAAAAGCAATAGAATGCCGAGCCGGGATCAGCGCCATTACGGAGCAGACCCCGGCCCGGGATGGATGCAGGGATCGCCCCCCCGCAATCGCGCCGCAGGGGGGCGATCCCCCCACTAGACCACCAGGTATGAATAAAAGCAAGTATTTAGAAGCAGCTGTCAACTTTGACAGCTGCTTCTAAGTACTTAATTAGCGGGCACGGCGATCGGACCATGCCCGCTAATAGCCGCGAGCCCGGGCTACACGCGGCACCCGGGATCGCGGCAGTTCAGAGGGTGGTCGCCGCGCGACCCCCCTCTGAACTCCCATAGCGGCACGAGGACGTTCAATAACGTCCTGGTGCAGCTATGGGTTAAATTGGATGTACATCATAGACATTTTGGTGTAAGTGACAATATGTAAAACCTGGAATCGTGGATCCACTGAACCTTCACTAGCGGAGTCTAAGGGGCCGCTGGTTTTCACCAGAGCCCGCCACAAGGCGGGATGGACTTGCTGCGGCAGGCGACCCCCAGGTCGCTACCTCTGGCTTGGTTGCTAGTGACAGCAGGCGAGGTGTGGCAGGAGCAGTAAGCAGAAGGTGCAGGCAGAGGTCTGTAGGCGTAACCGCAGGTGGCAGGCAGTACTCAGGAACAATGGGTAAGCAGCGGACAGGGGCTAGGGACCAGGACAGCGGACAGGAACCAGGAACAAGGACTGAGGTCAGGAACTACAGGGAGCTGGGCCAAACGCTATGGGAAGCATGTAGAGGCTCTAACACCCGAGGTGGGGCAGGGCTGGAATTTATAGGAGAGTGTGTGAGCAGCAACCAATTAGGGACAGACTGCCCCTTTAACTCTGAGACAGCTGGCGCGCGCGCGCCCTAGGAGGCGGGGACGTGCGCGCCAGCCGGCACATCGACGGACAGGAGCGTGGCGAGGTGGGGCGCCCCCAGGGGCCGAAGTGGCAGCAGCGCCGGGTCCCTGCATTTGGACACCGGCGGCTGCAGGAGAAGGTGAGGGGGTGCGGCGGCAGTCCGGAGCGCAGCCCTGACACAATATCAATTGAATTTATGAGGAATAACATGTTTAGAACAGAACGTTCAATCGGGATCACTGGATTTTAGTTTATTAGACTGATGGGTAAATTGGCTAAATGAGCCGAAGCTGTGTCAGTCCCATCAAGCACATTGAGTCTCCATTGTTACTCATTCAGCAGCCTCTCTCTGCCTCCATCCCACTGCAGCGATAACAAGTATCAGCAGACGGACATGAAGTGAGCAATCGCCTTACAAAACCGCCATGCCTGAGATTTGTTGTGAAAGACGTATTTAGATGATGCTTTCTGCGAGCACATTCATAGTTAGCGTGTAATTAAATGCATAAGCTCCTCCATGATACATAAATAAGTGTAATGAGTCAGCGAGCAAGAGAAAAAGGACAAGAATTGGAAATTATGCCATGAGGAAATAAAGAAAACATAAATCATTTTTAACCCTTAACCGTAGGTGTTAGAGGGGAAAAACAAGAACATTTAAAGGGGACCCATCACAATGAAAATGCTACCTAAGCTATAGGTGTCTATAGCTATAGAGCAGAAGGAGCTGAGCGGATTGATATATATCTTTATGGGAAAAGATTTAGTATAATGTGTAATTTATTGATTGAGATCTCTGATGTTTCCAAGCTTAAGAGTCCAGTCCATTGTGGCACCGCCCACTGGACTCCTTATCACAGAATGAGCAGAGATTTCAATCAACAAGTTACACTGAATCTTATACTGAATCTTTTCCGATAAAGTTACACAGTGGTGCCTTGGATCACGAGCATAATTTTTCCGTGACCGTGCTTGTAATCCAAATCACTTTTAAACCAAAGCAAATTTTCCCATAAGAAATCATTGAAATGCAGATAATTGGTTCCAAACCCCAAAATAATGATTTTTTTTTAAAATGAATAACATGTAAAACAAATGAAACATTCAGAAAAAGCTGAATATGTGATATTATAAGTTACTGTACAGTATAGCAATCAGCATGTGGTGTATAATGTATAGTAAGGGCATAAACCTGAAAAACAGCAGCAGATTGTAGATACAGGATGGAGATCCTGGCTGCAGGATACAGGATGGAGATACAGGTTGCAGATCCCCATAATGCAGCAGCGTCTGAGTGGTCTGTGTGGTCGCATAACAGCAATGGGGAATGGGGTGTGTTCAGCATGGACCAATCAGGAATTGAGAATCACAGAACTGTGCAGGAGGACAGAAACAGAAACCTTTCTATACAGCAGTGTGTATAGCTGAGTGTGAGTGCAGACAGATTATAGCAGGAATGGAGAGGATGGGGAACACAAGGACTGAAAGAGACTGCAGGGAGCATGAAGGAAAGAGAAGGGCAGATGTGGGCACATACATGCAGCACTCTCTGTCCGGGGAGAGAGGGGTTACAGCTATGGAGAGATTACCTCCACAGTCCTGTCCCCTGATGTAAGCCCCAGCCTGAAATGGATCTTCTATGATTTGGAAGGTTAAGGAGACTTCCTGGTTCAGAGTACAGTGCTGTAGACCCTGCTATGCAGAACATGCCCCTCCCCCGCAGCCCCTCCCACCCAGTACAGAGAGCTCTTAAACTAAACCAAAGCTCTTAAACCAAGTTACAATTTTGAAAAACTGTGCGTTCTTCTTGCAAAACACTCTTAATCCAAGTTACTCTTAAACCAAGATACCACTATATATAAATGTATAATTGTTAGCTAGTTGATAGCATGGAGTAGGGCTGATAGAGTGGACGAGTGGTCACTCTTCAATACCAGAATGTGCTCATTGTACAGGAGTGTGGTGTGCAGCTGAGCACTATATGGGGCAGGCCGTGCCGTTGCTGTGTGCTGTACATAAACTGGCGCTGAGGCGTCACCCGTCAATGTTGTGGCCACAGGCTTCAGAAACATTCGCTGTTGCCGGCAGAGTGGTCGACCAATGGATTGTTCCCCACCCCCATCCTTAGCTTTGTTTCCTTTCACCTGAAATTAAGATTATTTTTCCAGAATAAACTGTAGAATTGCAGTGTACTCCCACTATCTCCCTATGTTTTTATAAAGAATTCCTTTCAGAAAATTGTTTGAGCAATGACATTTGAAAGAAACGGATAAAGATTGTCTCCAGTGTTGGGGAGAGTGTGTAAAGGACAGAGGGATTTAAGGAGATAAACAGCAAATATTTTGGTTGTAATATTGGACAAGCACTAAATCAAACGTTCATCAAGAATGTAAAAAAAAAAAAATCATATTTATTTGTTGCTATGAGCCGATCTAGTGGAAAAAATAAAAAATATAATAAAATAACAAAAGTTGGAGAGCTGATCCCTCCGACTGATAAATGTGGCACATAAGTACATTAAAGGGAATCTGTCACCTAAATTTTCTTTTAATGATTAGAGACAAAAAACTAAAACTTTTTTTTTTATTCCAACCTGTTTCAATTTTCTGACTTAAATTGTTTTTATTTCACATTTTGCACATTGTTATGGGAGCGGCCATATTGCCTGGACTGTTCTTAACAGCATTTAGTGACATGCTTTACAGCAAGACTCAGGGACATAGACAGCAATAAACAGAATCTAACCCCTTGAGATGAATGTGGAATGAAGAGGTCATTCCACAGAGAACTGCTATTGTTTTGCTATCCTCCATCTACTGGTGTGATCAATGCTGTACAGATCACTTTAACAGCTGTCACCTCCTTATCATCACTGACACAACAGGAAGTTTCAGCTTACTTTTAGCCCCAGTGGTGAGAATGAAAACTGTGAGATATGATGATTATTTCATAATCTAGATAGGAAAATGGAAAATTCGAAAAAATTTCAAAAAAATTATTTTAAAAATCTGTTTAACATAAAAACATTATTTATACAATAAATCATTTTCTGATGACAGATTCCCTTTAAATGACCAGAAGACAAGACCCTTCATAAAAGAAAAAAAAAAAAATATATGTCTAGATTTGTGGATTTAGGCTACAAGATTTAACCTACTCATCTCTATTCATAAATATTCTTTGTGGACATAATTATCAAAAGATGTCTGTCTTTAATTTTTTTTTTGCAGAAATAGTACAGGCGATTTTAAGAAACGTCGTATTTGGGTTTATTAGCCGAAAAATGCATTTTTATCATGAAAATGAAGTTCGAAACTCTCCCACCTGTCTTCATGGTTTTCTTATGGAGAGGGGAGGGGTTGAGCGGCAGTCCCCCAACTGGGCGATGGTCCCTATGCTGCTAATGTGCTGAGGCCATCAGGAGAGAGAAGTCAACAGTCTGGGTCAAAACCACCAGGTGAGCAACAAATCCTAACCATAAGCCAAAGGATCATAACCGACTGAGCAATAAACAGGACCGAATCAGAATCAAAGAGAAACCGTATTACAAGCCGTGGTCAGAAACCCAGACAGGAGCGCAGTACAAAATCAGGCTGCAAGTCAAGGTCAAGGAATACAAGCAGGGGTCAGAAAACACATATATCTAGGTACAGTATATAAATGCTAGTAAAGCAGGGCAAGCTAACACTATTACAGGCAGCTCCAGGTACTCTGGCTAAAAAATTCTACTGGTGTCAGAAAGGTAAATAGATTTATAACACACTTAAAAAAAAAAAAATCTCAGGTCTTTCAGTACTTATCAGCTGCTGTCTGTCCTGCAGTAGTGTATTCTTTCCAGTCTGACACAGTGCTCTCTGCTGACACTTCTGTCCATGTCAGGAACTGTCCAGAGTAGCAGAAAATTCCCATAGAAAACCTCTCCTGCTCTGGACAGTTCCTGACATGGACAGAGGTGGCAGCAGAGAACACTGTGTCACACTGGAAAGAATATACCACCTTCTGCAGGACATACAGCAGCTGATAAGTAGTGGAGAAGTAATTTACAACTCTTTATAATTTTCTGAAAGAAGAGATCACATATGTTTAGTAATCAGTTTAGAAATCCGGTTGCTTCTATAGGAGTTCACTTACTTTTTCTTGCAGGGTACATAGTCTGTTGCGTGTGGTTTTATGTTGTTCTTTATACACTTCTATAGTTTTGTAAACTTTTATTTTGGAGGCCAAACACTTAACCACTTCTATGTTTCCAAACAGCTGAAATGTGCAGTCTTGGCTCTGGAACCGGATTTGTTGGTAAATGTTAATTATCACCACCCCTGCCAAGCTTAATGAGATATTTACTGTTCCCAACTAATTAGATGAAATACAATACAAAATCCTGCATATTCAGGGCTACACAAACTGATTTTATGTTGCCTTTTAGAAACGTGCCCTTTTTTGTTTTACAATATCAGCATACAATTCTTCATCTCATGCACTACAGCATTCTTAAAGGAACATGGAGCCTTGGACCTGTATTCATAATAGGCCAAAACACAACTCTATAATCTATATGTAATACAGATAACGTTGCACACTGTTCACACTGAGGAATAGGTGAGGAATTTCAAACTGAATCAGCGCTTAATTTTAAACATATTCTGCTTGAAATTCGGGGAGTTTTGGGGTGAGAGTTGTAGTTGCAGCTGTGAGGTCAGGATGGGAGTTGTAGTTGCAGCTGTGCGGTCAGGGTGGGAGTTATAGTTCCAGCTGTGAGTTCAGGGTGGTGGTTGTAGTTGCAGTTGGTAGGTCGGGGTGGGAGTTGTAGTTGAAGCTGTGACCTCAGGTTGGGAGTTATAGTTGCAGCTGTGAGGTCAGGGTGAGAGTTGCAGTTGAAGCTGTGAGGTCAGGGTGGGGGTTATAGTTGCAGTTGTGAGGTCGGGTTGGGAGTTGTAGTTGCAGCTGTGAGGTCAAGGTGGGAGTTGTAGTTGCAGCTGTAAGGGTCAGGATGGGAGTTGTAGTTGTAGCTGAGAGGTCAGGGTGGAAGTTGTAGTTGCAGTTGCAAGGTCAGGGTGAGAGTTGTAGTTGCAGCTGTGAGGTTTGGATGGGGGTTATAGTTGCAGTTGTGAGGTCGGGGTGGGAGTTGTAGTTGCAGCTGTGAGGGCAGGGTAGGAGTTGTAGTTGCAGCTATAAGGGTCAGGGTGGGAGTTGTAGTTCCAACTGTGAGGTCAGGGTGGGGCCGGTGCTCATGGACCAGTGCTGAGTGTTTGCCCCCCCTCCCGGCTAAAATTTCCCAGCCAGCTCCTGTGGGTGGGGCACTAAATGTGTCACTGTTTCCTCGATTTGCTGCACAGAATACAGAGCAAAAGTTATAGTGTATGCATCACCACTCATGCCTATGGGGGCTTCTTGTCAAAAGAGAGTAGTCCCTGCTCCTGTAAGCGGCCTGAAGAAACAGGACATGCACAATCCAAGAATAATAAGGCTGGGTGCACAGTACCAGTACACATAGGAAGCACTACCAAGAGGGAGGAAAGTTATGTACTATATACAGCACGGGCACACCCAAATAATAAGTGAGAGGAACTTTATTAATCAAGTGCAAAAACTCAAAAATGAATAGTCAGAACCCCATTAAAAAAACACTTAAAACATCCCACACACAAAGTCAGCAACCCCTCACAGAAAGTAAATATATGACCCTCATACAGTAAATAAGTAACACAGTGCATGTGAGATGTACACAAGTAAAGCTAAAGAAGTGCTAAGATGTCAAGGCTTGTGCAATGGAAGGTATCAAGTAAAGATAAATTGAGACAATGACCAAGGCTAAATATCACCAATTGGTACAATAGGTCACGTGAGGGTAGATTGGGGTGCCGTCCAGGGAGCCCCACATGTTCCATCAATGTCCCTGGACTTTTTCAAGGGTAATTGTAACAAGGTGGTGGACCCTTATTTGTATCACCATCAATTATAACAATATACAAAACATAAGAAAAAGACATAAGTGTATGTACCAGCTGTACAGGAGAGGTCACCTGGTCCGATCCAATCCCATCATGGCTGCCGCAGCGTCCTACTCTGACTAATGCGCTTGTATGGAATACATAATATTATTATTTTCATTCATTATTATTTTTCTTTTCCATTCTTATTGTTGATACTTTTTTTTTTTTTTTTACTCCTTTCCTCTGCTTTCTCCTTTTTTCTCCTTCTTTCCACTTTGTTCTATTTCCATTTTTCGTAGCTTTTTTTCTTCACTTTTTTTCTTCATCCGGTCTATGTTGCTATTTAGGGGGATAGTTTTCATGATTTTATTTAAGCTGTGATCAAGACCTTGGGCCGAAACACGTCTAGTGTAGGATGAGCCCCTTTCATCTGTAACTTTATGGATTCTACAAAATAAAGACAACGCTTTTACCTGGACTTTGTGCTAGAAAACGTTTTTCTTATCCCCTTGAAATATAAGTCCTTCTCCAATAATAAGCTCTAGTTGCAGTCAGCTGACCAGATCCCTGACGCTGGGTGCTGAGCATCAGCCAATCAGGGCCAGACTTTTTATGCTCCGCCCCCAACCTGCTCAACACAAGCTGCAGGGGAGGCAGGAGGAGTAAGGAGATGCACAATAGGGGACACTCAATATGGGGGACAGGGGGTACGTGGGTCGAATACAGAGGAGGAAAGGAGGTATACAGTATAGGAACTACCTGCAGAGGGGGGAGGGAAGTATATAGTATGGGGACTACCTGCAGAGAGCGAGAGAGGTATATAGTATGGGGGAACAACTACAGAGGGGGAGAAAGGTATAAAGTATTGGGGCCTTACTGCAGAAGGGGAAGTACATAGTATGGGGGCAGAATTTAAAAGGGGGTGGGGGGTTGTACAGTATGGAGTCCTAACTAGAGGGTAATTTACAGTATAGCAGCCTAACAACAATGGAACATACATTATGACGGATAACTACGGTGTAGACGCATCCTGTGTTCCTCTGACATTAAAACCTACCCCGCAAATAATATCTAGCCTTTCTTTCGGAGAAAAGTAATAATATACAGTAAAACCCTGCCTTATTTTTAGAGAAGCACGGTATAATCCATGGAGAAATGTACAAGCCAGAGCTCAGGGGTCAGCATCATTACCTTACAGCATTGGGTTTCAAGGACAACATCTAAATGAACTTTGTATAGTCTGAGTTTTCATTGGTTTTATCCCAAAGTACCCAACATACAGATAGGTTAATGTGGGATTTGCATTCTGAACCCCACTGTGGACAGTGAGGGGGACATTTATGAAGGCTGCGCCACTGGCATACGTCAGCAATATTCCCCGCTCATCTGATGGGCGGGCAGGGGGAGGGGGCACGGCAAGGTAGGGAGGAGGCAGAAATCATGCCAGAAATCTACACTGGCTGAGGCACAGGTACGGCCCGTTTCACTAAGAGGCATGCTCCTCTTGGGGAATCCAGTGGGGCAATTGGGGGCATGGGCTAATTTAAGACCATAGTACGAGTATGGCCTTCATAAATGTCCCACTAAGTCATGAAGCAAGCTTTGTAAAGTGCTACGGTATATTTTCTCTCTTATTTTATGCATTTTTTGCAGATTTCATCACTTTTTAAAGCAGCAATGAGATCTGTGGCAATAACGCTCCGCCATATTTCTGACCTTTTTCTATCCTCTTCTACTTTGCAGCACACACTGAAACCGGAATGACAAACAAGAGCCTGTTGCTAAGAGAATGATCACCTTTCTCCATCTGCTACATCACCCATAAATCACAGCCCTTTGTATTCCTTGGGGCACAGGAACATTTTTTGGCTGTGCAGAGAACTCCAGTTTGCCTCTGTTCGCCTTCATCATAATGTAAATTGTCTGCATGTAGACACATTAGCCTCCCAACTAGGCACATACGAATGGTAATGCGCAGTATAGGGACTCCGGGAAGACGGAGTGCGACTACGATGCGGAGAAGGAAGAGAGGAAGGTGAGAATATTAGGAAATTACGAGGGAGATTCAAAAGACTAGTATCTCTCTCACCGGTCTTGAGTAACAGAAGACTGCCGTAAGATGCAGCAGATGTATTAAGAAGCTCAAGGCTCTATTTGTGCATCTTAAGCACTTTCCATGAGGCAGATTTAGAAATCTATGATTAGTGTTGAGAGTCGATCAACCCCCGAATAGCCCGTTCCTTTCAAATGATAATCAATGGGATGGTCCAGTTGGGGGCAGGCAAGAATATCAATATGGGTCAGGCAGTGCTCTTAATGGTGTCCCTGTGCTCCTAACGGTCTTACCGGACCACAGAGCAAACAACTAACTGCACCAGAACATCTAACATGCTGATAGTTCCCCTTTATAGGGATTATCCAAAGATTTAAAAGGTATTCAAATCCACAGTCAGTGAATTTGAACCTAATATAAACTTATCTACCTCTTAAGGGTATATGCACACAGAGTAATTTTGGCAGAAAACTCAGTGTCAATTGCCATGTCAATTCTTTGGGCTGACAATGGAATCCGCACCAAGCCTATTGGAGACGGTGTAGAGGGAAGCGGGAGCCTGCAGGGATGAGTGGCAGATTCTGCACAGAGTTTTCCACCAGAATTACTCTGTGTGCATATACCCTGAGATAAAAAAATATTGTGTTATGGGGGGCGTGGCTAGCCATGGAAGTGTGAGGACGCACAGCTACTGAGCTCCGACCTCAATCTGCTCCCATCTGCCCTGGACAAGCCGCAACACATGGGGAAAACAGCGAAAAAGAGCAAGGGGAAGCCCTCTACTCGCCCTGCGTCTCCTGCGGGCGACATTGAAAGTTATTTCACCCGGTCCCAGCAGACTCACCAAGACCGAGCCATGCAGGGAGCCGCCATCTTCCCAGCCGGCCAGGATGCGGTAGGCCCGACTGCCTCTCCTCTGCCATCCGCTCCCTCCCTGACCCCGATCCCGGAGCGCATGCCGCCCACCACCGTGACGCCGGGAGGCCCGCAGCGGGACCCTGCACGACATGTCCCAGAGCCTGCCGCAGCCTCCGCGGGCCCCCGCCTCTGCAGCGCCTCGCCTGCGGCCTACCCTACCTCCGCTGCATCCCTGCCACTCACCGCGGCTGGCGGGAGGTCTCCGGGACCCGCACTTCAGCCCGCTGGAGATCGCGGTGCTGCGCTCCTCTCCTCACAACGGCAGTCCTCCTCTCTGAACTGGCCGGTGGAGGACGCCGCCATGAGGCTCCCACGTGACATCCAAGATGGCCGCCCGCTGCCCGGGACATGCGCCTCAGGCCCCGATCCTCCCGGGAAAGACCTCCATCAGACCCTGGGACATGTGGTGCCGGCTGCCTTTCCCCCTGGTCGGGATGCAGACCAGATACAGGACTCCCAGCAGCGGCAGCTCGCTCCTGCAGAGGCCCGGACCCTGGACGCTCGGGGCACTGTGAGTACAGAGGCCCTCCTCTCCCTGGAGCCTCCTCCTCTGCTGCCTAGAAGGGCCTCCATCTCCTGCACGCCATCCCCACAGGAGGCCTGGTCGATCCCCCCCCAGCAACTTGCCCCCGTCTCCCTTCCATGCATAGGGACCCAGGCCTCCCCACACTGGTCCACGGGCTCCTCCTGGGACGGGGGATCCCCCCACCGTACGCCCACCCATGCCATGTTGGGCGCCTCCACCCTGCCACCCTTGCCACAGCGGGATGTTTCCCCGTCCTCCTCTGGGTCCGCACTCCAAAACAGCCTGGACCAAACCCCACCGATACTTCGCCCGCTCCCTTCTACCCTGTTACCGAGCGGCCTACATGATATGTCTATGTTGCCAGACCCCCTATCCCCGGCTGGGACTTTGCCCGCTCAAGCGAAACTGGTCACAATTGCTGATCTCCAACAACTAGCCCTTTCTCTACCTACCAAAGCGGACTTTTCTGATTTGGCTAAGCAACTCGTGATAGAATGCAGACATGAGTTTGCCCTGATGCGCTCCGAGATATCTTCATTGTCCGACAGACTGACCCGTGTTGAGTCGTCACAAGATTCTTCTGAGACTACCTTACAAGCCCTCCAAAGCCAAGTGAAACAGCATTCTGATCAGTTGTTCACCCTACAGCAACACCTTGATGATGTCGAGAACAGGAGCAGAAGAAATAACCTTCGCATCCGAGGCCTCCCCGAAACCGTCCCTCCTGGCGATCTCTTTGCGGTGCTGACCTCTCTTTTCAACGACATCTTAGAAAGACCCGCCGGCTCTCATGTTGAGCTGGACAGAGCCCATAGGGCCCTTCGCCCGCCCAGTTCTGACGACCAAAAACCGAGAGACGTAATTTGCAGGGTGCACTTTTATGCGACCAAGGAAGAGATCCTGCAGAAAGCCAGACGCAGGAAACAATTGCTCTACAAACATACACAGATCTACCTGTTCTCGGACTTATCCCGCCACACCTTGGCTCAAAGGGCAGCCCTGAAGCCGCTGCTGTCGGAGCTTCAGGACCGCAATATACCATATAGATGGGGATTTCCATTTGCCCTAACGGTGCGAAGAGGTGGGCGGATCTTTACCTTGCGCACCCCTGATGACTTGCCGGAATTTCTTCAGGACCTAGACTTGCCCCATGTGTCTCTACCAGAGTGGCCCACTCTCACCCCGCTTGCGGGGAAACGCCCCAGAACAAACTCCCAACAGGCTCGGACCCGGTCCCCAACTACTGAGACTGGATTGTCCCCCAGTTCGTCCCGGAGGAGAACCGCTCGACCGTCGACATCCTCCCAGCGTGCTCCTCTGCATGGGGGGCTCTCTCCCCCTCCCGGGAACTGACGGCCCCGCCTCTGATACTGTTGTTTCCACATTGTGTGCATCTTACAGCATGTTATAACCGTTAGCCATTTCTTTGCTTTTTTCCCCTAGCCAGTATTTTCCATTTAGGAATTGGACCCTCTCGTCGGTCCTCTTCTGCATGTCTGTCCGATGTACCCGCTTATCAGTTACAGGTTTCATTGGGAGCAGACTCCGGAGTGTTCATTGTTACATTACTTCCCTCCTACCACAATCCCCCCAATAGGTGGGAGTTAGTCTGGATTCTCTTGAATATCCAGACACTCTGAGTTCTAGTTTTACCTCTAGATACAGCTGCAGTTGCTCTACTACTGCTTATTTTGTTTTATTTTCCTCCTCTTTGTGTTGTCTCACGTGTACGTTTTCTTTCCCTCCTTTTAGGACTGTTTTCCCCTCTCCCCCAGCTTCTAGGTTTCTGAGTGCTCCGGTCGTTCCTCCCCTATCCTCCCCTTCGACATATGGCAGACCTCAACATCGCCTCTTTCAACGTCAAGGGCCTGAATACCCCTGAGAAACGTGCTCAGGTATTACACCATTTACACCGCAAAAAGACACACATAGCTTGTTTCCAGGAAACCCACTTTAAAACCGGTCATGCCCCTAATATCAAACACAAGCACTATACCACATGGGTTTTTGCTAATAACCCTGACTCCAGATCTAAAGGGGTTGCTATCGCAATCCATAAATCCCTGCCCCATCAAGTCCTGCATACGGTAATCGATCCCTCAGCCCGCTATATCATCCTGGGTCTCTCTGTGGGCGGCCAGGAGTTCACCCTCCTCAACGTTTACGCTCCGAACGCTGGTCAGGCTGAATTCCTCACGCGGCTCATAGACATATCCCTCCCACACCTGAAGGGGACTGTACTGCTGTGCGGGGATTTTAATCTCACCCTCGACCCCACCCTGGACAATTCGTCTGGAAGGTCCAGCATCGCCTATTCCTCAATCAAGAAGGTGAAACGGAGCCTCTCCCAAATACAATTATGCGACTCTTGGAGGCTGCTTCATCCTTCGGATCGCGACTATAGCTTCTACTCCCCCCCGCACGGCACCTACAGTCGCATAGACTATATTCTCTTGCAACATAGCGCGCTCCCGTGGCTGGTCTCCGCGCACATCGGCAACATCTTATGGTCGGACCACGCCCCTATATTTTGCTCACTTCACTTACCCCACCTCACTAGACCAACGTGGTCTTGGAGACTAAATGAATCCCTGTTGCAGGATACGGCCTGCATGGCTGACCTGAAACAATCCATTGCGAACTTTGCCCAGGACCATGCCACCGACCCTACGGCCCCCTTCTTGAAATGGGAGGCGTTGAAATGCACTTTAAGGGGGGTATTAATTAAGCACGGTTCCCGGCTCAAGCGAGCGAAAGCCCAGTCCCTTTCCAAGGCCCTCCAAACAGTTACCAGACTCGAGCTAACACATAAGCAAGCTCTCTCGGTGTCAGTACTGAGGGACCTCCAACAAGCCAGATTAGAGGTAAAACGCCTTTTGGAATCATCTTGGGGCCGCATACTCCAGGTTTGTCGGAGCCGGTTTTATGAATACGGCAATAAGAGCGGCCGTATGTTGGCCAGGGCCCTTAGAGCGCGCATAGCTCACTCCCACATACCCTGCATTACGACGCGTGGGGGGACTAAGGCCCACACCACTCAGGACATCTCGGCGCAATTCCATTCCTTCTACTCGACACTATATAATTTACCCCCCCCCACGAACCTGACACCCCCGCCCTCTCCCTTCCCGCCCCTACCTGATGACATTCTTACTTCCCTGGAGGAACCATTCTCCTCGGTGGAGTTGGCCTCGGCAATTGGGGACCTTCCGGGGGGGAAAAGTCCAGGGCCTGACGGGTTCACGGCAAAGTTTTATAAAGAGCTCTCGGCACTTCTCCTCCCTACTATGCTCGCTGCTTTTAATGACGTCTCCCCTGACTCCCCCTTGCCGGGACACACTACCACCGCCCATGTTGTCGTCATTCCAAAACCCGGAAAGGACCCTCAGCAATGCGGTAGTTATAGACCCATTTCCCTCCTAAATGTTGATTTAAAACTGTATTCCAAATTATTGGCCAACAGATTGAACACCATTTTGCCCTCCCTTATACACCCTGATCAAGTGGGGTTTGTGCCGGGGAGGGAAGCCAGGGACAACACTATTAAGACCTTAGACATTATACATTATGCTAAATCCCAGAAGCTACCGCTTATGATTCTTTCACTTGATGCCGAGAAGGCCTTTGACAGGATCTCCTGGTCCTCCCTGGCACAAACCTTACGCCATGTCGGACTTGGCCCCATATTCACATCTAAGATTCTTGCCCTCTACTCCTCCCCTACCGCACACTTAAAGATCAACGGCGCCCTTTCACACCCTTTCCCAATTTTAAACGGTACTAGACAGGGATGCCCCCTGTCCCCACTCTTATATGTCCTCGTTATGGAGCACTTACTAGCGACAATCCGCGGGGATCCGGACATACAGGGTATCTCCATTAAGGGTAACGTGTACAAATGCTCCGCATTCGCAGATGACCTGCTGGTTTACTTAACCAACCCCCAGATCTCGCTCCCCTCTCTGATGGCTCGCTTGTCCGAGTTTGGCTCGTGGTCGAACTTTAAAATTAACTTCTCCAAATCCGAGGCGCTTGGCGTCTCTCTGCCCACACGGACTGTCCGCACCCTGCAGGCCTCCTTCCCATTCTCCTGGCCCTTACAGGGTATCACCTACCTAGGTATTAAAATCCCCCCTGACCTTTCTTCCCTCTTTGCTGCTAATTTTTCCCCTCTCCTAAGCAGGTTTCAAAAGGACCTGGAGAGCTGGGATCGCGCTGATTTCTCCTGGTTCGGGAGGATCAGCATTGTAAAAATGACCCTTATGCCTCGCCTGCTATACCTCCTACAAACCATTCCCATATCTATCCCCTCCCACTACCTTCGGCAGGTTCAGAGGTGCTTTGGGACCTTTGTGTGGGCATCGAGACGCCCCCGCCTCAACAGACAGACCTTGACTCGCCCCAAGTTGTCGGGAGGTGCGGGGCTACCTGACTGCAGGCTGTATTACCTTTCCTGCGTCCATGCCCGGATTCTGGACATGTTCCATAACGAACACAACAAGCTATGGGTCCGTATCGCCCAAGACCTATGCTCCAAAGCCCTGACGTCCATGCCCTGGGTCTGGACCCCCTCTCTCTCTGACACCTCTGCCATGTCATTCTCCACGCGACACACAGTGGCTAGCCTTCATCTCATCGGTGCCAGAGACTCGCTGGTCGACCGTACCGGCCCTTTACTCCCAGTCACAGACCATCCGGACTTTCCACCGGGAGCCTCCGCTTCCCCTTTTTTGGGCTTCACTAAATCCCGCCCTATGCGCTTCCATCATGCTTTATCTGCCAGTGCACTTCGACCCCTTTCCGACATTGTCCCTGCAGACACACCCATCCCTCGGGCTCCCTTTGCTTACCTCCAGCTTCGTCATTTCTATGCCACGGTCCACAGAGGTAAACATTTACACCGCCCTCTCACAGACTTTGAGCACCTTTGCCTGGCCCCCTCCTGTCCCTCCCACTCTATCTCTACCATCTATGGACTATTATTGGCCTCCGGGTCCCAGCCTCTTCCTACTTATTGTAATAAGTGGGAACGGGAACTAAACATGAAATTTACTGAAGAGCAGTGGGCTAAGTGTTTTTTCCTGACCCATAAGGCTGTCATTGCCACTAGATCCCAGGAGACCTGTTATAAGATCCTGACTAGATGGTATAGGGTCCCTCAGGCCCTCCATCGATGGTATCCAGAGGTTTCAGAGGAGTGCTGGAGATGTGGCTCCGCTGTAGGTTCTATGACGCACATCTGGTGGTCTTGCCCTAGAGTGCAACCGTTCTGGCAGTTAGTGCTTCAACTCATATCAGAAATAGCGGGTGCTTGCGTTCCCAGCACTCCAGAAGCCGTCCTTCTTTTCATGTTCCCCATTCCCCAACAAAAATTCAAAAGATCCTTGCTGCGACACCTTCTGCAGGCTGCAAAAACGGTCATCCCGCGACACTGGCGATCTCCAGATCCACCGTCCCTAGAGGAGTGGTTTACGGAGGTTTCCCATATTTATCATATGGAGGACCTGCTGGCCTCCACCCCACAAGCATCCAAGACATGTTCTAAATCCTGGTTTCCCTGGCAGGAATTCCTGTCTTCCCCTAGATACCGCTCGATTACTGCCCCGGCCTCGCTGTCGGGACCTGTGACTCCCTCGGGCGCCTCTTCGGGGAATTAATGTGCACCGAAACCCGACCCTCCCCCCCCCCTTCCCCCGGACCCTTAACTCCCAAGGAGCCTCCGGAGCACTCGGATCCCTCCCCCCTCTCCTTTTGTTCTCTTTTGTTCTTCCTACTCCCATCCTTCCTACTTTTGTCCCCTCTCTTTTCTTGCTCTTGTTTGGTTAACTGCATTCTCCTTTCTAATACGATTGTTCTATGGTTTGCTCTCTATACATGTGATTTATACTGGTGTTGAGCCTGTCGGCATTATCCCCCCTGCTTAAGCAAATAGGTCTATGTCTCTTAGCCGATACGTTGGTTCATAATTTTGATTACGGTTGTTATTTCCTGTTTAGTTGTGCAGGCCCTTAGTTCGCCACGAACTCCGTTCCCCTCGTGGGAGCGGGACCAACTCCCTGGACATTGTATATGTTTATGTCATGGCTGCACCTCCTGCTTTGATTCTTTGTACTTGTACTTCTTTTCTTGAATTTGCAATAAAACTCTTTTGAATTTGAAAAAAAATATTGTGTTATTGTGCTAAAAAACAACTTTTAAACTTGCAGTCCTGTGTCAAATTGGCATGGCCTAGAGTACCCATGCTCTAGGATTGCAACACCCCTCTGTCCCTGCTCCACGCCCTCTTTATTATTAGGAATGTCCCTGGAACAATTTCTCCTATTCATCACCTGTGTGAACATTGCACATGAGCTGGATCATTAAGGCACCTGTACTGCAAAGGTGCCTTAACGATCCAGCTCATGTGCAGTGTTCACACAGGTGATGAATAGTAAAACACTGCGTTCTGACAGGTGATTTATAGGAAAAATGGTGAAGAGGGCGGGAAGGAGGGACGGATGGGCGCTGCAATCCTAGGGCATGGTTACTCTAATTTGACACAGGGCTGCAAGTTTAAAAGTTGTTTTTTAGGACAATAACTGCATCACCTGCCAAACGGACCCCAGGACAGATCTTGGATTAAAAGCAGTTATCCGACGGTACAAGCGGTTTAAGGGGGGTCAGATTGTGGGTACAGAGTCGCTTTAATTTACCGTCTATGCCAGTAAAACCTCATCACGTGTATGTCCTATATATCGATAGAGCTCAAGTTGCCCTGATGGAGGCCAATAGAGTGTTCCTCTTCCCTCCTTAGGAGTGGTATGCATCATAATTTCTTAGTCCCACCACCAAAGGGAATATTAATTGAACGTTGAGATGTACAGTGGGTGCATAGTGTGCACGAGCAGGGATCTGCCTTGGGTGAGGAGGCATTCATGCGTAGACGATGTGCTACGGAACAGAATTTGGAACTCCTGGCATCATCATTCATAATGATGCTGGGAGCTCTGAAACTGCTTAAATCAGTACAGTGTCGCGAAGGTTTAAACAGTTTCGGAGCTCCCGGCATCCTAATGAATGATGATGTTAGGAGCTCCATGCTCCGTTTTGTAGCACGGACCATGCACAGAACCGGTGAATCTACCCTAAGGCCATGCTCACACAATTTACAGCCGTTGTTGTAACGGCCGTGATTAGTAAGGAACCTACGTTGTGCTGCAGGCCGAGGGAATCACGTCCGGAGTGTATACACAGGGTAATTTTGGGTGATTTGTTCATCTCTTCTTCTGCACAATGTAAACTGAGCCTCGAGCGAACACTGCAAACACTAAGTAATTGTACCCTTTATAGTCTTCAAAACAAATGATGGCCGGAGGGGATGGTACAAAACTAAATTCATCTAATCTGGTTAAAAATGGCGATCAAAGTCAAGACGCCATTGAAGAAAATTAGAGTCAAGCAGAGGTTAGTAATAGTTGGGCACACTCAGGAACGAGGGTCTACAAAGGAGAACAGTTAAAGACAATACTAAATATATGCTCAAGGCTCAAAACTAGCAGTAGGGATGAAGAATAACTATGATAAGTGGCACCCGACAGGTTCCTGGGAGAAGATTAATTAAACTGTTTCTGCAAACACCTTAGGTCTGGAATACATTTACCAGACATCTCAATTATTAGACACTTCAGGAAAGCTGTTTAGTGATACAGAATAGGAAACTCTTGCTTTTTTAGGAGGTAAGGTTGCAAATGAAGGAAGTGAATCTTTTGGAATTACTACCCTTTTACACCGAAAATAAGTCATCTCCTGAAAATTTTTGCTGAATTGCTAAATATAAGGCCTCCCCCAAAAGTAAGACCTTGGAAAGTTTTTGTTTTGAAGCATGCCCGCCGAACAGAAACCAGGGCAAGCAGCTGGGATTCTTATTAGCCCGCCACCGTTGTCCCCTACCTTCGCTGTCCGTTGCAAAGCAGCTGCATGCAGGGCATGAAGACTGTCACCTGCTGCCAACCCTGGTGTTCCTTTCCATGGCTGTTACTTGTAAATGTGCAGCTACAGCTTCAAGAGGCCCGTCGCCTGCCCCCATCGCTGCTGTCCTCTACTGGCAGACCCCTGCTGTGGTTTACGAGGGTGCTGTGGGGAGCTCCCTCTGGTGACCGGAAGCCATCATACCGTACACTGTCCCTGCTGTGCTGTATGAGTGTGCTGTAGTGACCTCCCCCCGTTGGCCGGTAGCCTGCCACTATCGCTCCTGTTCCCTACCGCCAGATGTAGAGCTGCACACAATTTGCCATTATCTCATCACCTGCCGCTATACCATATGCTGTCCCTGCTGTGCTGTACCAGTGTGCTGTAGTGAGCTCCTCCTGGTGGCCGGAAGCCGTCATACCCTACACTCTGTCCCTGCTGTGCATGTGACATGTGAATTCTTGTTAATGGAAAAATAAGACCTAGTGCATCTTTGGAAGCAAAAAATGAATATAAGACACTTTCTAATTTTCAGGGAAACACGGGTAGTGACAATTAAAGACAAAGACAACCTGAACCAATAACATGCACACTTTGCAATGTTCATGTATTTTATTCAGCAAATTGAGTTAACATCCACAGTGCAGGGAGATCCAGTAAGTGGGTCAATTGGCAAAATGTGTTCTACTTAAAGGGCTTGTAGAGGACTAGAAAAACATGGCCACTTTCTTCCAGAAATAGTACCACTCTTGTTTCCAGGTTAGCTTTATTGCAAAACAACATCCAAACTAGAGACAAAAGTGGTGCTGTTTCTGGAAGAAAGCGGCCATGTTTTTTAATACTGGCTAAACCATTTAAAGAAGTACTCACCTTTTTTTTTATATGCTATTTGGGCTGATCTCTTTTTTCAACGCTTCACTGTTCTTATTCCATTGTGGGATTATGTGACCGTGCTTCTGACTGTACTCTATGCTCAGTGCATTTGAACAGGAAAGAAGTCACTGCCGTCTACATTCCTCTACGAGAACTTGTCAGAGATTTGCATAAGAGACAGTGATTTCCGGCCTGGTCAAATGCACCAGGCATAGAAGACAGTCAGAGACATGGCCATGTGATCCCACTCTGGAACGGGAAACAGAGTGGCACCAGAAGGCAACTATAAGCCTAGGTGAATTAATAATGCCACCTTACTCTTGGGCAGCAAATAATCAAAGGCAATTCTTATTTAAGGAGATTGGAAGTGTGGGGTTCACCCTTTGGCAAGTAGCTCTAGCACAAGTCATTGACACAGACTTTTACCTATTTTTTCTCCCTGCACTGTGGATGTTTACTCAGCCTACATAATAAATGAAAAGATAGGATATAGATAGCCCTATCAGTTTAGTTACAATGTGATTACCTACAGTATAATTGGCTCAGATGACAATCATATTAGGTTTTATAAGTAATCAATGCAGATTTCCAGGTAATTCCAGGTGTATCGGGTTCACCTTTTGCCAAGTAGCTCTAGCACAAGTCATTGACACAGACAGTTACCTATTTTTTTTCTCCTTGCACTGTGGATGTTTACGTAATAAATGACATGGTAATAGTATCTATATCTTATAAGTTTAGTTACAATGTGTTTGCCTATAATTGTCTTTAATGAGGCTTTAATAAGTAATCAATGCAGATGTCCAGGTAACTCCAGGGCTTATTTACTTTTTTTTTTGCGACTTTATATACTAACTACATAAAACCATATGATGAAATGATGTGGAGGACAATACATAATCATGAATGTCTTCATTGAACCCATGTTCTTTTTTTCTTTGTCTCGGAAACGACCAGAACTGGAGTGGATTAGAGTTCAATCAAGCAAAGAACAACATTAATTTCAGCTGTATTATGTCATTCCTAGAAAATCTAAGTCATCCCTGAACCGGTGATTACTGGATTAATGGAGTTTACACACATATATTACATAATGCAGGAGGGAGGAATCCTTCCATCATGAGAAGATGGGGGTCTTCAATGCTGGTGTTTGAAAGAACATGACCACGTGGCGGTCTTCCCATTACCACCGGGCAACCCATAAGAGAATTGCACAATCAATACAGAATTAACAAACATATAATAAATCTCATTGATTGACTGATTGATTGAGCGGCACCCTATTCTGCAGCGCTGTACACAGATCACATTATAAATAAGTTATGGGCACTGAGTAGGGGCGATGCTTTGAGTTTGTAGAAGGATTTAATGGGATTTCTCAAGGCTGACCTTTTGTAACGTTTGCGTATTTAAATTAAAGTGATGTTCGGAGGGTGTTATAATTATAAGAATAGTGATACATAACGGGGAAGAAGTCAAATCAGCAGAGAAGCCGCATCCTCACAATTCCCTTAGGGTTGAAAATATGCTTTAGAATATGTTTGGTAGCGATCCGACCTCAGTGTTCTGCACTGTTATGGTTGCCGGCTGTTGACTGGTAGACTGATACAGAGGGCAGATCATAAACTTCCATTGACTTCCAGCTAACATCTGGCGGACAGTGTTTTTATTGGTGTTTTCCAAAGATTTTAAGGTAGTGTGAAACCGTTTTTCTGTATAGAGTATATCCACAACCTTAAAGAGAATGAGCCAGCTCCCAGACCCTACCTAAAGTGCTGGCAGTGTGCTGCAGCTGGAAGTCCCCTAGTGAGCATTGTACCTTTTGGTAATTTGTCGGTGCCGTGGATTATGCACAATCTCATGTCTCCTACTGTAATGAAGAGTCAAAGAGAAGTGGTGTGTGCCGCACTCTGGAACACCTCACCCCTTCTTCCTCCTCCCTCTTCTTCATGAATAATCAATACTGCCCGGCCTCCTGCTCCCTCAGCTGTTGGCCAGTGTCTCTAATTGCAGATCAGTCCTCCATAGGCAGTTTATGTCTGAAAGAAACTCTCAGCTATAGTTGAATCTGAATGTGTTGGAGTTGTGGTCTAGGGGTAACTCACCTGTCTAGAGAACTGCCAGCAGTTCATCCTTTGGTTCAGGTTCCCAGATGGAGATGAAATAAAGGTCTTTATTTTTGTCTTTTTTTTTTCTTCTCATTATTGTATCCTTTTTAAGGCTGAGTTCACACACAGTGTTTTGGTTAGTATTTTGTAACCAAAAGCAGGAGTGGATTGAAAACACAGAGAGGCTATGTTCACATACTGTTGAAATCTAGAGGATGCCCGTCATTTAATGGCAAATATCGCCCATTACTTCCAAACAATGGTCATTGTTTTAAAATAGCAGCAATTATTTGCCATTAAATGTCGGCCATCCACTCAATTTCAACAGGGACTTGAACCAAAGAATGAACTGCTGAAACGTCTGTAGACAGGTGAGTTACCCCTAGACCACAGCTCCAACACATTTGGGTTCAGAGATTCAACTATTTCTGAATGTTTCTTACAGACATAACCTGCCTACAGAGGACTGATCTGCAATCAGAGACACTGGCTGACAGCTGAGTGAGCAGGAGGCCGGGCAGCATTGATTATTCATGAGGAAGAGGGAGGAGGAAGGAGTGGTGAGGTGGCCAGAGTGCGGCACAAACAACTTCTCTTTGCCTCTTCATTACACTAGGACTGTGCATAATCCCCTGCACGGACAAATTACCAAAAGACACCATGCTTACTAGGGGACTGCCAGCTACAGCACACTCTCAGCACCTTAGGCAGAATCCGGGTCCTTATAGATTCCCTTTAAAGTTACCTCTATGCACATATCTGTAAAACTAGTACAAGCCATATGTTTTAGTAACCTATCGCCCTGTATAGCATGCGGCTTATCTCTGGAGCAGCCTTGATATCCTTTATCTATGTACACGGTTTCCAGTCCCTTCTCCATTAGTCTCTATAATGAAGAGAAGTTCTCGTGGCAGGAGAAGGCTGAGATAGCATTGTTCTCTACTGGAAAAGCCGCATGTTCTGCAAATAGGATCAATCTCATCCTGCTTCTCCTAAAGATCCTTGTGAAAGGCGGCAAAGAGGAAAGAACTTGTCCAGTAATAGCGGCCGTATCTTCCAGTGCAAGTCACAGATTTACAAGGGAAGACATAATATATGCAGCCGAGACCCTGGCAGATTTAATAAAGGAAGGAGAGTGCATCAATTGTGAACTGATTTCTATAATCCCAGATTAGGTAAATCTCCTATTCTCTACATCCCTTCCTATTACCCTGTAACCTATAAATATTCTACATGACGCTGTATACATCGTAAGCCTATACTGCTATATGCCATGGATATGCTATGATGCCATGCTGTGGGTGATAGATAGATAGATAGATAGATAGATAGATAGATAGATAGATAGATAGATAGATAGATAGATAGGAGATAGATAGGAGATAGATAGATAGGAGATAGATAGATAGGAGATAGATAGATAGATAGATAGATAGATAGATAGATAGATAGATAGATAGATAGATAGATAGATAATAGATAGGACTAGGAGATAGATAGATAGGAAATAGATAGATAGATAGATAGATAGATAGATAGATAGATAGAAAATAGATGATAGATAGATAGATAGATAGATAGATAGATAGATAGATAGATAGATAGATGACAGATGACTATACTGTATACTGGTATACTAATTCCTCTATCCCTCTAACTCATATACAGTCTGACACAGTGCTCTCTGCTGCCACCTCTGTCCATGTCAGGAACTGTCCAGTGCAGTAGCCAATCCACATAGAAAACCTCTCCTGCTCTGGACAGTTCCCAACATGGACAGAGGTGGCAGCAGAGAGCACTGTGTCAGACTGGAGAGAATACACCACTTTCTGTAGGACATACTGCAACTGATAAGTACTGGAACACTTGAGATTTTTAGATTTAAAGGGGTTATCCAGCGAAAATCTTTTTCTTTCAAACCAACTGGTGTCTAGAGCTATAGATATCAGCAGAGAGCACTGGGTCAGACTGAAAAAAAAAACTGTATTTCCTGCAGGACATACAGCAGCTAATAAGTATGGGAAGACTTGAGATATTTTATAGAAGTAAATTACAAATCTATATAACTTTCTCACACCAGTTGATTTGAAAGAAAAAGATTTTCACAGGAAATTTAAGTAATTTACAAATCTATATAATTTTTTTACATTATTGGATTAAAAAAATTTTTTTCTTGGAAATTTCAAGAACAGGTAAAATATATTTAATTAAACTTTGGGGTGCCTACACACCTACCGGATCCATCGCCATTCATCCCTATTAGAACACATACTCGCAGCGGGATTGACATCCCGCTGTGAGTATGTTAGTTAACCCCTCGCTGCCCACAGCTCCGCAGCCCGCCGCCAAGAGCATACATCAGGGGCGCGGCTGCAGTGAGGCTCCCGGCTCCGGTCTGCGAGAGGGCGGAAACCCGGAGCTGCTGATGAAGGAGCGGAGCGTCTGGGAGCTGCAAGTCCAGCCGCCGGGGCCAGTTCCTGTTTCCTTGTTTTATATATCTAGGGCTCCTATAACCTCATCCTATGAGCTGATGATGGAAGAATCCTGACCCAGCAGAATAATACACATTGCAGAGCCAGGTTTAGAACAAATGGCAGCTTTGGCAAGGGGAAAGTTTGGAGGCTACTTCATTCAATATTTTAAGTGCTCATTTATCACCATCACTTACACCGGCAGCTTCCACTAATTGATTAAGAACGAGGCTGTCGATACTATTATTCCAGAGAACTGACTAAAAAGCAATTGCCTAGTAATGTGGGATCGCTGACCACAGGGTCAGGCTTGCATATAGCTGTATCATGCCGTGCTGTCAGACTGCACACATTTCATAGCAAATTGCAATGGATTTGCAGAGCAGCTTTTGGCCAGTCTTAAAGGAGAACTCCTGAGGATAAAAACAGCTGGTGTCAGAAAGTTATACAGATTTGTAAATTACTTCTCTTAAAAAATTTCTAATTTTCCAGTACTTATCAGCTGCTGTATGTCGTGCAGGAAGTGATGTATTCTTTCCAGTCTGACACAGTGCTCTTTACTGCCACCTCTGTCCATGTCAGGAACTGTCCAGAGGAGCAGAGGCTTTCTATGGGGATTTGATACTGCTCTGGACAGGGGTGGCAGCAGAGAGCACTGTGTCAGACTGGAAAGAATACACCTCATCCTGCAGGACATACAGCACATGCTAAGTACTGGAAGACTAGATTATTTTTTATTACTATTATTACAAATCTGGCACTTTATGGCACCAATTGATTTGAAGGGAAAAAAATTGTGAACTTTTTTTTTTATTCTAGAATAAAAATGCCATTATTTCCTTTTCTTTTTTGGTTCCTTGTACAATGAAGACAGAAGACGTTCTCCTCAGATTTATCTCAATTCCCCTCAAATGTCACCAAGGCGGCGTGTTTAATAAAGACGGGTAGACTGTAAATCTGCGGCATGCTTATTGCGCTCGGAGTGTTGTCCTTGTCGCTCTCTATATGATTACATATGATTATTTCACTTGTCATAAATAGAGATTATAGTATTACACACAATAAATGGGGTTTTAGATTGTGACTCGCAAAAGAATTAGGTTAAGGTGTTTTCTCATCGCTGGCATATGTTATCTCTTTCTGATACAACTACGAGGACCCCCAACAGCTGTGAGGATGGGGGGACTGTGGCACTACTATAGTCCTGTATACCCTTCCGAGACCCTTGTAGAGTATTAGTCCTGACTGCCTAGTGTGTAGGGAAACACTATAATGGGATGGAAATTAGAGATGAGCGAAACCTGAGCACATTGGGGGAGATTTATCAAACATGGTGTGAAGTGAAACAGGCCCAGTTGCCCCTAGCAACCAATCAGATTCCACCTTTCATTTTCCAAAGAGTCTGTGAGGAATGAAAGGTGGAATCTGATTGGTTGCTAGGGGTGACTGAGCCAGTTTCACTTTACACCATGTTTGATAAATCTCCCCCTATATTTCTAATGTCTTGACAATAGCGCCATCATCCTGACAACCAGATATGATGCAGATTGCGGCATGACCCGTCACCTTCCATTCGCCTTATTGCACTCTCTATTGCAAATGATGCGAAATTTTGTATTCATTATTCCCATTGGGAGCCGATGATTAGATGGAAACTAGATGGAGAAGAAGTCACATATGTATGGGGTAAATTGGACATTGATCTGTCTATTCAGCGATGAGTCCTGTTAATTCAATGTGACTTCTATATTACACTGGATCTCATACACTAGAATATAATGCAAGGTAAAAGTATCTGCAATTATCCGAGCGGGAGCCCCCATGTCAGGCAGAGCAGTACGCCTCTCTACCAGATGGATGAGACTGTGCTGGAGGAATTGATTTACCAACATTGATATTTGTAGTGGATCAGAATAATAAAAGGATAAGAAAGACATGGTCGCCTTCTTCTAGATAGAACCAGTGCCACACTTGCCCTCAGGTTATGTGTGGTATTGCATATTAATTCCATTGAAGTGAATGGACCTGATTTGTAATGCCACACACAAACTGAAGACAGGGGTGGCACTTTTTTTTTTTAGAAGGCAACTGCTATGTTTTCTTAATACTGTACTATTCTTTTGTATCAAGACTGTAATTTTAAAAGGTTATGTATATTACTTTGTATACTTCTCTGTATATAAAACTGTGCTGCATACTCGTATAATAATACTCCTCCAATGTTCAGCACCATAGGTTTAAATTTTTTTCTGTTTCATCAAAACATTAAAACAAAAGTGTTGCATCAATTTATAGGAACATAATGAATCCTAATTACTGTTAGTGCGGAGCGTATAAATAGACTGCGAGGGATTCTACAATAGAAAGTGCCGCTCATACTGCAAATGCACACAGGGGCAGAACAAATAAAAGACTAGAATGATAACATTATATTGCATCTCTATCTATCTATCTATCTATCTATCTATCTATCTATCTATCTATCTATCTATCTATCTATCTATCTATCTCCCTATCTATCTATCTCCCTATCTATCTATCTATCTATCTATCTATCTATCTATCTATCTATCTCCTATCTATCTATCTATCTATCTATCTATCTATCTATCTCCTATCTATCTATCTATCTATCTATCTATCTATCTATCTCCTATCTATCTATCTATCTATCTATCTATCTATCTATCTATCTATCTATCTATCTCCTATCTATCTATCTTCTATCTATCTATCTATCTATCTATCTATCTATCTATCTATCTCCTATCTATCTATCTATCTATCTATCTATCTATCTATCTATCTATCAATCATGCTATATTTCCTGCAGGAAGTGGTATATTCTTTCCAGTCTGAGGCTATGTTCACACAACGTCAAAAATAGAGAGAAGGCGGACGATTTTCATATTTAAAATAATGTCCGTTTTTACCGCGATTTAACTGACTGCAATGGCAATGCATTGAAGTCAAGGGGAAGACAGACGTCCAATGCACACAGCGTATTGACTAACGGATCATTGATCATTATTTTTGGACGTCTTTTGCAAACAGCGGACGTTTTTCATTAGCAGTTCACACACAGTTTTTCTTTTGTCACCGTACTTTCTCAGTTTTTACTATTAAATTCAATGGACTTTTCAATTAAGCCGCATCCAAAGTCCAATTAGTAACCCCAAACTAGAATAATGTGCCTGTCAGGAATCTACAGTAGTCTTGTCTGAACTGGGCCTGGTGTTTTGCTTTTGTGTGCCACACCCAATTGCTTCTCAGCTTCCGGCAATGCAGGAGTTAAGCTGAGAAGCTTCTGGACTTGATTTTACACCTGTCTGGTCTCTGTGATTGACAGGTTTCTCTGCCTGTCTGCAGCCTGGAGGATCAGAGCGCCGGTCCAATGAGGATCCGGACCGGGCTCTTGCTCAGTATAAAGCAAAGCAAAGGCAGAGTTCCAGTGCTGGTTAATTAGGTTCACTCCTGGTCCCAGTTCCCCTTGTCCTACTCCTGCGAACCCCGTCCTATTCCTTTTACCCGTGTTCTGACCTCCGCCTGACTTTTGACTATCCCGTTGTGTTGCTGATTTTGCACTTCGTTGCCCGTGTGGTTTGACCTTGCTTGTTCCATTACTCTGTATTGTGTTCGTCTGTCTGTACTGTTCTGTGTGTTCACTTACGTAGCGTAGGGAACGTCTTCGTGGTTGTCCGCGACTGCCTAGGGTCAACTGAGGCAAGTAGGCAGGTGACAGTGGGTGGGTTCAGATCTAGGGCCCACTGTCTCTTGTCTTGTCTACACCTGCCAGTCCTGACAGATTAACCAGCCTAAACTGTTGTTTTGCCTCATGGAGAACCGGACCGCCATGTCTAATATTGTGGACCAATTGCAGTGGCTCAATACTATGGTGCAGGAGCTAGCTGTAAGGGTCCAGGAGCAGGAGACGGCCCCACGACAACTTACAGTGACCTCCCCAGTACCTCCTGAACCGCCCGTCCAGCTCCCCGATAAATTCTCAGGGGACAGGAGAAAGTCCCGGGCCTTTCGGGAGCGATGTAAGCTGTTTTTTAGGTTATACCACCGCTCCTCCGGAGATGAGGTCCAGAAGGTGGGCATAGTCATGTCCCTACTCCAAGGGCCACCACAAGAATGGGCTTTTTCCTTACCACCTGCCGCACCTGAGCTGCTTACCGTAGACCAGTTTTTTGTGGATTTGGGGTTATTATATGACAACCCGGACAGTGCTGCCAATGCTGAGCGTCTGTTGACGGGGTTGAGGCAGGGCAGACGACCTGTAAAGGAGTACTGTTCTGAGTTTAGACAGTGGAGTGGTCTCTCCACTTGGAATGACGCAGCCCTTAGATTCCAGTTTCGTGCGGGGTTGAGTGACCGACTTAAGGACATGCTGGTGGCTTACCCCACCCCTGACTCACTCGAGGAGAGTATGACATTGGCCATCAGAGTTGACCGACGTTTGAGGGACAGGCAGCGAGAAAGGGGTACTCCTGACCTCCCAAGAACCTCATTGCCTCCAGTCACCTACCCTAAACCATCCCTTCCTGTTACACCCACGCCAGAAGAACCAATGCAGGTGGATTCCACTGACTCCAAGGTCAGACGTAAGCATCGGCTACAGAACAATCTCTGTCTGTACTGTGGGAAGGCAGGTCATCGGGTTCGTCAGTGTCCGTCCAGGCCAGGACCACCGGCGGAAAACTCCAGCGCCTGAGAGACTATCGAGGGGGTCTCTCAGGCGCACAGGTAACCTTCAAAAATAAATTGCTGTTACCTATTTCTCTGGTATTGGGAAATAAAAATATAAATGGGTATGCCCAGATCGACTCTGGCGCTTCTGCAAATTTTATTAACCCCATGTTTTTTTCAGGCTTGGAGGTATGTCCGCTACTACTTCAGCGTCCTATTAACGTCACTGGAGCAGATTATGCCCCCTTTGCTCAAGTTGACGTACGGTATATGACCCCATGTCTAGAGGTCAAGGTGGGGTCTGTCCATATTGAGAACCTCGAGTTCCTCCTTATGCATAACTTGTCCTCTGATGTTATTTTGGGATTGCCCTGGCTGGAAACACATAACCCGGTCTTTGATTGGTCCAGCAGGGAACTTGTGCGGTGGGGACCTGGGTGCGCTTCCCACTGTATTGCTGTGTCTCTTGCGGAATGCTCCCCGGGGGAGGGGGAGATTCCGGAATTCTTGTCCGATTATTTTGATGTCTTCGACGAAAAAGTGGTGGACGGGTTGCCACCCCATAGGCCGTATGATTGTGCTATTGATTTAGTTCCCGGTGCCAAATACCCTCGAGGTCGAATTTTTAATTTGTCTTGCCCTGAGAGAGAAGCTATGCGAGAGTACATAAAGGACAGCCTACGCAAGGGCCACATACATCCGTCCTCTTCTCCTCTGGGGGCAGGGTTCTTTTTTGTGGGCAAAAAAGACGGGGGTCTCCGGCCCTGTATTGACTACCAGGAACTTAACAAGATTACTGTTAATAATCAACATCCATTGCCGTTAATTCCTGATCTCTTTAACCAAATAGTGGGTGCTGAGTGGTTTTCCAAGGTTGATTTGCGGGGGACTTATAATTTAATTAGAATCAGAGTAGGTGACGAGTGGAAGACTGCCTTTAATATCCCAGTGGGCCACTTCGAGTATCTTGTGATGCCCTTTGAGGTTATGCAATGCCCCGGCGGACTTCCAACACTTTGTCAATGACATCTTCCGTGAGCATCTTGGACGTTTTCTTGTGGTCTATCTTGATGATATTTTGATTTTCTCCTCAGATTGGTCGTCTCACGTGAGGCATGTTCGTACTGTGATGGAGCTTCTGAGACAAAATAACCTATGTGCCAAGTTGTCAAAATGCCAGTTCGGTATCCAGGAGGTCTCATTTCTGGGCTATAACATTACTCCCAATTCATTTGGTATGGATCCACTTAAAGTAGCAGCTATTAAAAAGTGGGAATGACCTAACAACCTAAAGGCCTTACAAAGGTTTTTGGGTTTTGCCAATTATTATAGAAAATTCATTAAAGGGTTCTCAATCATAGCCAAACCTCTCACGGATTTGACCAGAAAGGGGGCAGATCTGGTCCACTGGTCCACTGAGGCTATCAAGGCATTCGACACACTTCGGCACTGTTTCTCAGAGGCTCCAGTACTGGCTCAGCCAGAATTCGAGTGCCCGTTTATTGTTGAAGTTGATGCATCCGAGGTGGGGGTGGGAGCAGTCTTGTCCCAGGGATCAGACACTTTTACCAATCTTCGGCCTATTGCGTACTTCTCGAGGAAGTTCTCTCAAGCAGAGCGCAATTACGATATTGGGAATAGAGAACTACTGGCCATTAAGATGGCATTTGATGAGTGGAGGCATTTTTTAAAAGGGGCCAAACATAAAGTCACTGTGCTAACAGACCATAAAAACCTGGTTATCTTGATACGGCTAAACGTCTTTCTCCACGGCAGGCCAGATGGGCATTATTTTTTACAAGGTTCAACTTTGAGATCACATATTGGCCTGGGTCTCGTAATATCAAGGTTGATGCCCTCTCTCGCAACTTTGACCTCAAAGATGCTCCTGAGAAACCAATCGATACGATCTTAAAACCTAGTGTGGTTGTGTCCTTCCTGCAGCCTCCTGCGTCCTGGTGACTCTGGTGTCGGAGTCTCAGGATTTGGCCCCCCATAACACTCCTGAATCCCTCCTGTTTGTGCCTCCGAACCTTCGCCAAATATCTGCTTTCGCGTCATTTCTGGTGGCCAACCTGGGCCCGAGATGTTAAAGCGTTTGTTGATGCATGTGAGGTCTGTGCTAGGTCCAAGGTTCCCCGTAGACCACCGGAGGGACTGTTACATCCTCTGCCGGTTCCTACGAGGCCCTGGACGCACCTATCTATGGATTTCATTACTGACTTGCCCTTATCTAGGGGTAAAACTGTCATTTGGGTAGTGGTAGATCGGTTTTCGAAAATGTGTGACCTCATTCCACTGCGTAAACTTCCTAGTGCTCGTCTTTGGCCACGCTGTTTATCAATCATATTTTGCGCTTACATGGTGTCCCGGAAAACATTGTTTCAGATCGAGGTGTCCAGTTTGTGGCTAGATTCTGGAGGGAGTTTTGTGGTTAATTGGGGACCTCTTTGTCCTTCTCATCTGCCTTCCATCCCCAGACGAATGGGCAGACTGAGAGGGTCAACCAGTCGTTGGAGCAATTCCTGAGGTGTTTCGTGGCTGATACCCAGGACAAATGGCGAGATTTCATTCATCTAGCTGAGTTTGCTATTAATAACCATGAGCAACGTTCTCTTAAGATGTCGCTTTTTTTTTTGTAACTATGGTTTTAATCCCAGGTACTCATCCATTCACTCCGCTGAATCTATTAATCCTTCTGCTGAGGCTATTTTTTCAAAACTGTGCACATTTTGAGCCCAAGCTCATCAGAGCTTGGTTAAAGCCCAAGAGTCTTACCAAAAACAAGCTAACAAAAGACGCATATCTGGCCATCAATATGTAGTAGGAGATAAGGTCTGGCTCTCTACTAGAAATCTGAAATTGAGAGTACAATCAGGGAAGCTAGCGCCTAAATACATTGGGCCATATACTATTGTGGAGGTTATTAACCCTGTGTCTTTCAGACTTAAACTACCGACGTCTCTAAGGATTCATCCTGTATTTCATAAGGCTCTACTGAAAAAATATGTGCAGCCGGTGTCCCCGTCGCTTCCCCCTGACCCACTGGTCGTTCAGGGGGAGTTAGAGTATGAGGTGGAGAGAATCCTGAACTCTCGTTGGGTACAGGGCTCGTTGCAATACCTAGTCCACTGGAAGGGCTTTGGACCAGAGGAGCGTACATGGGTGGCAGTTAGGGACATACATGCTCCTCACTTGCTCCGACAATACCATGCCCAGAATCCGTCTAAGCCAGGTCCGTTCAATAAGGGTCCTGAGGCCCCTCATAAGAGGGGGGGATACTGTCAGGAATCTGCAGTAGTCTTGTCTGAACTGGGCCTGGTGTTTTGCTTTTGTGTGCCACACCCGATTGCTTCTCAGCTTCCGGACATGCAGGAGTTAAGCTGAGAAGCTTCTGGACTTGATTTTACACCTGTCTGGTCTCTGTGATTGACTGGTTTCTCTGCCTGTCTGCAGCCTGGAGGATCAGAGCGCCGGTCCAATGAGGATCCGGACCGGGCTCTTGCTCAGTATAAAGCAAAGCAAAGACAGAGTTCCAGTGCTGGTTAATTAGGTTCACTCCTGGTCCCAGTTCCCCTTGTCCTTTTCTTGCGAACCCCGTCCTATTCCTTTTCTGCCTGACGTACCCGTATTCTGACCTCCGCCTGACTTTTGACTATCCCGTTGTGTTGCTGATTTTGTACTTCGTTGCCCGTGTGGTTTGACCTGGCTTGGTCCATTACTCTTTATTGTGTTTGTCTGTCTGTACTGTTCTGTGTGTTCACTTACGTAGCGTAGGGAACGTCTTCGTGGTTGTCCGCGACCGCCTAGGGTCGACTGAGGCAAGTAGGCAGGTGACAGTGGGTGGGTTCAGATCTTGGGCCCACTGTCTCTTGTCTTGTCTAAACCTGCCAGTCCTGACAGTACCAACACCAGTCATTGCACTAAGGGGAGGCCAGACAGCTAAATTTTAGACCCAAAATAACGGACGTCATTTTAAACGGAGCTGAAAAAACGTTGTGTGAACATAGCCTGACACAGTGCTCTCTGCTGCCACCTCTGTCCATGTCAGGAACTGTCCAGAGCAGCAGCAAATCCCTATAGAAAACCTCTTCTTCTAAGGACATTTCACATCATGGACAGAGGTGACAGCAGAGAGCATTGTGTCAGACTGGAAAGAATAAACCACTTCCTACAGGACATACAGCAACTGATAAGTATGGGACGACTTAAGATTTTTAAATAGAAGTAAAATACAAATCTATATAACTTGATTTGAAAGAAAAAAAAAAAAGATTTTCGCCGGAGTACCCCTTTAACATTGTAGTCATGCAATGCTGATACTGAATCTGACCAAGGAATGAAGCTACATAGGATTTGTATGTATTTATTGCGGAATATCTTGGTGTTGTAGAATAAATTTGGCATCAGATGGGTTAACCCGTATCGACTACTTTATATAAGAAACATAAACAGCAAGTCGATGGCTCTTTTAATAGATACCATTATCATGCGAGGGTTTGTGTAAGCTCACATTAAGAGGCAGCTTTAACAATCAACAGAAGAGAAGATAATGCTTTTACATTCTGTGTTCAGTGCAGATGGATTCTAAACAGCAATTTGATAATCCATAATCAAATCTGGCCTTCCTCTGCCCCAGACAGTGCTCTCATAGCAGTAATAGTCCGTGCCAGGGCGGCTGCTCCACACAATGATATTCCCCAACCTTTCCTGCCGCCCAGAGAGCCAAGGAGGAAGCTCGGCTCCTTCTCTGAAATACATGAACCGGGATTGATTTTCGGATTAGGATTGCTACGGATCTGGCCGGGAAGGACTAGTGTAAGGTGAAGGGAGACGTTTGATTTCTTAGGATTACATCTGTAAGAAGAAGAAGGAGAAGAGGTTTACGGGATATTGGTTTCTATTGTAATGTGGATGAAGAATGGAGAGGCACCATCTCCTTGTGGACGGATCTCATCACATTATCCTTTTGAGGCTAGGTTCACACTGCGTTTTTGCAATTGATTTAATGTATACGTTTTATGGAAAAAAACAGATGCAAAAACTGATACAATTGTGTGTCATCCGTTTTTCCATTGACTTCCATTATAAAAAAAAACGGATCGGAACGGATGTATTTTTTTTAACGGACACAAAAGTAGCGTTGACTACGTTTTTCTGACCCTTAAAAGTAACAAATTAAAAACAGATACGTTGGACGGATTGAAAAAAAAAAACGCAGTGTGAACCCAGCCTTATCTATAATGTATAACAACAATGGTGGGAATTCGGATTTAGGCCGGGGTCACACTGCGTTTTTGCAGTCCGTTTTTTTTTTTCATCCATTTAAAAAAAAAAGAAAAATAAAGATGGATAAACAGATGCATTAGTGTGCAACCGTTTTGATCCGTTTTTCCTTTGGCTTCCATAATTAAAAAAACGGATCAAAACGGATCTTACACAAAAAGCTTATTTTTGTGTACATAAAAAAAAAAATTGATGCGTTTTTGATTCGTTTTTTTTCATCGACTTCTACTATACAAAGAATGGATCAAAACTAGAGATGAGCGAGTACTAAAATGCTCGGGTGCTCGATACTCGAGATGAATATTTCCCGACGCTCTGGTGCTCGTTTCGAGTAATGAACCCCATTGAAATCAATGCGAAACTTGAGCATTTTTGCAGGGGACTAAAGCTCGGTAGAGGGAAGGTCGTGTGAAAATCTGGAAACCTCAGAAAATGATGGAAACACCATAGAAATGGACAGGAAACAGCAGGGGCAGCATGCATGGATGCCTCTGAGGCTGCCTAATCGCACCATTACGCCAAATTATGGGCTCCCGGCTCTCTCCCCCATGTTCCTGTACCTCCTCTCTCGCTCTAACTTCTGTTCACTGTCGGGCCAGTAATCTCCTGAGTTGATTGATGTCTATCAGGGGTCAAAGTACAGCCTTGGACACACTGATGCAGTAGCTGTACTTCGCTGATCCCTGTCTCTCTCACAACGTGCACAGGACACAGTGAGGATAGGTATAGCTGAACCATTGCCGTAGCTACCATAGAGGCAAGGTAGGCAGTTGCTATGGGGCCCATGCAGGAGGGGGGCCCGGGGGAGAAGGTAAGAGCGTGTGTCCTTCTGCTTAACCACTTATGTATTGCAGTGTGTAAGTGACCCAATGTTTACTTACATGCTGCAACACAAAAAAAAGGGTTAACAAGCAGAAGACAGAGATCTCTATGTTCACTGCTCTGATAACCCCTGACCTCTGTTCTCCAGCTGTAAATCAAGTAGGAAAGGAAAATGTGCAAAGCTCCCTGCAGAGGTCAGGGGTTATCAGCACACCAGCAGTAAAGCATGCATATATATATATATATATATATATATACATATATATATATATATATATATATATATATATATATATATATATATATATATGCGCAGTGCTTTGTGTTGTGCTTAGGGGAGGGGGGCCCCTTAAAATTTTTTGCTATGGGGCCAGTGAATCCTAGCTACGCCCCTGAGCTGAACTACAGATCCCAGCAAGCCAAGGTAATGTCAGCAACATGACAAATTGACTACTGACAGCTGCACTACAAGTCCAAGCCAGGAGCCAAGAGTACAAAAAAAAAAAAAAAGTTTTGAAAATTTTAAGCCCTTAGAAAGACTGTTGGGTTCTTTGTGTCTGATTCCTGCCTAACCGCACACTAACTCCCTGCCTAACACTGTCCCTGACAGACAGCAGCTCTCTCCCTAATCTCTCCCAGCCTGTGTCTGACGTGAGCATCGCGGGACCTGATTCTTATATGCCCAGGTCAGCTGATCTGACCAGCCAATCGCTGCTATCGACATGTAGGGTTCTCACGTGATGCTACGAGCTCCCAAAGACTCTCCTGCATAATGATTGGCTGAAAAAAAGCCGCAAAACATGCAGGAAGAGGAAGATGCCATTGTCTCGAGTATCATAAGATGCTACTCCGAGTAACGAGTACCATTGAGTACCCTAATGATCGAACGAGTACCAGGCTACGACTAGCATGTTCGCTCATCTCTAATCAAAATGCATCAATTTTTTTTAATGTACACAAAAAATGGATGCACAGAATTGCATCCGTTTTTCCATCCATTTTTGGCAAATTCGGATTGCAAAAACGCAGGGTGAACCCAGCCTTAGGCTATGTTCACACAATGTACTTTTTATGAAAAGAACGTCCGTTCTTTTAAATCAACACAACGGCCGTTCTTTTTATAATGCAAGAATTTGCATTGGAGTCAATGCAAACAACAGCTGTTGTTTGCTACGGCCGTTAAAATTATAATATGTTAATTACTTGCTGCCGTTGTCTATAGACTTAAGTGCAATTCTCTTTTAAAACAAAAGCCGTTGTTTGATACTTAAAACACCGACCGTTGTTTTGAGTGCCAAATAACGGCCGTTGTTTATACATTGTGTGTACATAAGCCAAAGGGAACCTGACACATATGTTTAGTCCAGAGTATATAGAGTTGGAAGAGCTGAACAGATTGATATGTGGTTCTGTAGGAAACCATTCAGTATAACTTGTATTTTATTAAGTACATTTTCAGCTCTGTCTAAGATTAGGAGTCCAGTGGGCGGTCCCAAAAAGTAATTTTCATTTGTATATACACAATAAAATATAGATGCCATTAAAGGGGCATTGGTTAAAGGGCTTAGAAAAACATGGCCCCTTATTTCCAGAAACAGTGTCTCTCCTGTCCTCTGAGAGCTGCTCAGTTCTTTTTAAATGCATTGTTATACCACACACAACCTGAGGACAGGGGTGGCGCTATTTTTGCATGAAAGTAGCTGTGCTTTTTCTAATCCTGGATAACCCCTTTAATAAATGTTAGGTGTGCACCATGTTTAGGAAATATGTAAATGAGGAAAAAACAATTGGCAAAACAGCGGCCGTTCTGTGACATGGCCATTTCACAATATGGCCGCTGTCTGGGATGTACAACCTGGCTGATACTGCAGTATTGGCCGGGTAAACATCACTTCAACTTAATTGGAATGCAGGCACATTGGGGTGTACATTCGGGTGTGCCCGCACTCCAATTAGCCATAGCACACAATGTAAAGTATGGCCGGGAGCTGGGATCCGTACTTTACATTATGGCCACTGTCTATTTCGCTGAATAGCGGCCGGACAAAATAGAGAGGGCAGTTTTCTTTGTGGCCGCATGGAGTGCTGGCTGCAGTGTATCCAGTGTGTATACACTCCGGCTGGGATTCCATAGGGGTTAATGCGATCTGCCACTGTGATTAAACAACGTCCATTGTTGCAAACCCACAGCAACGCCCGTTGATTAATCACAAAATACATAGTGTGAACGAGGCCTACGTTATCTTCAAGCTGGCATACATTTTTATACCTGTTGCCTCGGTTACACTGGATTTATCAATGTGAACCTCTTGGTAAATCCAGGAGCGAAATAAAAGCGTAATAAAAAAAAAAGTGCACATTGGTAAATTGGTAACACCACCTGGGTGAGATGGGTGGAGTGCACGACCAAGTAGAGGCAGCCACTCCCCCCATCGTTGGTGGGATGGTTTACACTAATTGGGGGAGATTCATCAAACATGGTGTAAAGTGAAACTTGCTCAGTTGCCCCCGGCAACCAACCAGATTCCAATTTTCATTCCTCACAGACTCTTTGGAAAATGAAAGGTGGAATCTGATTGGTTGCTAGGGGCAACTGAGCCACTTTCCCTTTACACCATCTTTCATAAATCCCCCCCATTTTTATGTCTGTAGTGGGTCTGCATCTTGCCGTCTTGAGCTGCAAAACTCACTCAGACTAAGGATAAAAGTGGTGCTTATTAGAGATGAGTGAATCTCGAGCATGTTTGGGTTCGTTCGAACCTGAATGCTCTACATTTGATAACTGGCGGCTGAAGAAGTTGGATACAGTCGTAAGCCATACACTTTATCCATGTATTCCAGGACTTCCTATGGCTGCATCCAACTCCTTCAGCCAGCGGTAATCAAATGCAGAGCATTCAGATTTAGCCGAACCCAAAGGACAAATTCCAACAGCTTCATATTTGCTGAAACTAAAAATTTCTGGGAGAAATTTGGAATAAATTTGATTCATTCTAAATTGATTTACTTAAAATGTAAGTCCTGAATGTGGTCTATGCTGTTATCTACTAAAAAGAGTTGTTTCCACTCTTGGTTTTGGCTACTGATAAAACCAAGCCCACACATTTTGTGCCGAATTTCCACACGTAAATTTTTGAGCAGATTTTTGGCCAATTCTATCACGTAATGTTTTGCTAAATATAATGTGGCGCTAGGTGTGCGGTTACATAGGTGCATACACAATAGCTCTAGGAGAGATGGCATTAAGATGGTGTCACTGGACCGGGCTTAGCTTCAACGACTTGGGATTTAACCGTCCCGAACCGGTAGAATTTTGTGATCACTCTTTGCTTCTTAGAAGCTCCTTTCTTGCAGTTTAATCCGGACCTGGCTACTTCTGTATTAATCTTTTTAACACTGCTCAAAGCATAGGGAATCCTCCAGGGAAATAAAACCAGTGCCTGCTCTGATCTCACTAATCCCGCTCACAGTTCTCGGGAAGGATTACTTTTGGAGTCCCGTTGCACTTGTTGTGTTGCTGGTAAACAAAGAGATACAAGATGAGACAATGAACTAATTATACATCAAAAGACCTGAGGATCATTAGACCACACCGCGCGCCTCTGATGCCGCTTCAAACACAGCTTTCTCTTAAATCCTATCAAGTGCTAAAGGGTCGAAAGAAATTGCAATTTTCGTACAATGGAAACATCCAACAAACAATACATGATAGCTCGGAAAGCTTTCAAGATGCCATAACAATGTAAATCCAGACATTAAACTAGCGTGCATATGAAATGATATTTTCTTTGCATTGATGTGATGTCTTCTACGCTTGCTTTATGTCTGGGGGTGAGGGGGGAAGATATCCAGACCTAAAGCTTGGTACCTTTAGGTGGGAAAAGTGAAACCCTTTCCGGGGAGCCACCTGGTACCTGACCTGTTTATGACGGCTAAGTCCCTACTCTACATGCCGTGGCTTGGGGCATTGGTTGCAGGTGTTGTGTGCAGCTGGTGGCCTCTGGTGTTTTGGGGCAACTTGTCATGGTGGCCAGGAGTGGTAATACCCACCCCCAGACACATGGGCACCGGGCCTTGGTAGAAGGTACAGGTGAAGGTGCAAGGTGCAGCGCAAGAAATTACACCTTAGTTCAGCCCTTAAACATGAGTCTAACTGAAAAATATCTTCAGTCCAATACGCAAACTTTTGAGAAAGACTGTCTAGAGATATTTGAGAGCAGAAAAGACTTGTGTGCAAGGGTATTATAGAGGCCGTATAGGAGTCCTTGCCTAAATAGTAACAGTACTCTACCAGGATGTGTGCTGAAGAATACTTGAAAGAAGAATCCTCGTACTCACGTATAGATATGAGTATATATCTACCTGCCTTCTACCTGCACAAGTTCGGAGACGGACACGTGAGGTAGTACGAGTCCCAGGTCTCTCTCTCTGGGTTGAGTTGCCACTGAAGACTTCTCCAAGTGGACGAGTATACGTCAGTATGGTACTTCGGCCTGTAGCAACTTTGCCTCACTTGGGATCAGTCCCTCCGCCTTTCCTTAGGGGGTTACAGTCCTGACTGAAAAAATCCTCAGCGTAGGCAAGGGTTGGTCTTAATCTTCCAGTTACCCCACTTCATACTGGCTGTTAGTTAAGCCTAAAGAAATAAGTGTGATCCTTGTCAAGGGCTCTAGCCTAATCTAGGTCCACTTAGTCACTGCAGCAGGAATTCTAGACTGTTGGTCTGTTTCTCATACACTGGAACCAAAACTAAATAACTAACTCCTGGACAGGAAAAAAAACCCTATGCTATATCGGGTTGTGTGACAGGAAGGGCAGAGAATAGAGAGTAGGAGTGTGTAGAATGTTGACACCTGTGACTGGTTGAATGTAGGTAAACCTTTGTAGGACTGCAGCTTTTCACAGGAGAGAGTGAGACACCTAGTGGGTGGAGTGGAAAACACAGCTGCCAGCACTTGGTGTGACACCTGAGATAGTTCCAATTTAACAGGAGGTTAGAACTTAGTGAACCTCATAGTGGGACACTATATACATGTATCATGTTGACCAGCCCAGTCGCTTGCCTTTTACTTGCACATAATTTACACTTGCACAACGACTCGTGTTGGACTGGCCCATCAGAGGACCAGAGGATCCTCCGGTTGGCCCCCAGCTTTAGAACTTGCACAAACACTGACTGACATGTTGTTTCTCACTGGTTCTTCATTGGTGGGCCCCCAGAACCATCTCCCCAGATACCCCAGTCCGACACTGACAACGACTGCTAAATTTAACACAGATCAAAGTCTGTAAATGATTGGGACCTGGTCATTGTTCAACGTTGATATTGTGTCACATACAAGATTGGTCTATAAAATGAGGATGATGGAACTAGGGGAAAATATGTGTAAATGGGTAAGTATCTGGATGGGTGATTATCAGGGTGGTTATTAGAGATGATTACAATTTGAGTGTGTGATCATTTGGCTGAAGAATTTGCTGAAGAAATGACCCGGCTCTAGCTGCACTCATCTCTAGTGGTGATGGAGATTTGGTCACAGTTACAAGTGAGGTACCGCAGGGGTCAGGATTGGGTTCACTTTTTTTATTATTATGTTTACTAAAGACCTTTGTAGAGAGGTTACACAATGGGTCATTGAAATGACAAAGGACAGCCATAGACACAACATTTACACTGCGACTTCCATCTAGGCTATAGCCGAGGCAATACATTTGGTAGAATTTGCTTATTAATATTTTAAGAATATACAAGGTGAGGAGCCATTGGGAAAGTCAATGCATGTATCATATACTGCCATGTTGCCTCCTGTAATTAAACTATTGCTATTTTTATTCTTCTGCAACATAATAAGAGTTAAAGGGTCACCAGATTCGATTGTACCAGAGGCCTTAGGATGCAGTCACTTTCTGGATGAGTCCGGGTGACTATACTGAAGGGATGTGCTCACTCTCATCTTATCTCCAATCTGAATTTATTTAGATATACAGAATATGCTTAAGATTACTATTCACAGCAACTTGAGGTCATGACCTTCTGTGACTAAGTGTAAACACTATAGGAGGAAACACTATAGGGATCCTTATATAAAATTAGTCCTTTTCAGAATATTGTGTTGGGAAATGTTATAAAAAAAAATTCTTAACTTATCTAAGGGAAGGATGAGGATGGACACATCTGTATGTTACAACTATGGGTGGAGGCAGGCACAATATATTAAGGGTCATAGCAGCAGGCCGGCAATCCTAGCAGAGGGCACAGTATTTAGGGGCACAAAAGCAGACACAGCGTTGGGTACAGTAAACAACATGCTAAGGGCAATATAACAGCTATAAAATTGGTGGCCGCTGGAGGTACTATATTATATATTATAGACGATGTACTGGACATGCACTGAATTAAGGGTAGCAGTGGGCACTATACTGGGAGAGCAAAAGGCAATGTATTGAGAATAGCAATAGGCACTATACTGGATAAAGTAGCGTGCATGACATTCAGTGTAGCAATAAGAATAGCAGTAGGCACCATGTTAGATGTAGTAGCATGCACTGTATTCAGGGTAGAAATAGGCACTGTACTAAGGGTAGCAATAAGAATAGCAGTAGGCACTGTATTAAGAAAAGCAGTAGGCACCATGTTGCATATAGTAGCATGTACTGTGTTCAGGATAGCAATAGGCACTATAGAGGGGTAGTGAAAAGCACTATACTGGAAGTAGCAGAAGGCATTGTATTAAGAAGCAATAGGCACCATATTGGATGTAGTATCATGCACTGTATTCAGGGTAGCAAAATGCATTATACTAAGGGTAGCAGTAAGAATAGCAGTAGGCACTGTGGTGCATATAGTAGCACGCACTGTATTAAGGGTGGCAATAGGCACTATGCTGGAATTAGCAGAAGGCACTATACAAGGGGTAGCAAAATGCACTATACTAGGGGTAGTAGAAGGCACTATACTGCGTTAGTAGAAGGCACTATACTGGGGGTAGTAGAAGGCACTATGCTGGGATTAGCAGAAGGCACTATACTAGGGGTAGCAAAATGCACTATACTAGGAATAGTAGAAGGCACTATACTGCGGTAGTAGAAGGCACTATGCTATGATTGGCAGAAGGAACTATACTGGGGGTAGCAAAATGCACTATAACAGGGGTAGCAAAATGCACTATACTGGGGTAGTAGAAGGCACTATACTAGGGGTAGTAGAAGGCACTATACTAGGGGTAGTAGAAGGCACTATACTGGGGGTAGCAGAAGGCACTATACTGGGGGTAGCAGAAGGCACTATACTGGGGGTAGTAGAAAGCACTATACTGGGAGTAGCAGAAGGCACTATACTGGGGTTAGTAGAAGGCAATATACTGGGGGTAGCAGAAGGCGCTACACTGGGGGTAGTAGACGGCACTATACTCTGGGTAGTAGAAGGCACTATACTGGGGTAGCAGAAGGCGCTATACTGGGGGTAGTAGAAGGCACTTTACTGGGGGTAATAGAAGGCACTATACTGGATGTAGCAGAATGCACTATATTGGGGGTAGTAGAAGGCACTATACTGGAAGAAGCATAAGGCACTATACTGGGGTAGTAGAAGGCACTATACTGGGGTAGTAGAAGGCACTATACTAGGGGTAGTAGAAGGCACTATACTGGGGGTAGCAGAAGGCACTATACTGGGGGTAGCAAAAGGCACTATACTGGGGTAGTAGAAGGCACTATACTGGGGGTAGTAGAAGGCACTATACTAGGGGTAGCAGAAGGCACTATACTGGGGTAGTAGAAGGCACTATACTGGGGGTAGTAGAAGGCACTATACTGGGAGTAGCAGAAGGCACTATACTGGGGGTAGTAGAAGGCACTATACTGGGGGTAGTAGAAGGCACTATACTGGGGGTAGTAGAAGGGGCTATACTGGGGGGTAGTAGAAGGCACTATACTGGGGGTAGTAGAAGGCACTATACTGGAAGTAGCATAAGGCGCTATACTGGGGTAGTAGAAGGCACTATACTAGGGGTAGCAGAAGGCACTATACTGGGGGTAGCAGAATGCACTATATTGGGGGTAGTAGAAGGCACTATACTAGGGGTAGCAGAAGGCGCTATACTGGAGGTAGCAGAATGCACTATATTGGGGGTAGTAGAAGGCACTATACTAGGGGTAGCAGAAGGCGCTATACTGGGGGTAGCAGAATGCACTATATTGGGGGTAGTAGAAGGCACTATACTGGAAGTAGCATAAGGCACTATACTGGGGTAGTAGAAGGCACTATACTGGGGTAGTAGAATGCACTATACTGGGGGTAGTAGAAGGCACTACACTAGGGGTAGTAGAAGGCACTATACTGGGGGTAGTAGAAGGCACTATACTGGGAGTAGTAGAAAGCACTATACTAGGGGAAGTAGAAGGCACTATACTGGAGGTAGCAGAAGGCACTATACTGGGGGTAGCAGAAGGCGCTATACTGGGATAGTAGAAGGCACTATACTGGGGGTAGTGGAAGGCACTATACTGGGGGTAGCGGAAGGCGCTATACTGGGGGTAGTAGAAGGTGCTATACTGGGGGTAGTAGAAGGCACTATACTGGGGGTAGCAGAAGGCACTATACTGGAGGTAGCAGAATGCACTATATTGGGGTAGTAGAAGGCACTATACTGGTGGTAGCAGAAGGCACTATACTGGGGTAGTAGAAGGCACTATACTGGGGGTAGCAGAAGGCGCTATACTGGGGGTAGTAGAAGGCGCTATACTGGGGGTAGTTGAAGGCACTATACTGGGGGTAGCAGAAGGCACTATACTGGGGGTAGCAGAAGGCACTATACTGGGGGTAGTGGAAGGCACTATACTGGAGGTAGCAGAATGCACTATATTGGGGTAGTAGAAGGCACTATACTGGGGGTAGCGGAAGGCACTATACTGGGGTAGTAGAATGCACTATAGTGGGGGTAGTAGAAGGCACTATACTAGGGGTAGTAGAAGGCACTATACTGGGGTAGTAGAATGCACTATACTGGGGGTAGTAGAAGGCACTATACTAGGGGTAGTAGAAGGCACTATACTGGGGTAGTAGAAGGCACTATACTGGGGGTAGTAGAAGGCACTATACTGGGGGTAGTAGAATGCACTATACTGGGAGTAGTAGAAAGCACTATACTAGGGGAAGTAGAAGGCACTATACTGGAGGTAGCAGAAGGCACTATACTGGGGGTAGCAGAAGGCGCTATACTGGGATAGTAGAAGGCACTATACTGGGTGTAGTGGAAGGCACTATACTGGGGGTAGTAGAAGGCACTATACTGGGGGTAGTGGAAGGCACTATACTGGGGGTAGTGGAAGGCGCTATACTGGGGGTAGTGGAAGGCACTATACTGGGGGTAGCAGAAGGCACTATACTGGAAGTAGCATAAGGCACTATACTGGGGTAGTAGAAGGCACTATACTAGGGGTAGTAGAAGGCACTATACTGGATGTAGCAGAATGCACTATATTGGGGGAAGTAGAAGGCACTATACTAGGGGAAGTAGAAAGAATTATACTGGGGGTAGTAGAAGGCACTATACTGGGGGTAATAGAAGGCACTATACTGGGGGTAATAGAATGCACTATATTGGGGTAGTAGAAGGCACTATACTGGGGGTAGCAGAATGCACTATACTAGGGGTAGTAGAAGGCACTATACTGGGGTAGTAGAAGGCACTATACTGGATGTAGCAGAATGCACTATATTGGGGGTAGTAGAAGGCACTATACTGGGGGTAATAGAAGGCACTATACTGGAGGTAGCAGAATGCACTATATTGGGGTAGTAGAAGGCACTATACTGGGGGTAGCAGAAGGCACTATACTGGGGGTAGTGGAAGGCACTATACTGGGGGTAGCAGAAGGCACTATACTGGGGTAGTAGAAGGCACTATACTAGGGGAAGTAGAAGGCACTATACTGGGGTAGTAGAAGGCACTATACTGGGGTAGTAGAAGGCACTATGCTAGGGGTAGTAGAAGGCACTATACTGGGGGTAGCAGAATGCACTATACTGGGGGTAGTAGAAGGCACTATACTGGGGGTAGTAGAAGGCACTATACTGGGGGTACTAGAAGGCACTATACTGGGGGTAGTAGAAGGCACTATACTGGAGGTAGCAGAAGGCACTATACTGGGGGTAGCAGAATGCACTATACTAGGGGTAGTAGAAGGCACTATACTGGGGTAGTAGAAGGCACTATGCTAGGGGTAGTAGAAGGCACTATACTGGGGTAGTAGAAGGCACTATACTGGGGGTAGTAGAATGCACTATACTAGGGGTAGTAGAAGGCACTATACTGGGGTAATAGAAGGCACTATACTAGAGGTAGTAGAATGCACTATACTGGGGGTAGTAGAAGGCACTATACTGGGGGTAGTAGAAGGCACTATACTGGGGTAGTAGAAGGCACTATACTGGGGGTAGTAGAAGGCACTATACTGGGGGTAGTAGAAGGCACTATACTGGGGGTAGCAGAAGGCACTATACTGGGGTAGTAGAAGGCACTATACTAGGGGCAGGGCCGGCGTTAGGGGGGGGCAAAGTAGGCACTTGCCCAGGGCCCCCATCCCCCAGGGGCCCCCTAGCTCCTTCCTTCATTAGTGGAGCAGGAAGCAGAGCAGCACAAGCAGCTCCCCTGCTCCACTAATGAACGAAGGAGCTGAGCTGTGAGGACGGAGCGCCCCTCCTGCAGAGCTGCCTGTGCCCTACAGAAGAGGAGGAACGGCAAGCCCAGGTAAAGAAATAGAGGGGGGGGGGGGGTTAGAGGGTCACGGAGACTGGGGGCGGGACTTGCGGCCAGGGGGCGGTGCTTACGGCCGCGGGTGGGCGGAGCCTCGGGTGTCTTTGTAAAACAGTAACCCCCTCCCCATATACTAGCCTAGCGAACAGTATACAGGAAGGGGGCAGGGGATCTTGTATGATGCAGTCCCCCCTTCCACCATATACTGTTCAGGGCCCTCCTCCCTCTGTATCTATGGGCACCAGGCCCTGAGCAGTACATGATGGAGGTGGGTGCTGAATCACACAGTATCCTGTATGATAAAGTACCCCCATATCTCTCCTCTGCTCTACTACTACCCCCAATACTACTCCTAATACTGCTCTACTACTACCCCCAATACTACTCCTAATACTGCCCTACTATTACCCCCAATAGTGCCCTACTACTACCCCCAATACTACTCCTAATACTGCTCTACTATTACCCCCAATACTACTCCTAATACTGCCCTACTATTACCCCCAATAGTGCCCTACTACTACCCCCAATACTACTCCTAATACTGCTCTACTATTACCCCCAATACTACTCCTAATACTGCCCTACTATTACCCCCAATAGTGCCCTACTACTACCCCAATACTACTCCTAATACTGCCCTACTACTACCCCCAGTAGTGCCCTACTACTACCACCATCAATACTACTCCTAATACTGCCCTACTACTACCCCCAGTAGTGCCCTACTACTACCACCATCAATACTACTCCTAATACTGCTCTACTACTACCCCCAATAGTGCCTTACTACTACCCCAATACTACTCCTAATACTGCTCTACTACTACCCCCAATAGTGCCTTACTACTACCCCAATACTACTCCTAATACTGCCCTACTACTACCCCCAATACTACTCCTAATACTGCCCTACTACTACCCCCAATACTACTCCTAATACTGCCCTACTACTACCCCCAATACTACTCCTAATACTGCCCTACTACTACCCCCAATAGTGCCCAGGGCCGGTTTTAGACTAGATGTGGCCCTGGGCGAAGTTAAAGGTGGGGCCCCAAATGCTGAAATATTTTAGCAACAATTTAAGGTCCCCATACATGTTACTCTTTTGTTGGTGGTACCTGTTGCTCCTGGTGGGTTCAGCCATCAGCGTAAGGTGTATGGGGCTCTCTGGACAGTCCTCTGACAGATGATATCAGTGGACATAGGGGGTCGAGCTTGATGGAAAATCAACGCCCAACCTCTTTGTTCTCAGAGAGATAAGCCGCCATCAGATCTGTATGGCTATGGCTTTCCCCTCTCATAGAGAACACAGGAACACTCAGATGTGCCAAATTTCTGTGTATGGGGAGGACGGGACCGGATGGGACAGATAATTGTCAGCTGAAGGATTGTTCAGCCAGCAGTTATTGGAAGTGTACGGCCACTTTTAAGGCCGTATTACACGGCCTGATATTCCGCAGAAGCGAGCGCCAATCTGGTAGAATGGAGCTCGCTTAGAGAGCCTACTACATGGCTCTTTTATGATGCAGCAAAAGCTATGGAGGAGATTTATCAAACTGGTGTAAAGAAGAATTGGCTCAGTTGCCCCTAGCAACCAATCAGATTCCACCTACTTAGAATGTGAGTAATGAAAGGTGGAATCTGATTGGTTGCTAGGGGCAACTGAGCAAGTTTCATTTTACACCATGTTTGATAAATTTCCCCCCCTATGTGTATATATACAGTATATCATTAGTGATGTGTGTGCAATCCTTGCTGTATATAGTAAACAATAAAGATATATACTACCTGATTAAGGTCCCCCGGTGTCCTCAGGCCTTGTCTGTGATATATACTACCTGATCATGTTCCCCAGTGTCCTCTCAGAGCGATAGCGTCCTGATTCGGACAATTTTCGCTCCATGTATTAGGGCCCTTACTCAGTTCAGAAGGTTACATGCCGGGACTGCCGCTATATGCCAGGACTGCCGCTACATGTCAGGACTGCAGCTACATTATGGTTCTGCCGCTACATGTCGGGACTGCCGCTACATGTCGGGACTGCCGCTACATGTCAGGACTGCCGCTACATGTCAGGACTGCCGCTACATGTCAGGACGACTGCCGCTACATGCCGGGACTGCCCCTACATGCCGGGACTGCCGCTACATTATGGGACTGCCCCTACATTATGGTACTGCCCCTACATTCTGGGACTGCCGCTACATTCTGGGACTGCCGCTACATTCTGGGACTGCCGCTACATTCTGGGACTGCCGCTACATTATGGGACTGCCACTACATGCCAGGACTGCCGCTAGTGGTGTAAACACAAGAACTATTTATATGAATTGCATTAAAAAAATAAAATAAAAAAATCACTATAATCAGGACCAAATATTACCTCCATACCGTTATTGAAGAAAACACACTATATATAGGCCAATATTACCACCATAAAGTGACCGCCCCATAATGACTTTATATACACTATATACAGACCAATATTACCGCCATAGAGTGACCACCGCATGACTCTTTATATACACTATATACAGACCAATATTACCGCTATAGACTGACCACTGTATAATGAATGACTCTATATACACTGTATACAGACCAATATTATGTGTCTGTAACTCTATGGCTGTACTTTTGGTCTGTATATAGTTTATATATAGAGTCATTATGTGGTGGTCACTGTATGGCGGCAATTTGGCAATATCATTATGTGGTGGTCAATCTATGGCAGTAATGACTATATATACACTATATACCGACCAATATTAATGCCAAAGAGTGACCACCGCATAATGACACTTTATACAGACCAATATTATTGCCAAAGAGTGACCACCGTATAATGGCTCTATATACAGACCAATATTACCGCCATAGACTGACCACCACATAATAACTCTATATACAGACCAATATTACTGCCATACAGTGACCACCACATAACTCTATATACACACTATATACAGACCAATATTACCGCCATAGAGTGACCGCCACATAACTCTATATACACACTATATACAGACCAATATTACCGCCATAGAGTGACCGCCACATAACTCTATATACACACTATATACAGACCAATATTACCGCCATAGATTGACCACTGCATAATGACTCTGTATCCAGACCAATATTATGTGGCGATCACTCTATGGCTGTACTATTGGTCTGTATATAGTGTATATAGTCATTATGTGGTGGTCACTGTATGGCGGTAATATTGGTCTGTATATATATATATATATACACACACACCATTATATATATATATATATATATATATATATATATATATAAAAATTGAACACGAGGACGGCACTCCAGTAGTGTATAGTGAGGATTTATTCACCCAATCACAAAACAGCTATATATATATATATATATACACACACACACACACAGCTATATATATATATATATATATACACACACACACACACACCATTATATATATATATATACACACACACCATTATATATATATATATATATATATATAAAAATTGAACACGAGGACGGCACTCCAGTAGTGTATAGTGAGGATTTATTCACCCAATCACAAAACAGCTATATATATATATATATATACACACACACACACAGCTATATATATATATATACACACACACACACACACCATTATATATATATATACACACACACACACACACCCATGAAAACACATTATACAGATACAAACCATCCAGCCCACACACTATACACAGGACATGTAACACACACTACATTTATGGATTATACACCTACATTCATACACATTACACACTACATGTACAGTATACTTACCCCCTCTAGCATGCTGGGTGTAGTGGTACATCCCCCTCATGTACCTTGCAGCAGCAGCAGGCTGTCATCCTCACCCGGCAGCCCTCTCCTCCATCGTCCCGACAGCTCCACACCAGAGCAGGAAGTCACGTGCAGAGAGGAGCTGGAGGGAGAGGGAGAGGGAGAGGGAGAGGGAGGGGGAGGGGGAGGGGGAGGGGGAGCTACACACACGGAGCAGACACCAGCCCAGCGTCCTGCAGCCTCTGCGTGACCCCTGATGGCAGCAGCCGGGGATCATTCCCAGACGCTGCAGGACGCTGTCTGTGCTCTCCTCTCCTACTGGAACTGCGGGAGGGGGCCCCTGGGGGATGGGGGCCCTGGGCATTTGCCCTGCTTGCCCCCCCCTAACGCCGGCCATGATAGTGCCCTACTACTACCACCATCAATACTACTCCTAATACTGCTCTACTACTACCCCCAATAGTGCCCTACTATTACCCCCAATACTACTCCTAATACTGCCCTACTACTACCCCCAATAGTGCCCTACTATTACCCCCAATACTACTCCTAATACTGCCCTACTACTACCCCCAATAGTGCCCTACTATTACCCCCAATACTACTCCTAATACTGCCCTACTACTACCCCCAATAGTGCCCTACTATTACCCCCAATACTACTCCTAATACTGCTCTACTACTCCGAATACTACTCCTAATACTGCTCTACTATTACCCCCAATAGTGCCCTACTACTACCCCCAATACTACTCCTAATACTGCCCTACTACTACCCCCAATAGTGCCCTACTACTACCACCATCAATACTACTCCTAATACTGCTCTACTACCCCCAATAGTGCCCTACTACTACCACCATCAATACTACTCCTAATACTGCTCTACTACCCCCAATAGTGCCCTACTACTACCACCATCAATACTACTCCTAATACTGCTCTACTCCTACCCCCAATAGTGCCCTACTACTACCACCATCAATACTACTCCTAATACTGCTCTACTACTACCCCCAATAGTGCCTTACTACTACCCCAATACTACTCCTAATACTGCCCTACTACTACCCCCAGTAGTGCCCTACTACTACCCCCAATACTACTCCTAATATTGCTCTACTACTACCCCCAATAGTGCCCTACTATTACCCCAATACTACTCCTAATACTGCCCTACTACTACCCCCAATAGTGCCCTACTATTACCCCCAATACTACTCCTAATACTGCTCTACTACTACCCTCAATACTACTCCTAATACTGCCCTACTACTACCCCCAATAGTGCCCTACTACTACCACCATCAATACTACTCCTAATACTGCTCTACTACTACCCCCAATAGTGCCCTACTATTACCCCCAATACTACTCCAAATACTGCTCTACTACCCCCAATACTGCCCTACTACTACCACAAATACTGCCCTACTACTACCCCAATACTACTCCTAATACTGCTCTACTACTACTCCCAATACTGCCCTACTACTACTCCTAATACTGCTCTACTACTACCCCCAATACTGCTCTACTACTACCCCCATACTGCCCTACTACTACCCCCAATACTACTCCTAATACTGCTCTACTACTACCCCCAATACTGCTCTACTACTACCCCCAATACTGCTATACTACTACCCCCATACTGCCCTACTACTACCCCCAATACTACTCCTAATACTGCTCTACTACTACCCCAATACTGCTCTACTACTACCCCCAATACTGCTATACTACTACTACTCCCAATACTACTCTACTACTACCCCTAATACTGCTCTACTACTACCCCCAATACTGCTCTACTACTACCCCCAATACTGCTCTACTACTACTACTCCCAATACTACTCTACTACTACCCCTAATACTGCTCTACTACTACCCCCAATACTGCTGTACTACTACCCCCAATACTGCTCTACTACTACCCCCAATACTGCTCTACTACTACCCCCAATACTGCTCTACTACCATTGCTATTATTACCTCCACTCCTGATACTACTACTACTCCCAAAACTGCTACTCCCCTTATCTACTACTACACCCCTCATCTTATATGCTTCTACTATTGCTACACCCCTTATCCACTATGCCTATACTACTACACCCATCAAAAAATAAATAAAAAAAATCGAGAAAAGAAAAAACAAGATTTTATTTTTTGCCCACATCACCCCAGCCCTAGGAGATGCTATGTGCTGGGGGCGGGGGGGCATTTAACTATCAGTGGAGATGCTATCTGCTGAGGGGGCAACTATCAGTGGAGATGCTATGTGCTGGGGGGGGGGGGGGGAACAGGGGAGATGCAATGTGCTGGGGGGGGGGGGGGTAACTATCAGGGGAGCTGCTATCTGCTGAGGGGGCAACTATCAGGGGGCTAGCTAACAGGTGTAAAACCTACAGTGAGATGCCTCCTATATTGGTGGATACTACATACTGGGTGGTGGAGGTAACTACCAGAAGAATTACCTACAGAGGGATACCGACTATATGTACTATGGAGGCACAGAGGGACCTATCTACTATATGGGGCACAGAGGGGTCTTATTTAAGGTCACAGAAGATCACCCCACCTCGAGCAGCGCGCCAACCGCTGACAAAAAAGTATCGGGACCTTAAATTGCTGCTACAATGTTTTAGCATTGGGGGCCCCACCTTCAACTTTGCCCAGGGCCACATTTTGTCTAAAACCGGCCCTGACTAGGGGTAGTAGAAGGCACTATACTGGAGGTAGCAGAAGGCACTATACTGGGGGTAGCAGAAGGCGCTATACTGGGGTAGTAGAAGGCACTATACTGGGGGTAGTGGAAGGCACTATACTGGGGGTAGCGGAAGGCGCTATACTGGGGGTAGTAGAAGGCGCTATACTGGGGGTAGTAGAAGGCACTATACTGGGGGTAGCAGAAGGCACTATACTGGAGGTAGCAGAATGCACTATATTGGGTAGTAAAAGGCACTATACTGGGGGTAGTAGAAGGCACTATACTGGGGGTAGCAGAAGGCGCTATACTGGGGGTAGCAGAAGGCGCTATACTGGGGGTAGTAGAAGGCGCTATACTGGGGGTAGTTGAAGGCACTATACTGGGGGAAGCAGAAGGCACTATACTGGGGGTAGCAGAAGGCACTATACTGGGGGTAGTGGAAGGTACTATACTGGAGGTAGCAGAATGCACTATATTGGGGTAGTAGAAGGCACTATACTGGGGGTAGCAGAAGGCACTATACTGGGGGTAGTGGAAGGCACTATACTGGGGGAAGCAGAACGCACTATACAGGGGGTAGTGGAAGGCACTATACTGGGGGTAGCAGAAGGCACTATACTGGGGGTAGTGGAAGGCACTATACTGGGGGAAGCAGAAGGCACTATACTGGGGGTAGTGGAAGGCACTATACTGGGGGTAGTGGAAGGCACTATACTGGGGGTAGTGGAAGGCACTATACTGGAGGTAGCAGAATGCACTATATTGGGGGTAGTAGAAGGCACTATACTGGGGGTAGTGGAAGGCACTATACTAGGGGTAGTAGAAGGCACTATACTGGGGGTAGCAGAAGGCACTATACTGGATGTAGCAGAATGCACTATATTGGGGGAAGTAGAAGGCACTATACTGGGGGTAATAGAAGGCACTATACTGGGGGTAATAGAAGGCACTATACTGGAGGTAGCAGAATGCACTATATTGGGGTAGTAGAAGGCACTATACTGGGGTAGTAGAAGGCACTATACTGGATGTAGCAGAATGCACTATATTGGGGGTAGCAGAAGGCACTATACTGGGGTAGTAGAAGGCACTATACTGGGGTAGTAGAAGGCACTATACTGGGGGTAGCATAAGTCACTATACTGGGGTAGTAGAAGGCACTATACTGGGAGTAGTAGAAGGCACCGTACTAGGGGAAGTAGAAAGAACTATACTGGGGGTAGTAGAAGGCACTATACTGGGGGTAATAGAAGGCACTATACTGGAGGTAGCAGAATGCACTATATTGGGGTAGTAGAAGGCACTATACTGGGGGTAGTAGAAGGCACTATACTAGGGGTAGCAGAATGCACTATATTGGGGGTAGTAGAAGGCACTATACTGGGGGTAGTAGAAGGCACTATACTGGGGGTAGCAGAATGCACTATATTGGGGTAGTAGAAGGCACTATACTGGGGGTAGCAGAATGCACTATATTGGGGTAGTAGAAGGCACTATACTGGAGGTAGCAGAATGCACTATATTGGGGTAGTAGAAGGCACTATACTGGAAGTAGCATAAGTCACTATACTGGGGTAGTAGAAGGCACTATACTAGGGGTAGTAGAAGGCACTAAATTAGGGGTAGTAGAAGGCGCTACACTGGAAGTAGCATAAGTCACTATACTGGGGTAGTAGAAGGCACTATACTAGGGGTAGTAGAAGGCACTAAATTAGGGGTAGTAGAAGGCACTATACTGGAAGTAGCATAAGTCACTATACTGGGGTAGTAGAAGGCACTATACTAGGGGTAGTAGAAGGCACTAAATTAGGGGTAGTAGAAGGCACTATACTGGAAGTAGCATAAGTCACTATACTGGGGTAGTAGAAGGCACTATACTAGGGGTAGTAGAAGGCACTATACTGGGGGTAGCAGAAGGCACTATACTGGGGGTAGTAGAAGGCACTATACTGGGGGTAGCAGAATGCACTATACTGGGGGTAGTAGAAGGCACTATACTGGGGGTAGTAGAAGGCACTATACTGGGGGTAGTAGAAGGCACTATACTGGGGGTAGTAGAAGGCACTATACTGGGGGTAGCAGAAGGCACTATACTGGGGTAGTAGAAGACACTATACTAGGGGTAGTAGAAGGCACTATACTGGGGGTAGCAGAAGGCACTATATTGCGGGTAGTAGAAGGCACTATACTGGGGGTAGTAGAATGCACTATATTGCGGGTAGTAGAAGGCACTATACTGGGGGTAGCAGAAGGCACTATACTGGGGTAGTAGAAGGCACTATATTGCGGGTAGTAGAAGGCACTATACTGGGGGTAGCAGAATGCACTATATTGGGGTAGTAGAAGGCACTATACTGGGGGTAGTAGAAGGCACTATACTGGGGGTAGCAGAATGCACTATATTGGGGTAGTAGAAGGCACTATACTGGGGGTAGCAGAATGCACTATATTGGGGTAGTAGAAGGCACTATACTGGGGGTAGCAGAATGCACTATATTGGGGTAGTAGAAGGCACTATACTGGGGGTAATAGAAGGCACTATACTGGGGGTAGTAGAATGCACTATATTGGGGGTAATAGAAGGCACTATACTGGGGGTAGTAGAAGGCACTATACTGGGGGTAGTAGAAGGCACTATACTGGGGTTAGTAGAAGGCAATATACTGGGGGTAGTAGAAGGCACTATACTGGGGGTAGCAGAAGGCACTATACTGGGGGTAGTAGAAGACACTATATTGGGGGTAGTAGAAGGCACTATACTGGGGGTAGCAGAAGGCACTATATTGCGGGTAGTAGAAGGCACTATACTGGGGGTAGCAGAATACATTGTATTGAGAAGCCTTAGGCACCATATTGAATTTGGTATTACGGACTGTATTCAGGGTAGAAATAGGCACTGTATTGAGAATAGCAGCTTGTATGATATTGGGAGTAGTAGCAGGCCATGTATGAGTACAGAGGGCTAGTACTTTAGGATAGAAATATTAAAGGCCCGAAGTAGAAAGTAGAGAGAATTCAGATAGAGGTACCTAATGAAGAGTCAATACAGTCCTAGCTGGACTACAAGGAGGACTAAAGGGAAAGCCACCTATGAACCATTGGATTTGATAGTTTACGTATACTTGTTTGGTCTACATGAAGATGCCCGGCTGACCCCTGAGCAGCTAGTATTATACTGTATACTCTTTAGTGGTAACAGCATGGTATTACCCATTACCAGTATGTTTGTGAAATGTTTCTTTGCATAGTGGTTTTGTACAGAGTTCTTTTCAAACTCTTAAGTGGTGATGGTATTGTTCAACTATAATGGAGAAGCCACCAGAGGCCACACCAAGGACTAGCAGTTCAGGCAGGACAATTAAAGTCAATTGCTGTAAAGCAATTGCCACATCATAAGAAGCAGAAGTCAATGACAACAATGATGAAACCCGTCCATAGGCCAACATGCAATGTTCTCACTGCCTGAGCATAGCAGAGACAAACCATTATGCCACAAATATTCTCATTTACATAAACCCAAGGAGCCCCTTTAATACATAATACAATAGATAATAGATAAGATGTAGTACAATATATTAAAAAAGGATTTTTTTTTCAAATGCAAAACCAAAGATTAAATTTGATATTTCCAATGGAAATGTACTTTTCTTTAAAATACTCCCTTTAATTACATTCATTTTGTGATTATAGACACAGCCACCCAAACGCTTTGTCCAAATTGTCTCCTTAACTCCTGTAGATCCACTTCCTAAATTGTACTTAATCCGTGGTGCCTGCTGATGCTACTGCCAGTGCTGACGGCTTATTACAGAAGAAAAGTAATTTAGACTTAAAGGGGTTGTTCACATTTTTTTTTTTTTTTTTTTTCAAATCAACTGCTGCGATAAAGTGCCAAAGATTTGTAATTTACTTCTGCTAAAAAAATCTCATCTTCCAGTACTTATCAGCTGGTTTATTCCCTTCAGGAAGTGGTGTGTTCTTCTCCGTCTGACACAGTGCTCTCTGCTGCCACCTCTGTCCATGTCAGGAACTGTCCAGAGCAGTAGAAAATGGAAAACCTCTCCTGGTCTCTAGACTACCAAACTGATAATAATACCACTTTCTGCAGGACATACAGCAGCTGATAAGTACTGAAAGACTAGACATTTTTTAATAGAAGTAAATTACAAATCTCTGACACTTTCTGGAACCAGTTGGTTTGAAAAAAATAAAATAAAAAACAAAATAATAATAATAATAATAATAATAATAAAAGGTGAACAACCCCTTTAAAAATTCATAAAATGAATACAATGGTGCTTTTGACTTTTCATGTGCAACATCAGTTATGGAATCATTGGATTCAGATATATGTAGCCCTGACCATTTCGAGCTGCAGTGTCGCAGACTTCATCTTTTATGCTGCTGAAGGGCATAAGTCCATAAGTAGGGGTTGAGAGCGCTATATGCAGAGCAGTCTTGTCAGTGTTGGGTCTGTGCAGACTAGTCTAGTTAGTAGCGGAGTTTATACTGTGTGCTTCAGTATTCCAAAATGTTCCAGTTAGAGCTAAACACCTGAGGTTTGTCTACCGTTAAGGTTTTGCTAGTCCATACTGTGAGGCCTGTTCAAGTTTCAGATCTTCGTCAGGGGTTGGAGAAATTGCTGATCACCAAAGGGCCCTGTGTGCATGTACAGTACATTGTTTATTTGTTTTAGGTTTAACTAACCTCTTGTCCAAAAATGTCCTTCATTCTCAGTTATCACATATCATTTGCTCCTGTCCCTGTATTCCTGCAATTTGCTAGTTTGGTGACTTATTCTCCACCAACCCATATCCTGGAGATAGCAAGTATAGACCGCAAACAGAGCATTGACACGTTATCTCACAGTTTTCCTTCCTCACATCACTATATATCAATCTGTTTAGCTCCTCCTCTGTAACATGATGCATACAGATATTTAATGAGAGAAGGTGTAGAGCTACCCCCTTTTCCCTGCCGTACGCCTGCTGCATCTCCCACTAACTCGATGTGTACTCGAGTACACAACTACCTGGACTGTCCGAGGGTGGGTTCCAATACCACTCCTGGCCACTGTGAAAAGTGCCCAAGTGACCCAACACCTACCTAGCTGTCACAACACTGCATGGCTACCCCGGCATACGGCACATAGATACAGCCTTAGGCCATTTTTCAGGACCCCCTAGGGCTGCATCCAACTTCTTCAGCCACTGGTATTCAAATGTTGAATGAAAGGCATGAGGACATCTGAGGACAAAATGGTATTAACAGTTTGGAGGTGGCTACCTGCCGGTACATATTCACTTTTGTTATGGTGTTAGAGTCATTTGCAACTGAACTGATTATGCAAAAAAACCAAAATTTAAAAATTTAAAAAAAAAAGGATTTAAAGGAGTTATCTGGGATAATTTGAAAACTGCGGATCCTTCCAGCACTGTGGTGGAAATGTCAGTGATGTATATCAACCTGTCCCTTGCCCCTGCAGCTGCCAGATCTTGAGCCGACCATTCTCTGCCACTGTCAGTGGTTTGGAAACATCCATTGACGTGCCTCTCTCTCTGGAAATGTAATGGATCTCTCTGGAGATCCTATTCTGTCTATGCTGACCGTCCATTTCCAGAGGGAGCAGTGGGCGGCTCGAAATTCGCAGCTGCGGGGTAGCAGAACAGGTAAGTATACATTATGACCCGTACCCCGCAGCCCTGGCAGGATCTGATATCATTAATTTATCCTGGACAACCCCTTTACAGCGACCCTGTACCCACAATCTGACCCCCCCAAACAACTTGTACCTTCAGATCCAAGATCTGTTCTGGGGTCCGTTCGGCAGGTGATGTAGTTATTGTCCTAAAAAAACAACTTTTAAACTTGCAGCCCTGTGGCCTTCAGGCGTGGCTTAGAATATCTGTGCCCTAACTTTGCACCACCCCTCCGTCCCTCCTCCCCACCTTCTTCATCATTAGGAATGCCACTGGAACATTTTCTCCATGCTGAAAATTGCACAGGTGCCTTAACAATCCAGCCCATATGCCGGGCTGACACAGCTGATGAATAGGAGACAATCTGCCTGGAGCATTCCTTATGATGAGGAGGGCGGGGAGGAGGGACAAAGAGGGTGTGCCAGCCTAGGGCACAAACAATCTAGGCCACGTCCGTTGGGCACAGGGCTGGAAGTTTAAAAGTTGTTTTTTAGGACAATAACTGCATCACCTGCCGAACGGACCCCAGGACAGATCTTCGATTAAAAGCAGTTATCCGAAGGTACAAGTGGTCTGGGGGGGGGGGCAGATTGTGGGTACAGAGTCGCTTTAAGGCTATGCTGTTTGTCAATATTCCAAAAGACAAAATTTATTGTAAACTACAAAAAAATTATCATTGTAAATAATTCCCCCTGAGATTACTAATTACACGGATTAACACCTAAACAATAAAAGCGTCGTCATCCAGGGTGCACACTGGGACATGTCTCACAAGGAAAAGACTCAGCTGTGACTACAGCTTTGCATATGTATGCAGATGACAGCTTACCGGAACGGCACGCCAAGCGGCACAAGACGTCAGGTGAAAGAAATCCACACAGAAGATAAGATGCTTTCCTTCTTTGCTTACCCAGGCTATTACACACCACATAGAAATACGTCTGGGGAAATATCTTCAACTTTTCAATGATTTTCTGTCCGAGGAGCAATAGCTGTTGTTGATTCCCTTTGATAATATTCACCAGGGAACTTAGCTAAATGTTATCTTGCTGTATTAGAGATAATTTCCGAAAAGCTGAGGAAAAAAAAGGAGCAGAATCCAAATAAATACATTACGCTGGCAATGGGCTTGGACTGTTAACCCTTGATCCATCTGTGGCACGGATTAGTAATGTCGTGGGTGCTTGGCTCTAGAGTTGATCGAACCTCGGAAAATCCTAGGTACGATCGAACTTGATCACTCCCTAACCTTCCGCATTAGATTGCTGATGTCTTCAAGGTTCGTGCGGAAGGAGGTGCTTGCCCGGGGACCGTCTGGAATTCCAGGATTCAGCCTAGGTAATAGGCTAAATTTCGACATTCCAGGTGGTCCCTAGGCACTGTGCTTCTTCTCTACGGATCGGGAAAGCATTAGCCATCTAATGTAGAAGGTTAGGGAGTGGTCAAGTTCGATCGTACCTAGATCATCTCTACTTGGCTCGTGGAAGGTTTAGTTCTGGCTGTATTGAGAGACAATGTGTCAAACTGTTGGGGTTCATCAATTTCTCCGAACCCAAACGTTCAGCACTTGATTTTTCCTAGCTGCAAAAGTAAGGGTCCTATTAGATTGAGCGATTTTTAACGATAACCGATAAACGGTAAACAATCACAAACGAGATTGTTTATAGTTAACTTAAAACCGTTCACCATATTACACTGAACAATGGCTGTTAGTTACTATTGTTATGACGATCGTTACTACAATCATTTACTCCCCCTGATTCCAGCAAAAGACACACAAAATATTTTTCGATCGTTGCCTGCAATTACACAAGACGATTATCGTTTAAACTCGAGCGATATAACGATTTTCCGCAAAATCATCCAGTATAATAGGGCCCTTAGAGGCCACCCTAGCTGGCAGGAATATGTGGTTTATGACTGTATCCATGTTTTCCAGGACTCCCTAGGGCTGCATCTAACATCTGCCACCAAAAGGAATCGAATGGCAAGTTTTACCGAACCCCAAAAGTTTGACAGGTCCACTCAACACCAATGAGCGGTATCAAGAGTAGGCTTGATCGAACATCGGGAAAAGCTAGGTTCGATTGAATGCTAACCTAGCCGGACCTTCCGTATTTGATTACTGAAGCCTTCACAGTCCGTGCAAAAGGAGGAGACATCCTGGGAATCGCCTGGAATTCTGGCATACAGCCTATTACCTAGGCTCAATCTCGGAATTTCAGGCGGTCCACGGGATGTCTCCTCCTTCTGCATGAACCGTGAAGTCATCAGCAATCAAATGGGGAAGGTCCGGCTAGGTTCGAGTTTGATCGAACCTAGCTTTTCCCGATGTTCGATCAAGCCTAATCAAGAATGGTGATGTAGCTACAGAGGTCGCTGTGGAGGCCAGACTAAAGACATCATGTACAATAGAGAAATAGTTTCTCAACCCACCATTTTTAGTGGGACTGGCCGATTATCGGCCATGCTGAATTCCAATTTCTTTATTGTGAGAAACCTATGAGTATTTTGGTCTCCGTTAAGTACAATGTCTGGGCAAACAGTGAAGTCATTATAGTGGGATAATGTGCATGAGTGATGTAATTGTGGCGTGAAAATGTGTACAGTGATGTCATAGTAGTGGAATAATGTGCAAAGTGATGTCATAGTAGCTGCATAATGGCAACAGTGAAATGACAGTAGTGAAATGTCTACAGTGACATCACAATAGTAGTAGGATAATGGGCATACAGGAATTATGTTACAATAGTGGTATAGTGTGAATAATGACATCATAGTAGTGATAGTGTTCATAGTGATGTCACAGTAGTGGGATAATGGCATAACATGCATAGTGAGGTCAGAGTTGTGAGATAATGTGTATAGTTAAACGCAAAATTATAGACGGAGTCTATATGACATAAAGAGAAATCGAACAGCATCAGTGATGATCAATAAGTGAATTTATTCACATAGCAGGCTACAGAGAAGCAATGTTTCGACCCGTAGGTCTTTATCAGGCATACAAAGATCTATGGGTTGAAACATTGCTTCTCTGTAGCCTGCTATGTGAATAAATCTACTTATTGATCATCACTGAGGCTGTTTGATTTCTCTTTCTGCTACGAGTTTACAGTGCACGAGGATTATGTATCAAGGCCACCAGCCGAAACTCATACAGCATATGGGTGAGCGCTCACATTGTTTGTTTTTATTTAATGGAATTTTTGTAAACATAAATTTGGAATTTTTACCGGACTTTGGTACTGGAACACTTTCCCTTTTCAAATGAGTGGGAAGTCGTGTGAAGAGAGGAGTCTTGGAAGGAATTTTATATCAGCTTTTGAGGGAGAAAACCTGCAACAAACCCACAACGTATCTGCGACGTATATTGACATGTCCATATGAAAAAGAGTATAAGGAGGCACTCACCATTAAAACTCTCTTTATTTATTTGACTCCATTTAAACCATTCAGAGTGTAAATAAGTTTCCATGCTTGTAAAGGTGTACAGTTGGGAGGTGTCTTCTTTTGTATTGCAGATATGATTTGTTGTGGGACTTAAAACGTTGTACATGCCATCCTCTGTAGCTGTGGTGTATTCTATATAGGGAAGACCACTAGACCCCTTAATAGAAGGTTTTTAGAGCATGATAGATCCATAAAAACAATAAAAAGGCATCCCTAGACTGATACAACATGTTAATAATGACATGCACAATGGCGACGTTCACAAGAATCTGAACCATCACAATAACTGTTTTTAACATGTTTTGCTGCATTTTATTATGTATTTTGTTACGTCCCCTCACCTGTGTTCTAGGAAGCTATTTATAAATACATGTGAGTGGGTGAAGTAGTGTCTGAGGAAGCGCGCATGCGCACGGGAAACAGCTGCTCAATGGCGTCCCCGTCGACTGCTACACACTCTGAATGGTTTTAATGGAGTCAAATAAATAGAGTTTTAATGGTGAGTGCCACCTTATTCTTTTTCATATGGAATTTTCTATTTTTGCATAGACTGCATTATCCTGGGAGAGCATCCTGTATTATACCCGCTGCATTAGCGGTCTACGTACAGTAGGCTCCCATGCATGGTTAATTAGTGCCGGCCCGCTGTTTCTATATTGATACAGTATATTGACATGTGACAGATTGGACAGCCACAATTCAGGTAAAGTCTATGTAGGTTTTTGGCACTTCAGCCGATACCCATTGCCCATAGATTGCAATAGTCTGGTTGAAGGAGTCTGGTTGAAGGAACACTTGGTACATGAGATACATACTGTATAGAAGGAGGATTTACTATCTGTAACAGTCAGTGAGTGTGGACCCACTGTGCTATTCAACCTGTTTTGCTTTGGGCCACACCAGTGAGTGGAGTCTAAGTGCCCTCTAGGTTTTTACCCTTTAGCCAGGATGCAGAAGCTGGACTCCTACAGCTAGAGGGCACCAGGTCGCTCAACAATTGTGGTCCTGGAGTAGCAGGTTGTCACCAAGAGTTGGTGCAAGACACCAGAGAACAGGCAGAGTATAAATGACCAGAAACCAAGTCATCAGCAGAATAGTCCACACGGTACCAAGGATTAGAGTATTGTAGTCAGAATAGTGAATGGTCAGGCCAGGCGGCTTCAAAGGCAGGTCAGAGAATCCGAGTTGGCAACAGAAGAGATACACAGTACACAGGGCTTGGGAAGAAAGCGTAATCCAAAGAACAGGTAGAGGTCAGAATTCACCAAGAGTGAGTAGTATAGCAAAAACGCACATTGTCTTGGAATGCACAAATGCAACAACACTCAGGAAGGAAGCAGCAGCTGGAGCTGGTTTATATACTGTAGGTGGCTATAGATTGGCAGATAGAAGTAGCAGGTGGAAAAAAGCTGCCTCTATAAATCCAGAGTAGTTTGTTGCCTGTGCACCCTAGTGGCCAAAGGTGTCACTGCAGCAGAAGGAGGAAGAAGAGGCCAGAACACACAAGCAGCCCCAGGACGAGCATGGAGCACACACAGCAGAGTAGTGGACAGGAAAACAGGGTTGGTAAATCTCGTCCAGCAGCGTTACATTATTCCTCTTATGTAGCATTTTTGCCTTCTCGTGCACCAAAGGTTGCACTAGTAGAACAACACTTTTTAGACATGTTCATGTTCAGACCTTAGTGTCCTATTACACAGGCTGATGGCAACCTGATCACTACTGTAAACGAGAGCTGATCTGCTGGATCGGCGCTCATTTACCGGACCTATTACACATCCTGATAATAGTCTAGCAAGGGCTGGACGGACATCGTTAGCGATGTCCGTGCAGTCCTTGTCCAAACAATTTACATCACATGTCCACGTTCCCGGACTCCTCCTGCACTCTGCATGCTTTCTCCTCAGACCCACGCACTGCAGCTTCACAGCGGCCCGTCTGAGCTGACAAGCCGCCCAGCCAATCACTGGCCGGGACCACTGAAGCCACTGATTGGCTGAGCGTCTTATCAACGCAGATGGGCCGCTCTGCAGCTGCAGCGCATGGGACTAGGGGAGAGGCAGAGCGCAGGAGAAAACCGGGAACGTGGAGAGGTAATGTAAACTGTCTATTGAACTGTCAGCCACTCGCCATGCATCACTATTACACGAGGCCATGCAGGGTCAGCGCTTGATGATTTCTTTGTTGCATTGTAGAGATGAGCGAACCGGGTTCGGGTTCAAGTCCATCTGAACCCGAACTTTCGGCATTTGATTAGCGGTGGCTGCTGAACTTGGATAAAGCTCTAAGGTTGTCTGGAAAACATGGATACAGCCAATGACTATATCCATGTTTTCCACATAGCCTTAGGGTTTTATCCAACTTCAGCAGCCCCGCTAATCAAATGCCGAAAGTTCGGGTTCGGGTCGACTCCAGCATGCTCCAGGTTCGCTCATCTCTATTGCATTGTAGTGCTGTTTTGTGGGTTTGTGGTGTTTTTACAAACCAGATTAGGCTCTGGCTAATGGCCCTATTCCACCAGACGATTATCGTTCGCATAATCGTTAATGATCTCAAACGACCGCTATTGCGAAAGACCTGAAAACGTTCACTCATTTCCATGGAACGATAATCGTTACTTATGATCGTATTTGCAATTGTTCTTTCTTCGCTATTGCGTTCGTATCTACTGCGAACGACCGAACGACGTCTTATTCAATGCGAATGATTTGCGAACGAGCAACGATAAAAACAGGTCCAGGTCTTATAAAGCGATCAACGATTTCTCGTTGGGTCGTTAATCGTTAACTGCATTTCAACCGAACGATTATCGTTTAGATTCGAACGATTTAACGAAAAACTGAACGATAATTGTCCGGTGGAATAGGGCCCTAAGGCATCATGGCGTCTTCTCAGACTCTAAACTGGTGCAAAGAATTATTAATTCCCTGTAATGTTTATTAGGAACATACAGAATTTTATCTGTTACATATTTATTTATTTATTTACCAAAGAAAAACTCCTTCCCTTTTGAATAGTTTTTCGGTCCATGGCATCTTTGTTTTTTCACTCTGTACTTTGCACACCAGCTTTCAAGGATACTTTAACCCCTTAACGACATTGGGCGTATATTTACGCCCTGATGCCGGTAAGGACGTTCAGAGCGGGGCCACGCGGCGACCCCGCTCTGAACCGCGGCGGTCCCGGGTGCCGCTTGTAGCCCGGGACCGTAGGTATTAGCGGGCATGGTCCGATCGCCGTGCCCGCTAATACAGTAATCAGATGCAGCTGTCAAACATGACAGCTGCATCCGATTACCGGATTCAGCTGTTCCCTGGTGTCTAGTGGCGGAGATCGCTCCCCCGGGATGTTATCCCAGAGGAGCGATCTCCGTTTCTGAAGCCGGCCGGGGACCGCGCCAAGATGGCGCCGTCCCCGGCTCGGCACTCGTTTACTTCCGGCTGCAGCAGCCGAAAGCAAACGAGTGCCTATCTCATGGATCTCTGCAGCATATCTATGCTGCAGAGATCTCTATGAGAGATCAAAGCACTTATACTAGAAGTCCCCCAGGGGGAATAACCCTAACCCCAGGGGAAATAACCCTAACCCCAGGGGAAATAACCCTAACCCCAGGGGGGAATAACCCTAACCCCAGGGAGGCTTCTAGTATAAGTGTTAAAGTAAAAAAAAAAGTGTTGTTAATAGTAAAAAGCCCCCTCCCCTAATAAAAGTCTGAATCACCCCCCTTTTCCCAGGTTATAAATGAAAGTAAATAAATAAATAAATAAACAAACATGTTTGGTATCGCCGCGTGCATAATCGCCAGAACTATTAATTAATCACATTCCTGATCTTGCACGGTAAATGGCGTCAGCGCAAAAAAATCCCAAAGTGCAAAATTGCGCATTTTTGGTTGCATCAAATCCAGAAAAATTGTAATAAAAAGCGATCAAAAAGTCATATATGCGCAATCAAGGTACCGATAGAAAGAACACATCATGGCGCAAAAAATGACACCTGACACAGCCCCATAGACCAAAGGATAAAAGCGCTATAAGCCTGGGAATGGAGCGATTTTAGGTGACGTATATTTGTTGACAATGGTTTAAATTTTTTACAGGCCATCAGATACAATATAAGTTATACATGTTACATATCGTTTTAATTGTAACGACTTAAGGAACATATATAACAAGTCAGTTTTACCCCAGGGCAAATGGCGTAAAAACACATTTCCCCCAAATAAACAAAATGCTTCTTTTTTTTTCAATTTCACCACACTTTGAATTTTTTTCTTGTTTCGCAGTGTACTTTATGCAAAAATTCAGCCTGTCATTGCAAAGTACAATTAGTGATGCAAAAAATAAGGGGTCATGTGGGTTTCTAGGTGGAAAAATGCAAGTGCTATGGCCTTTTAAGCACAAGGAGGAAAAAACTAAAACGCAAAAATCGAAATTGGCTCTGTCCTTAAGGAGTTAAAAAATGCAGGAACCTCAGAATAAGCTTCTTGTTTCCAGCCTACAGGCTAATTGTGTGTTTCCATAGTCATGTATTTGTTTTACGTTTGGCGCATTACGAATGTGATGGAATTAAATATTTAGAATAAACAAAATTAAATTACGTTCTTAATTTTATAGGAATACATAATGTATGTGAAAGTAAACAAACTTCTATGCAAATGCTGAAATGTGCAATTAACACTAGAGTATAATGGGTATGGAAGCCAACAGCACACCGATCGCTTCATCTACAGATGTATCTTTTCTTAATGGGGAACCCTGGGAGAAAAAAATGTTTTTAAATCAACTGGTGACAGAAATTTATACAGATTTTAAAATTATTTCTATTAAAAAAAAAAAAAATCTACATTTTTCCAGTACTCATTAGCTGCTGTATGTCCTGCAGGAATTGGTGAATTCTTTCCAGTTTGACACAGTGCTCTCTGCTGCTACCTCTGTCCATGTCAGGAACTGCCCAGAGCAGGAGAGATTTTCTATGGGGATTTGCTTCTGCTCTGGACAGTTCCTGACATGGACAGAGGTGGCAGCAGAGAGCACCGTGTCAGACTAGAAAGAATACACCACTTCACACAGGACATACAACAGCTGATAAGTATTGGAGAACTTGAGATTTTTAAATAGAAGTCATATACAAATCTGTATAACTCTTTGAAAAGAGTTGATTTGAAAGAAACTTTGGCGATCTTTGACATTTACGTCATTTACTGTGCGAGATTAGAAATGTTTTAATTTAATTCTGCATGGGGCGCTACCAAATATGTTTATCATTATTTTTCCTCATTTATTTAAAAAATAGGAAAACCTGGTGTGTCGAACTATTATTATGGGAGGAGTTTATTTATAAATAATAATAAATAAAAAAACATTACACTTTTGTAGTCCTCCGAGGGGATTTCTAAGATTGATACCATGGTTGCTCATAGAGATCAATGCAGTAGTTATCTACTTCATTGATCAATGTTATTTACACTCCATTGCTACAGGCTGCTGAAGGCAGCCTGTAGCAATTGCTGAGCTAGGAGGGCACTGGAGAAGTTGCACAGATATGAAGAACGAATCGGCTTTCCATTATCGTTCTACCCATGATAGTAGCCGCAGTCCTGGAGTAGAGAGGGTTTGAGTAGTTAGCTCTCTCTATACCTCCTTAGGTTTACCCGTCATGCATCGCCAAGAGGTTAAAAGGGTTATTTGGAAAGTACAGTATAACAGGTCTTTCTGTTCTGCTCTCCAGCGCTCCCCTTCCTCCCTCTGGTCATCTGGGAAGGGACTTTCAAGATAAGAGAGAGGCCGGTGCATCTTGTGAGCACTTTGTGTAGGCAAAAACACACTCACATGCATATGTCCAATAGCTGCCCGCTATGGCCACGACGTTAGTAAAATCGGGCAGCTGAACATTGGCTGTAACATGCTACAACCCCTCTCTTGTTTCAGAAAATACCTCCTGAGATGGTCAAAGGAAGGAAGCGGAAAGTTGGAGAGCAGAAAAGTTATGACCTTTTCTTTTTTGTGGATAGCCTCTTTAAAGTGACTCTGTACCCACAATCTGACCCCCCCCCCCCCCAAACCGCTTGTACCTTCGGATTGCTGCTTTTAATCCAAGATCTGTCCTGGGGTCCGTTCGGCAGGTGATGCAGTTATTGTCCTAAAAAACAGCTTTTGAACTGGCAGCCCCATGCCCAGCGTCCGGGGCTTAGATTGTGTATGCATTAGGCTGGCACACCCTCTCTGTCCCTTCTCCCCGCCCTCCTTATCATTAGGAATGCTCCAGGCATATTGTCTTCTATTCCTCAGCTGTGTGAATACTGAACATGGGCTGGCTCGTTAAGGCACCTGTGCAATGTTCAGACAGGAGAAAATGTCCCACTGGCATTCCTAATGATGAAGAGGGTGGAGGGGTGGTGCAAAGTTAGGGCACAGATACTCCCGTTGGGCACAGGGCTGCAGGTTTAAAAGTTGTTTTTAAGGACAATAACTGCATCACCTGCCGAACGGACCGCAGGACAGATCTTGGATTAAAAGCAGCTATCCGAAGGTACAAGTGGTTTGGGGGGGTCAGATTGTGGGTACAGATTTGCTTTAAGTGTATGAGACACCAGTCCTAATAAATCCCCTCTTTTCTCCAGTGGATGGCAGAAGAAAAGTCGAGTCAATGGAGCTGCCTCTTCACTGAGCATCTCAGGTCCCGGCCGCCTATCGATCCATGAGTTTTCCGCACATCTATTTAACATGACGGCTCCGGGACAATCATGTGTCTTCAGGCTTACAGGAGCTGTCCCCATATTTCCTGAGTGATCTGATTTGTCCATGCTCGTGCTGATCCATAATTAAATCTTGGCATATTAACATCATTGAGCGATATGATACGGCTTTATTCCTTCCTATCAGATATAAGTGGTTAACGGAGTATTACAGAACGCGGGGCCGGCTCCCTTCCTGTTGTGCCTACTGTAACAAAATGCACATAAACTAAGAGAGATTTCCATAAAGTGAGGTTATATTTCTGTCAGCGGGTATGCAGTTTTATTATGACTATTACTCTTAGCCATCTCTTCTCATTCCTATATTGCTGAACATATTCATTGCCCGGATGAATTCTTCATGAGGCTTTTGTATTTGTTTAACTGTAAGATCAACAGACCATAGTGAGAATTGTCTATGCGCTGCCGCAGAGACGACTTGTGCGGACATCACTCAGGAACGCACTAGAATATTAAAGAATCCTTAGGTGTCAGCCACCCGACGGCTCCCGCTGCTATTCTGTGTATAACAGAAGCATCTGCATGATGAGGGCAGGGCACTGCCGAACGCTGAACAACATGGAGACATGCAAGGTTAGGGCTGTGTGCCTTCTGTAGTCGGATTTGGCTGACTCAGCGTATCTTCTGCCCAGGGCCGGCTCCAGGGTTTTGTGGGCCCTTGGGCAGAGGGCCCCAGCAGGTCACACTGCTCTGTATAGTGTTGTGCGGCTGTGCTAGAACAGGGGATCGGGGATGGCAGGATTTACATCCCTGCGGTTCCTTGTTGGAGGCAGCAGAGGGGCTGTTTCGCCCATTATTGCTGCCGCTCAACAGGAGTGAATACGTAGGTAAAAAAAAACGTCTTTTTTTTTTTTTAATAAAGTTTAAATTTAAGGCTATGTTCACATGCAGTATTAGACCGGCCATTCCGTGACCCGGCCGGGTCGCGGGACGACTGGTCTCTGAAAAGATTATCCCGGCCGGTACTGCAGTACCAGCCGGATGATCTTTCAGGCCGCATCCGTGCTCGCCCGCATCAGAACTCCCCACAGCACACTATGTCGCTCGCTCCACAGTGTGCACTGACGTGTGCAATGAGTAGCGGCCGCAGAAAACTGAAATGTCAGTTCTTTGCTGCACCGTGAGGGATCCTGTCTGGAGCGTATACTATGTGTATACGCTCCAGCCGGGATCCCATAGACGGCTATGTAATGTATATTCCTGTAATAATCACAGCCATTGTAAAAACGTGGTTTTACGAAAATTTACGTTGTGTGAACATAGCCTAACAGTGTATTAGCAAAAGAAAAAAAAAAATCTTAGTCTCCCGGGTACCCCTTCAAAAAAGTACATTCCACTACCACTACATATGATATAATGAGTACAAGGATAAGGCACTTGAATGATTTTCTTACCCTATTCGAAAAGCTGATCTAGGGGCTGGTGAGGGTTAAACCTCTGCTGATTTGAAAAAAAAAAAACTCAGCGCTCTATGAGGGAAATTTATCAAACATGGTGTGAAGTGAAACTGTCTCAGTTGCCCCTAACAACCAATCAGATTCCACCTTTCATTCCTCACAGACTCTTTGGAAAATGAAAGGTGGAATCTGATTGGTTGCTAGGGGCAACTGATCCAGTTTCACTTTATACCATGTTTGATAAATCTCCCCCTATGTATCTTCCATGGTGCCCTTCATAAGATTGCAATGGAATCTACATACTGAGCAGTAGGTATACTCTGCTCGGTGAATATTTCCTAATCTAGTACTTCCAGTTGTGCATAGTGTAGTGCTGTTTTTTGTAGAGGAGCAGGGAATTCTCTCAAAATGACTAGAGTCCCTGCTATCTATGTAGTTGCCTTGGTATCCTATCCTAAGAGGTCTATGGAAACTATATACAAAGCAGGAGACACAAACAAAATCACAGGAATCCCTGCTCCTCAATGGGGTGTACTCACCACTAGAGATAATCAAACAGCAGAAAATCTTAGGTTCTATCGAACTCGAACCTTGCCGAACCTTCCGAATTTGATTCCTGATCCCTTCCAGTCTGTGGGGAAGGAGGAGACAGCCGGGGTACCGCCTGGAATTCTAGAATACAGCCTAGGTAATAGGCTGTATCCCGGAATTCCAGGTGGGACCCGGGCTGTCTCCTCCTTCCCCACTGACAGGGAAGGCATCGGGAATCAAATGTGGAAGGTTTGGCAAGGTTCAAGTTCGATAGAACCTAAGATTTGCCGCTGTTCGATCATCTCTACTCACCACTACCGGCGTTCCTCTTCAAATTCTAGTGGCCGTTCAATGGTCATTAAAGCACTGCAATGGAAAACCCTGCAGAACACAAAATGGTGACTAAAGAAAAAAGCCTAACCACACACAGGAGCAGGGAGCAGGTGAGTATTTTATATATATAAAAAAATAATAATCTTTAAAAAAAATTCTGAACAAACCGGAGTTCCGTATAGATTGGCTTATGACTAGAACCACTAAACCGAAAACCTAAACCAAGCAGCATCTGAGGGTCTTACACTTCCCACCTTCAGGGTCGGAGAATATTATCTGTCTAGTAGAAGACGTCTATTAATTGGAGACCATTTCGGCTACATTGTATGACCAGGCCGGTTGGCAGCCACTAGGGTAAATCGGCAGCTTACACCTCTGTTTTGTCTGCTTAGGAAATACAAGTTACATGGCTTTCTAGGCAGCCTTTAATGTGTGTCACGGATCGAAGGAAGATTTTCAAAGCCAAGAGGTGTAAGAGGCTGTTATTACCAAAGTGGTTTTGATGTAAACAAGAGTACCTTGGTGAGCGCCCTCAGAAAGACGCAGCAGCCTCTTCGGGAGCTGGCAGCCATGAGCAGCGAGAGAGGCCTCGTCATCTGCTACTTTCTGAAGTGGGGTTAATTGGAAGCTGTCAAGAAGCAGGCAATTACTGACACACACCGTAGAGCAGTCTGTGCCGGGAAGACTCGGGGCTTCATGCCTGGCCTACTTTACACACGGCGGCCTGTCTTATAGGAGATAATAATGATTTATCAGTGTGACCGGCTATGCTTCGTCTTCTTGACCCCTCTGGCAGTCAAGTGGTTAAAATATAAATGTGCAGGGAAATGACACCTCGCATGTCGTGACGAAGAACCGCGCAAATCGAGTTTAAAAAGTCTCAATTTAATGGGATCTTCCCATCCCTAATCTCATATAATCTCCGACCCACGGGAGAAGTTTTGTCTCTTAAGCCGCAGAGAAAACATGTGATTTGGTGGAGAACAGTCCGATGCCGCGACGTGGAGGAGCGGAAGCTTGGATCGTTCCTGAATGAGTTCTTTTATATGCTGTCCATCACCTCGGAATCCGACTTTATTTAAATATAAAAGGGACGATGTCAGCAAAGAGCTTCACCGTATATTGAAAATGTGACATAATATGCAACGTTCTTGTAATTTCTACCACCTCGGTTTGACCTCTCGCTATCATTCCTTTCTCTCTCCATGAATAATTCAACAGGTTCCTATAAATGTTTCTAATAACCCCTATTATTACTTCTAAAGGCAAAAAAAATGTGTTGTTTAGTAGGCCAGGTACAGTACGTGCTCACATGAAATCCTACCTGTGAGGTCCAAGACCCTTCAATGGTGCCAATGAGTACTTTTTATTTTCCACTAAATCCATTTTGGGTATGTCATTAACTCTAATCTCTGGGGCTCAGACTAGTTGTTAAAGCATGGACTCCATCACATACATTGCTGCAGTATCATACAAGGGTCACAGCACCATGTATATGGGCCATAGCTAGAATACATGGCCTGCAGCACCACATATATGGGCCATAGCTAGAATACATGGCCTGCAGCACCACATATATGGGCCATAGCTAGAATACATAGGCTGCAGATAAAATATATGAGCTACAGCATCACTTAGATCACCTATGTTTAGAATACATGGGTCACATCATTACTATATGTGCAATAGCTAGAATACATGGGCTAGAGCACAGGTGTCAAACTGCGGCCCTCCAGCTGTTGCAAAATTATAGCTCCCATCATACCTGAACTACAATTCCCATCATGCCTGGCCAGCCAAAGCTAAATTTTGGCTGGCCAGGCATGATGGGAATTGTAGTTTGGGCTAAGACTTTTTTTTTTAAAGGGCCTGTAAGGAGGGGCTAAAAATAAATAACAACATTCACCAACCTCCCTGGCTCCAGTGCTGGGGTCCACTGTCCTATGTTACAGTTCCCAGTACCCTGGACGCTTCCAGGTCTGAGCAGGGACCTGGGTAGTGACATGTCAGCCAGTCAGTGGTCAAGGTGGGACTGACTGGCTAAGCGGGCTTGATATGTCATGACCTGGGTCCCCGCTCAGACCAGAAAGCGGCCGGGGGACTGGGAACCGTAATGGAGGACAGTGGACCCCAGCGCTGGAGCCGGGGAGGTTGCTGCATATTGTTATGTTCAGCCACCTCCTCCCAGGCTCTTAAAAAAAAAAAAAAAAGTCTGAGCCCAGACTTCTCCTTTAATCCGGTTATCTTACAATATGGCCGCACTTTCTTTCTCCATGCCAAAAACTGGGACAAAAAAAAAAATGCTAATATCTTGCAATAAATATAATTACCAAATTTTGCCCATTTCTCTTACTTCAGATTAAGCATTGTCCGAACCTGCCGAGGTTCGTGTTCGTTTGAACCCGAACGCTCGGCATCAGATTCCCGCTGTTTCGCCGCTCCGTGCAGCAGGTGGATACAGCGGGAGGACCGCCTGGAAAACTGGGATACAGCCTATGGCTATGGCTGTATCCCAGTTTTCCAGGCAGTCCTCCGGCTGTATCCACCCTTTCCACGGAGCGGGCAGACAGCGGGAATCATTGCCGAGAGTTCGGGTTTGTACGAACCCGAACCTCAGCAGCTTCGGACCATCCCTACTTCTGATGCATTGTGTGATATTTGAATGAAAGCCCAGAATCTTCTATAGCTTTCAAAGGATTCCGGCCTCTGATTTCCTGAACTGGGGTCTGAGTCTTTGTTATCTTAGTCTCTCATTTATAATAGGAGCTGACAATGGTAGCCGAGTGCTGTATTTTTAACTTCACTGTCTCATATAGGATAAAGAAACAACAAAACCCAAACACAGCACATTCTATGCTCAAATAAGAGCCAGTTAGTCCGAAACCGATCAGATTTATACACGACCTAATAAAGAAGTGATTGTTAAAGAGTCACTGTCGTATTTTTTTTTTTTTTTGCAGAAATCAATAGTCCAGGCAATTTTAAGAAACTTTGTAATTGGGTTTATTAGCCAAATCTGCCATTATCTGCATGTAAAAAGCCTTTTCCCAGGCCCCCCCCCCTCCTTCCTCTTTTTCATCCACTCTGAAAAATCTGAAAATTGTGACTTGTTGCAGGAGACGTCCCCTGTCTGTTCTAGGGAGAGGGGAGGGGGGAGGAGGAAGGAGGGAGTTAGCCGACAGCAGAAAGCAGATAACAGAGGATTACAGGCACGGAGCTGGGTGACAGCTGTAATCCGAGCTCAGACTGGTCACTGGTGACTGTCCAAGAAGATAACGGGTGAGATATTTGTAGATTAACTCTTTGTTGTCCTGTTTTGGTCTTTTCTTTAGCTCACTCCATAGGAGAACAATGAAGACAGGGGGGAGAGCTTCAAACAGCTTTTTCATGATAAAAATGCATTTTTCTGATAATAAACCCAATTACAAAGTTTCTTAAAATCGCCTGGACTATTGATTTCTGCAAAAAAAAATTTCACGACAGTGACACTTTAACCTCTTAAGGACCCATGACGTACAGGCACGTCATGGATCACTGTCACTTAAGGACCCATGACGTACCGGTACGTCAGCCCTTTAAACGGGCGCCGCGGCCGGCCGGGTCCCGATCGGGGGAGATAGCCTGCTATAATACATAGCAGGCCATCTCTCCCTGTCGGCATGGAGGGTTGTTAACCCCCCCCATGCCGACGATCGCCGCTATTGGCTGATAAGCCCATAGCGGCGATCGGAACCTTTCCGGGCCATCGGTGGCCCGATGACCCGGAAAAAAATGGCGGTCGGTGCTGTCCGAGGACGGCACCGACCGCCATTACTGTAAAAAGTAATGGTGGTCACGGTACCACCGTCCCGATCGCCGTGAACGGCCGGCCAGCCGGCCGGCCGTTCACGGCGATCAAAGTCCCCACAAGTAATAAATACCTGCTCCGGACCCCTCAGCTAGGTAGCTGAGGGGTCCGGAGCAGGTATTTGTACATTACTCACCTGTCCCGGGGTCCTGATCGGCGTCTTCCGGGTTCCCGGCGTCCTCTTCATCTTGTCGGGACTTCGGCTTCTTCCGTGAGTCCCGATCGGCTTTTTCCGGCTCCAGAGTCGTCTATTTTCGTATTTTTCCGGCTCCAGCGTCGTCTATTTTCGGATCTTGCGCTCTGCTGCCCCCTAGCGGCTGATAAGTGTAATACACGTATCAGCCACTACAGGGATGTTCAGAATGTAGTAAAAAAAAAAATTTTTTCCCAATTTTTTTTTTTTCTATTTTCCGCACCCTATTGCCGCTGAGTGTTGATCAGCATCGCACGAAAGTGCCCTGCTAATCAGCAACTCCTCCTTTTTGGCGTAGGGTGGTTTTTTTTTATATCCTACTGCCACGGTCTGCTGATAAGTGCCGAACATAAGTGCGGCATTCATCAGCAACACCATTTTTGGCGTAGGTTTTTTTTGTATACTTACTGTAAAAAACACGTAAAAAAACACTACATTACACCACACTACATTGAATAAAGTTTTACACTACACCACTACATACCCCATATACCAATCCCCATATAAAGATGGCCCCCAGGGTGTTTTCGGTATCGGACGCATACATTATTATTGCCTCCGACACCGAAACAGCCAGTGAGGATGAATGGGGGGTCCTTTGTTCCTCCATTCATCCTCATCCTCCTCATCATCCAGTGACGTGTCTGGGGGTAGCGTAGCGTACGCTGCCCCTCAGACACGTCTTTTCCGCCAGTACCGTCCCAATAAGAGATGACGGTATGGCGTGAAATTCTCCAAACTCTGTGAGAGTACCTCAGGGTACACTTACAGATTTAGGGTACGTGCACACTGCGAAATGGCGAAGGATAACCCTTCGTGCATTCCGCAGCTGGCACCTGCCGGCGGACTGATGCAGGGGCGCGTCTCCGCCCGTGTCATAGACTCTATCCTATCCATGGGCGGATTCCATCATCCGTCATTCCATCAAAACGTTGGACGCAGAGCGGAATCCGCCCGTGCATAGAATGGAGTGTGACACGAGCGGAGACGCACACCTGCATCAGTCCGCCGGCGGGTGCCAACTGCGGAATGCACAAAGGGTTATCCTTCGCGATTCCGCAGTGTGCACGTACCCTTAGAGTGTATGAAGGAAGGGACACTCGAATCCAGCCCCCAGATGCCCCCTCCCCCCCATCCTCGGAGTTAGTGGGGACATCGTCCGGGAACTGATCTTCCCACTGCTGGATAAAGGTCACCACCTGGACGGGGATAACTTTTATACCAGCACCCCCTCTTCCGGTCCCTCGCTGCCCGAGCTACTGTAGCTTGCGGCACGATCCGAACATATCAGAAGTAGTAATAGCGCCCTAATATTTAGCAGCCATGGAGCGGACCCAGCGCTTCTGGATATGAGGGACCCCATATCGCACCAGGACAACATTTTCCAGGTGACGTCCCCCACACTGGAGAAAGGGAGACCCCAGAAGAAGTGCAGAGTGTGGGGTAACAGGGGGATCAGGAAGGACAACATTTTCCAGTGTGACACCTGTCCTGATCACCCCGGCCTCTGCATACTGGATCGCTTCAAGGCGTACCACACGTCACTGGGGTTCTACATTATCTAAATTCTGTCCCTTATTCCTATTTCAGGGGTCACGTTGGTCCAGGGATTATTCTGATCGCCAATATGGAGTCGGGAAGGAATTTTTCCCCTGTGATGAGGCTACTGTCGTCTGCCTCACGAGGGGTTTTTGCCTTCCCCTGGATCAACACAGGTTGAGTTTGATGGACACCTGTCATTTTCAACCTTATAAACTAATAATTGGCCTAATACCCCCAAATAAATTAGAATTGTCCCTTTTCCCCAGCTAAATAGGTATGGCCGCCATTCCCATTAGAGGATACCATGATGCAATTACAAAGCCTCTGTGCGGCCAGGACAGTAGAAACCCCCCACAAGTGACCCCATTCTGGAAACTACACCCCATAAGGAATCTAACAAGTGGGGCAGCGGGTATATGGCCCCCTGGTGACGGCCACATTTGGGACGTGAAAATGAAAAAAATGGTATTTTTTATTTTCACGGCACATGTTCTACACATGTGCCCATCACTAGTGGGGTCCATATGCTCACTGCACCCCTTGTTAGATTCCTTATGGGGTCTAGTTTCCAGAATTGGGTCACTTGTCGGGGGTTTCTACTGTTCTGGCAGCACAGGAGCTTTGTAATTGCGACATGGCCTCCATCCCCCATTCCAGCCTCTAAATGGCGCTCTGTCCTTTTGGTGACTTGCCCTGTGCCCATATGGCAAATTATGTCCACATGTGGGGTATTTTCGTACTCAGGGGAAACTACCCTACACGTTTTGTGTTCATTTTCTTTTTTAACCCCTTGTGGAAATGGAAAAAAATCAAGGCTAGACCAACATTTAGTGTAATTTTTTTTTAATTTTTACTCTAAATCATTGATCTTGTCTTGATTTTTTCATTTTCACAAGGGGTTAAAAGATAAAAAAAAACACAATGTGTAGAGCAATTTCCCCTGAGTACGGAAATACCCCACATGTGGACATAAAGCGCCATGCGGGTGCAGGGTAAGCCTCCAAAGGGAAGGAGCGCCATTTGGTTTTTGAAGGCTGGATTTGGATGGAATGGATTTCGAGGGGCCATGTTGCATTCAAAAGGCCCCTGTGTTGCCAAGACAGTTAAACCCCCCACAAGTGACCCTATTATGGAAACTACACCCCTCAAGGAATGTAACAAGGGGTGTAGTCAGCATATGGACCCCACTGGTGACGGGCACAAATGTGGAACAATGTGGCGTGAAAATGAAATATTAAATTTTTTACACTATAATGTTGGTCTAGCCTTGAATTTATCATTTTCACAAGGGGTTAAAAGAGAAAAAAAAACACAAAATGTGTAGAGCAATTTCCCCCGAGTCCGTAAATACCCCACATCTGGACATAAAGCGCCATGTGGGTGCAGGGCAAGCCTCCGAAGGGAAGGAGCGCCATTTGGATTTTAGAGGTTGGATTTGGCTAGAATGGATGATGAACGCCATGTCGCATTTACAGAGCCCTTGTGCTGCCAAAACACTGTAAACCCCCCACAAGTGACCCCATTCTGGAAACTACACCCCTCAAGGAATCTAACAAGGGGTGCAGTGAGGATATGGACCCCTGGATGACGGGCACATTTGTGCCATGAAAGTGAAAAAATGAAAATTTTCACTTTCACGTCACATTTTTCCACATTTGTGCCCGTCACCAGTGAGGTCCATATGCTCACTGCACCCCTTGTTAGATTCCTTGAGGGGTGTAGTTTCCAGAATGGGGTAACTTGTGGGGGGTTTCCAGTGTCTTGGCAGCACGAGGGCTCTGTAAATGCGACATGGCCCTTGAAATCCATTCCAGTGAAATCCAGCTTCCAAAAGCCAATTGGCGCTCCTTCCCTTTGGAGGCTCGTCCTGCGCCCGCTTGGCACTTTATGTCCACATGTGGGGTATTTCCGTACTCGGGAGAAACTGCGCTACATGTTTTGTGTTTTTTTTTTCCTTTTATCCCTTTGTGAAAATGAAATATTGAAGGCTAGAACAACATTTTAGTGTAAAAAATACTTTAGTCTTTTTTCAAGCCATATTGTTTGGAAAATCTGTGAAGCACCTGTGGGGTCCAGATGCTCACCGCACCCCTTGTTACATTCCTTGAGGGGTGTAGTTTTCTAAATGGTGTCCCTTTAGGGGTGTTTTTTAGGTTTTGGCACCCCAGAGCCTCTGCCAACCTGAAGTGGTACAGTCAAAAATGACCAAAAATAACGGAGCCATTGAAATTCACTAGGCGCTCCCTTATATCTGAGGCTTGTGGTTGCGTCAAATAGCGCAATAGGGCCACATATGGGGTATTTCTATAAACTGCAGAAAGGGGGCAATCAATATTGGGGTGCATTTCTCTGGTAATAGGTTTATAATTATGAAAAATATTGGATTACAATAAAATCTCTGCACAGAAAATTAAAATTTTCAAATTTCTTACACACTTAGCTTTTATTTCTGTGACTCCCCTAAAGGGTTAAAAAACTTTCTGGATGTGCTTTTGCAGAGTTTAGGGGGTGCAGTTTCTGAAATGTGGTGCTTCCTGAGGCTTTCTAACACACAGTCCCCTCAAATACACTTTAAACCTGAACAGTTCCCTAAAAATATCTGATTTTGAAATTTTACTGAAAATTTGGAAATTTGCTGCTAATGTTTTAAGCTTCCTATTGTCTAAAAATAATGAAATATAGTTTAATAAATGCCGCCAACATAAAGTAGACATGTTGCTAATGCTATTTAATATATAATTTATGTGGTATAACCATTTTCTGTATAAGCAGAAAAGTTTTAAAGTTGGAAAAATGCATTTTTTCACAATTTTTCACGCTATTTTGAGTTTTTTCATAAAGATTCGTTATAAGTATCGACTCCAATTTACAAGAAATGTGAAGTACAATATGTCACGAGAAAACAATCTCAGAATCAGCCGGATAGGTAAAAGCATCCCGAAGTTATTAATGAATAAAGTGACACTGGTCAAATTCATAAAATTTGCTCCGGTCCTTAAGGCCATTTCAGGCCCGGTCCTTAAGGGGTTAAAGAGTCACTGTCGTATTTTTTTTTTGCAGAAATCAATAGTCCAGGCGATTTTAAGAAACTTTGTAATTGGGTTTATTAGCCAAATCTGCCATTATCTGCATGTAAAAAGCCTTTTCCCAGGTCCCCCCCTCCTTCCTCTTTTTCATCCACTCTGAAAAATCTGAAAATTGTGACTTGTTGCAGGAGACGTACCCTGTCTGCTCTAGGGAGAGGGGAGGGGGGAGGAGGAAGGAGGGAGTTAGCCGGCAGCAGAAAGCAGATAACAGAGGATTACAGGCACGGAGCTGGGTGACAGCTGTAATCCGAGCTCAGACAGGTCACTGGAGACTGTCCAAGAAGATAACGGGTGAGGGATTTGTAGATTAACTCTTTGTTGTCCTGTTTTGGTCTTTTCTTTAGCTCTCTCCATAGGAGAACAATGAAGACAGGGGGGAGAGCTTCAAACTGCTTTTTCATGATAAAAATGCATTTTTCGGATAATAAACCCAATTACAAAGTTTCTTAAAATCGCCTGGACTATTGATTTCTGCAAAAAAAAAATTCACGACAGTGACACTTTAAGGATCTAGAGGATTTCTGGAGACTTTATTCCTGTCATTCTACCCTCTAATCCTGGTTGTGTCACTCCTGTGCTCCATAGAAGAAGAAGTGCAAGAAAATGTGGGGAACCTATCCCAAGAGTGTTAATCTGCACAATATTCCTATCTTGATAAGGCATTTTAAATTGGAATATCCCTTTAAGGAAATAATAGGGGGAAAAAAACCTTTAAGAGAAATCAGCAAGAAGGAACACAACCAGAGGGATAGGGTGGGGGATTACCTTTTATTCCAGGGAAGGAGAAGATAACCAGGTGCACATGTATTCCTGGTCTAGACGAATAATCTTCGTTTATTGATTATTGGTCTTATTCATTGTGATAGAGGGTAATGTGACCTGGTCATCCTGTATATGGGTTTTATCCATGTCAGGTTCTGTTTGGGACAGATTTTTAGTCAATTCTTACAAAAACGTACATATTTGGTTTAAAGTTGCATGAAGGCGCCCATAACCTTAAAGTGTTCAGTGTTATTTTCACAGTGTGCTTTATGTCAAGGATAAGGAGCAGATTCTTACCTTTCCTTTGGTGTATGCCAGTTGTAAGCCACGCATGCCTGGTGGGCGGACAGGGGAGGGGTGCGGCAAGGCGGAAAAAAGACGTGACCTCTTCCCGCACCTAAGTTATCACTGTTTACACCTAAACAATGCAGAAATCTACACCTGTTCTGCATGAACCCACGACAGACATAGGTCCCGCCTGATTTACTAAGAAGAATGCACTTTAAGGTAGATCCGGCCAAGTAAATGGGGGCAGGTCTTTATTTACAACTTGCGTACAAGTATGCCAGTCTTGCTAAATGTCCTCCATAATGTATATATACTGTATACTAGGTCTAAGTATCTACACTATAGCAAATTGTACACCAGACAGTCCACTTCTTTTAGAGGAGAGTTGTGGTCAGTAACCTAGACAACGAGCTGTCAAAAATGGGAGGGAAAGAACACCAAGTCAAGTTTAAAAAATAACAAAAAAAATCTATAAAAATATTTATCTGGTGTTTATTGAGATGGAAATATCCCTTTAAGGATACAAACACGCATGGCGTATCAGGCAGCGGATTTATCGCTGCAAATTCGCACTGCGGCAGCGCATTGATTGGCCAATCGTACCCGAAGCAAGCCGGAGCGGGGACCCGGTGATGTATAGGTTCTGGCGGGCGGGGGGTTAACCGGGCGGGCTGCTGACATACTCGCAGTGGGATGTCAATCCTGCTGCGATTTGTCTGCCCATATGTGTACAGGGCAGGGATCCGCCGCGGATACGCCACTTGTGTTTGTACCCTAAAGATCAATAATACGCCTACACAGTAACTCCCTGCATTAAAATGATGGGATCTACTGTAGTTTGCAATCAAAACCATTTGATATTTGGCTTATTTTATTCTTTCAGATGCAACAAGAGTCATGAAAAATGGTTGCAAAAGTGCAAATAGCCTTTAAGCAAAGGCAAGGCGATGAGGAAGATAAATATGTATTTGTTTTGTGTGTATTGGATAGCAGTAAAGTGTCAGTGTCTGGGAGCAGCTGAAATGCCAGGAGCTCTTCTGCATAAAACAGAATTAGCATAATTGAGAGCGGGTAATCACTACAGAGAAATGTAAATTCTACAGCGCTGAGCTTTTATTAAACATTCATTGTACAGTAAATGTCACTTTTATGTATTATTTTCTTCCTTCTTTCAGTTATGTAAATCCAGAAGAAGAGGATGGAGTCCCCCGGACAAACATGTGTGAGTGTGCTGGAGACCAACAATGGAGAACGTACGGATACATAGCGGGCGGGGGGTTCGGACCACCCACAAATATGTCTTCTGCTTCAGATTCATTAAAGCGACTCTGTACCCACAATCTGACCCCCCCAAACCACTTGTACCTTCGGATAGCTGCTTTTAATTTAAGATCTGTCCTGGGGTCCGTTCAGCAGGTGATGCAGTTATTGTTTTAAAAACAACTTTTAATTCGGCAGCGCTCTGTCTAACGGCCGGGGCTTACATTAGTATATGCATTAGGCTGGCACCACCTCTCTGTCCTCCCTCTCCACCCTCCTCATCATTAGGAATGCTCCAGGCAGATTGCTTCCTATTCCCCACCTGTGTGTATAATGAACATGGGCTGGATCATTAAGACACCTGTGCAAAGCTCAAACAGCAGTAAATGTTCCTGGATCATTCCTAATGATGAGGAGGGCGGGGAGGAAGGTCAGAGAGGGTGTGCCAGCCTAATGCATATACAAATGTAAGCCCCGGCCGTTAGACACAGCGCTGCCGGATTAAAAGTTTTTTTTTATGACAATAACTGCATCCCCTGCCAAACGTACCCCAGGACAGATCTTGGATTAAAAGCAGCTATCCGAAGGTACAAGAGGATTGGAGGGGGACACATTGTGTGTACAGAGGCGCTTTAAGGAATCCAGTTTTGATACATTATCACAATGTGCGAGATTTATCAAACTGGGGTAAAGTAGAATTGGCTCAGTTGCCCCTAGCAACCAATCAGATTCCACCTTTCATTTTCCAAAGGACCTGTGAGGAATGAAAGGTGGAATCTGATTGGTTGCTAGGGGCAACTGAGCCAGTTTCACTGTACACCATGTTTGATAAATCTCCCCCCAATGTGTTAGCAAAACCCCTAAGGGTGCCTCCACATATACCGGATCCGCTGTGGTTTTCACTCTGCGGATTTGCTGGGAAATCCGCTGCAGATCCATGTAGTGTAAAGATCTATGGGTTACATTCCACGGCTCAAAACATACATTAACTGCTCGGCGCCGCGGCTGTGTGAGGCTCCCGGCTCCCCTCCCTCCCCATCAGCCGATCAGTGCTGCCGTGCACTGATTGGCTGAGGGGAGCAAGAGTAGCGGGGAACTTCACTGCAGCCGCAGCATCGAGCAGGTAGTGTATGCTTCTGGCCAGGGCTGCGGGCGGCAGACAGCGAGGGGTTAAAGGGCTTACATATCTACAGTGGAATTAAAATTCCACTGCGGATATGTAACCCATAGACCTTCACACTACATGGATCCGCTGCGGATCCGGTAAATGTAAAGTCACCCTTAGGCTACGTTCACACATAGCAAAAGTGGCAGCCTCCCTGTCAAAATGAAAGTCTATGGGAGGCTCGCCCGCCTCCTCTCTCGGCGCTGAAGAATGAACATGTTCATTCTTCAGCGCGGAGAGAGAAGCCGCGCGAGCCTCCTATAGACTGTCATTATAAGTGATGAGCGAATACTGTTCGATCGAATATTCGATCGAATAGTGAGATATTCGGATATTCGATATTCGTACGAATATCCCGCGAATATTCGATAACTATTCGATAAGCGTTCAAGTCCCCCAGCTTCCGGTTTCACCCTCCAAATGGTCAAATAGATGTTTTTCACTAATCGAATACTTGTTCCCATAGACTTTAATGGGATCGAATATTCGATCGAATATTCGAATATTCGCGGGATATTTGTACGAATATCGAATATTCGAATATCTCACTATTCGCTCATCACTAGTCATTATAACACTTTTGCTACGTGTGAACGTAGCCTAACAGGGACATCCCAGGCATTAGGCAGAGTGGATATAGATGTAAATAGACTCCAGACAGAACGTGGAAAAATTATGGTTTAGGTCTTGTTTTTTCATCTCAAATTCAAAAATAAACCAGGGAAATACATAGTGCTTGAAAAGAGCGCCCCTTTACCATTGACTTCCAGAGCGCCCCATTACCAGTGACTTCCTTTTAAGAGAAACTTTAACCCTGTGTGCCCCCCCATTTAAGGGCAACTTGGGTTGTGTCCCTTTAAAAGCAACATGGGTCCCTTTAAGAGCGACTTGGGTCCCTTTAAGAGTGACTTGGGTCCCTTTAAGAGCAACATGAGTCCCTTTAAGAGCGACTTGGGTCTCTTTAAGAGCAACATGGGTTCCTTTTAAAAGCGACCCGGGTCCCTTTAAGAGCGGCATGGGTCCCTTTAAGAGCGACATGGCTTTCTTTTAAGAGCGACTTGGGTCCCTTTAAAAGCGACTTGGGTCCCTTTAGGTGTTAAATGCTCTTAAAGGGACCCAACTTGCTCTTAAAAGGAACCCACGTCGTTCTTAAAAGGACCCAAGTCGCTCTTAAAGTGACCCAAGTCACTCTTTAAGGGACCCAGGTCGCTCTTAAAGTGACCCAAGTCGCTCTTAAAGTGACCCAAGTCGCTCTTAAAGGGACCCAAGTCGCTCTTAAAGGGACCCAAGTCGCTCTTAAAGGGACCAAGGTCACTCTTAAAGGGACCTATTTTGCTCTTAAAGGGACCCAAGTCCCTAAGAGCGACATGGGTCCCGTCCCTTTAAGAGCGACTTGGGTCCCTTTAAGAATGACCTGAGTCCCTTTAAGAGCAACTTGGGTCCCTTTAAGAGCGACATGCATCCCTTTAAGAGCGACTTGGGTCCCTTTAAGAGCTGCTTGGGTACTGTCCCTTTAAGAGCGACTTGGGTCCCTTTAAGAGCGGCTTGGGTACCGTCCCTGCTACACGGCTGCCTCAGCTCTGCTATTTTACTGACTGAACTTTGCTACTTATAATGGTAAAGATCATTGCTCGGTTACCATGACAATCTTACTCATGTCAGTGAGACAAAATCGTTTTAGGACCTTCCATCTTCTACATCTTCTATTGGCCAATAGTGGACATGTGACTGTGGATGTTGTGATGCATTGCCTGACAAGACCTTGGAATTTCTATTGGCTGCTATATTTCAGCTATTTGCATATGTGCTGTGATTGGCTTTTAGCATTTAGAGTGTGGCCATTATTTCCAATGGGCCATTATTTTTAATGGGAAATTAAACGTAAATTTCTTAAAAACGACAAATCCGATCGAAACGAAAAATAGATAGCACACCTCACACCGCTGAGGGCTTTGAAACGCAGTTTGAACGGAGTCTCTGTGCAAAACGGTTCAGGCTGTATTACGAGCAGAAAAATGGAAAGAAGAGGAGGAAGAAAAAGAAGAAGGAAGAAGAAGGAGGAAGAAGAAAGAAGAAGAATGCTGGAGAGGGCTTGCCATAGACCACATTTATGTGCAGCTGTACTTTTTAATGCACTTAAAGGCTTTTTTTTTTTTTTTAAACAACCAATTATAGAAAGTTATATAGATTTGTAACCTCTTTCTTTGTAAAAACCTCCAGTCTCCCTGTACTTATCAGTTGCTGTATGTCGTGCAGGAAGTGGTGTATTCTTTCCAGTCTGACACAGTGCTCTCTGCTGCCACCTCTGTCCATGTCAGGAACCGTCCAGAGCAGCAGCAAATCTCCATAGAAAACCTCTCCTGTTCTGGACAGTCCTGACATGGACAGAGGTGGCAGCAGAATAGATCTTGCTGACAGCTGGGCCTTGAATTTCTATAGCTAGTCACGGCCAGATAGGCTCATGAGTTTACATAGACCTTTCAACTCTACCAAATCTGATCTGAAGACTAGGGGGTCCACATTATTGAAGTTAGTTTTGGTTCCTCAGAGGCATTCCCTGATGTAGGCATCAGGCATGGTAGAAGTTGGGGCGCACTTATGTTGTGATGTGGATAGAGATACCAGACACAGGGCTACAGGTAACCCTATGTGGATTAATGAAATCAAATGTAGAAATAAATCTCAATGACTTTATTCTCTTCAGTACCCAATCTGTGAGGCAGAGGCAATGAGAGTGGTAACTCTCTCAGCCATATGGATGACTAGGCTTGGCCTGTAACCCAATCCTAGAAGAACAGCCCTTAACCCTTTAAGGACGGAGCCACTTTTCGTTTTTGCGTTTTCGTTTTTTCCTCCTTGTGTTTAAAAGGCCATAGCACTTGCATTTTTCCACCTAGAAACCCACATGAGCCCTTATTTTTTGCATCACTAATTCTACTTTGCAATGTCAGGCTGAATGTTTGCATAAAGTACACTGCGAAACCAGAAAAAAATTCAAAGTGTGGTAAAATTGAAAAAAAAAAAAAAAAAACGCATTTCTTTTATTTGGGGGGGGATTGTGTTTTTACACCATTCGCCCTGGGGTAAAACTGACTTGTTATCCATGTTCCTCAAGTCGTTATGATTTAAACGATATGTAACATGTATAACTTATATTGTATCGGATGGCCTGTAAAAAATTCAAACCATTGTTAACAAATATATGTTCCTTACAATCGCTCCCTTCCCAGGATTATAGCGCTTTTATCCTTTGGTCTATGGGGCTGTTTTAGGTGTCATTTTTTGCGCCATGATGTTTACTTTCTATCAGTACCTTGATTGAGCATATATGACTTTTTGATCGCTTTTTATTACATTTTTTTCTGGATTTGATGCGACCAAAAATGAGCAATTTTGCACTTTGGGATTTTTTTGCGCTGACGCCGTTTACCATACGAGATCAGAAATGTGATTAATTAATAGTGCGGGCGATTACGCACGCGGCGATAGCAAACATGTGTATTTATTTATTTACTTTTATTTAAAACCTGGGAAAAGGGGGGTGATTCAGACTTTTATTAGGGGAGGGGGCTTTTTACTAATAACAATACTTTTTTTTTTTTTACACATATAACTGGGGTTAGGGTTATTCCCCCCGGGGTTAGGGTTATTCCCCCTGGGGGACTTCTAGTATATACACTTTGATCTCTCATTGAGATCTTTGCTGTATAGTTATACAGCAAAGATCAATGAGATCGGCACTCGTTTGCTTTCGGCTGCTGCAGCCGAAAACAAACCAGTGCCGAGCCGGGGACGGCGCCATCTTTGAGCGGTCCCAGCCGGCAGCAGTAACGGAGATCGATCTCAGAGCGATCTCACCCACTAGACACCAGGGAAGTGCTGCATCCGGTAATCGGATGCAGCTGTCATGTTTGACAGCTGCATCTGATTACTGTATTAGCGGGCACGGCGATCGGACCATGCTTGCTTATATCCTCGGTCCCGGGCTACAAGGGGCACCCGGAACCACGGCGGTTCATAGCGGGGTCGCCGCTCTGAACACCTCTTACGGGCGCATGACGTACGGGTACGTCATGCGTCCTTAAGAGGTTAATAGAAAGAAGACTTACTCTCCTTCTTTCCCTCATTTTAGCACGCTTTTAGTAGTAGGTAAGGTGATCGGGGTAATATTGTACCTGTAGCTGCAAGCATACCCAGTTTTCTCCTCTAGGAGAGGGTTAGGTAAGGCTGGTCTACACACCTTCATAATCTTCCCTAGGCTAGTGTACTCTCCACGCTTCTCGTTCTCAAGGCTGAGGAAGGCTGGGCTTTAGCCAGGACCTCCCACCTTCTAAGATCTACTAGTTTAGCTTGTTGTTTATTAGTGATGAGTGAATAGTGAAATATTTGAATATTCGATATTTGTACGAATATCTCCCAGATATTAACGTTCGATCGAATATTCGATCCCATTCAAGTCTATGGGAACAAGTATTCAATTATTGAAAAACATCTATTCGACCACTTGAAGGTTCACCAAGTCCACAATGACACCTCAGGAAAAGGGAAGGGGGATTTGAACGCTTATCGAATACTATCGAATACCTTACTATTCGATCAAATATCTATTCGATCATCACTATTGTTTATTAATTTAAACCTCTGTTTATTCTAGACTTTGGAGTCCAGTGGGCAGTCCTAAGTCCTTCAGTGTTTGACAGCTTTCTATGTATGAATGTATACTCATTTTAGTGAGATCTGACCTCCAATAGCCCATTTTAAAGAGGTTTTCCGGAATAGGGGAAACACAGCACCTTCACTATCACTAATTCAGCTGTATTCACTGTAAATGGCACTGAGCTACAAAAGCCTACACCCAAACTGAGGAACGCACCCATTTATCGTTAATGTTCTGGAAAACTTGAAATAGGTTTTCCAGGGAAATCATACTCATAAGTTATCCTTAGGGAAGGTTATAAATTCCCTGATCAGCAGGATGTCAACACTCAGGGCCCCTGTCAATCAGATGGTAAGTACCTTCACAATTAGTGATGAGCGAGTACTAAAATGCTCGGGTGCTCGATGCTCGAGACAAATATTTCCCGATGCTCGGGTGCTCGTTTCTAGTAACGAACCCCATTGAAGTCAATTGGAAACTCGAGCATTTTTGCAGGGGACCAAAGCTCTGGAAATGGGCATAAAACAGCAGGGGCAGCATGTATGGATGCCTCTGGGGCTGGCTAATTGCACCATTACGCAAATTATGGGCAACAGCCGGGTGGTTGTATAGAGTATGTGTGTAACTGGTGCTGTTTTTTTTTATTTAAGGTACCTGTTGCACAGTACACAGCACAGTGAGGATAGGTATAGCTGAACTACAGATCCCAGCCAGCCAAGAGAATGTCAGCAACAGGACAAATTGACTACTGACAGCTGCAGCCAAGAGTAGCAAAAAAATATATACGTTTTAAAAATGTTAAGCCTTAGAAGGGCTTTTGGGTTTTTTGTGTTGAATTCCTGCCTAACCGCACACTAATTCCCTGCCTAACGCTCTCCCTGACAAGCAGCAGCTCTCTCCCTAATCTCTTCCAGATTATGTGTCTGACACGTGCACCGCGGGACCTGATTCTTATATGCCCTGGTCATCTGATCTGGCCAGCCAATCGCTGCTATCGATATGTAGGGTTTCCACGTGATGCTACAAGCTCCCAAAGGCTCTCTAGCAGGATGATTGGCTGAAAAAAAGCCGCCAAACATTCAGGAAGAGGAATATGCCATTGTCTCGAGTATCGCAAGATGCTCGTCAGAGTAACAAGCACCATTGAGTACCCTAATACTCAAACGAGTACCAAGCTCGGACAAGCATGCTCGCTTATCTCTATTCACTATGTGAATGGGAGCTGAGCTGCAGTAACCAGATCCTGAACTACAAACCTGTCATCAAGTAGCCAGACTGCACATTTTTTTATTAATGTTTTTTATTTTTTTTTTAAATCCAGCACAAGTATGCTGAAGAGAAACTTTGCTTGATAATCGGACATAAAGTATGTGAACACGCCGTCAGCACTAGCTTTTAGCACCAACTCAAGCATGCTTGAGACCGATCACTTAGCATTTGAATACCGGTGGCTGAAGAAGTTGCATGCAGCCCTAAGGGGTCCTGTAAAACATGGATACAACTATAGGCCATCGGCATGTCCGATTATCAAACAAAAAAAAATAAAGTGAAAAAATCGAGTCTGGCTACTTGTCAGGTCTGATTTTTTGGCCACAGGTCTGGGGCTGAGTTCACGTCCACATTTTTGCATCGTGCACCCCCATATGTTGTGGTTTCCAATTCGGGACATGTGTGAGTTTGACACAGTGACAAATGTAAAAATATTATCATTAGGAACGATAAACAAAACGAAACCAAATGTATCCCTCTCTGCCATAGGAACTACTCCTTAGTAGTGATAAGCGAATAGCAAAATATTCGAATATTCGATCGAATATTCGATCCCACTAAAGTCTATGGGAACAAGTATTCGATTATTGAAAAACATCTATTCGACCACTTGGAGGAAAAAAACGGAAGCTGTGGGATTTGAACGCTTATCGAATATTTATCGAATATTCAGCGAACCATTCGATAATATTTGATAGATCGAATACCTTACTATTCGATCGAATATCTATTCGATCGAACAGTATTCGCTGATCACTACTCCTTAGCTTGAAGAGGTGCAGGATAACATGCAGCCGAGTACATATCTGAGACATGTAATGCGGATCCGTGACATGCAGAGCAATACACCTTTCCACCTCGCTATGTGTAACTCCTGGAATAATCCCATTGTCCTGTTAAGCTACACGCTGTGCGCACAAGCAGCTATCAGTGAACACAGCTCTTTGAAGTGGTGCTGGCAGAATTATATCTTTATCTACTGGCTGAGTCATTTCCAGCCAGATTTAGAAAAATGAAATCACTTTAAAATGTGTGAATTGCCTGAAGCCAGAATGAGAGCATCCCGCTCATCCCGCTCATCCCGCTCAGCCCTGACATTCCTTTCTGTGTATTTTGGTACCTTACCGTCTCTGAAATTAGACGAAAACCAAAATTATTCTCGTGATGGAAAATTGATGTGTTAGATACGATGCGTCTCAAACCCCTTCAGAATTACTAAACTCTATTCAAACGTATTTATTTCCATAATTATTTTTCTTGAACAGTGAAGTTTACATTTAAAAATCATAATTTCCTGACGCTAAATGAGCGAGCTAGCCGCAAATCCTGCGAAACAATGCAGAAATATGTTGACTTCTACAGTTTAACTGATGGGATTGCTTGCCTTAAAGGGGATATCCAGCGCTACAAAAACATGGCCACTTTTTCCTTTCTCTTGTCTCCAGATTGGGTGGGGTTTCAAACTCAGTTCCATTGAAGTAAATGGAGCTTAATTGTAAACTGCAACTGAACTGGAGAAAAGAGTGGGGGAAAAGTGGTCATGTTTATGTAGCGCTTGATAACCCCTTTAATTCAGCGTATTAATGGAGCACAATGGAGTTTGCCCAAGTAGTGGCCTTCAGTTTGTCACTCAACGCAGGTTCTGATGGTTCAAGTGTTTGCCCATAGGTCTGAAAGTGAAAATAGTTGTCTGAACTGGGTCATATCTAAAGAGAAAATAAATAGAAATAATTTTGGGGGGGTTTCCCTCAACTTTATTAGCTTGAGAGTCAAATATACAAGATGTTATTACATGGTCAGTTACCAGTCACCCCGTGGCTAACAGGTTACCCTAAAACCTATTACAGTTGCTAGTTGTGTTACAGGTCAGATCTCGGCAATGTATACAGTGAAATCACAATATATTGTGGAGTCCGGGGGTTTCTCCCAAAATCCATAGTCCATGCTACGAGGAAAGTTCTACTCAAGCACTTGTCATAGACATAACAATCATCAATTCTGGATATGCCTTATACTGTAGGTGGGACTGTGACCAATCTGCACTGTGATTAAAGTCTTCTTCTGTGGGAATTCTCTACAATTGAATTAAAGTTTACTGGCCTGCCCTTAGCAACGTCAAAAGGGTTTTCACGTCCTTACTTAAAATTAAATATGCTGCTGCAGCTGCATGGAACATATCAAAAGCGTATAGTTACGCTTGTGAGATGTAGGAAAGAAAATTGATCTAAAATTCCTAAAGGTGATGTGACTGATGAGACAGCAAACGCTACTATAAGCTTAAAGGTACAGTTCCTTTTCTACATAGGCGACAGACATTATACATTGTAGATACAGTGAAACCACTAAAATGGTATTAGGAACAGTTGTCTTAAAGGGTGACCATCTACAGAGGTGGTCTTCTATAGAGGTGGCTTTTTATAGGGGTGGTCTTCTATAGGGATGGTCATCCATAGGGGTGGCCTTCTATAGGGGAAACCTTCTGTATGGGTGGCCTTCTATAGGGGCATTCTTCTATAGGGGAAGCCTTCTATAGGGGCAGTCTTCTGTAGGGGTGACCTTCTATAGGGATGGTCTTCTATAGAGGTGGCCTTCTATAGGGGAAACCTTCTGTATGGGTGGCCTTCTATAGGGATGGTCTTCTATAGGGGAAGCCTTCTATAGGGGCAGTCTTCTGTAGGGGTGACCTTCTATAGGGATGGTCTTCTATAGAGGTGGCCTTCTATAGGGGAAACCTTCTGTATGGGTGGCCTTCTATAGGGATGGTCTTCTATAGGTGGGGACTTTTCACATAAAATAGCCACTATGCATAATGTATAGTAGACTTAACACCCATCACACACAATCAGGTCTGGATCAGGGAAGGTTTGTTCGTGAGGTTTCAATATGACTTTGTTACTTTTATGAAGTACTGATTTATAACCTTTTATGTTTTAACCTTATTGCAAGTCTGTCCTTCTTTACCTTTCCTAATAACTCAACATATCCCAATATTTGTGTCACAAGATGTAGAGAAAGTGATTCATAACTTTGTGGTACTCTGTTGGTAGTTGTTCATGTGCATCTATGTGGTCTTCCAGGGACTGTGATCTGACTTGCAATTTATTAAGAGTTTTGCGAGCATGTCACAATATTGTGTGGAATATGAATAATGTATAAACTGCGGGACAATCCGGGCACTTCTGAATCAGGATTCATATCCAAAATAAATCTGTTAAATTAAGGAATCTGACCTGAAACTAAAATTGAAAGATTGCTGCCTCTGGACTATATACGTAAGGGTCTACAAATGTTGGCACAGTGAATAAACTACATTTCCACCAGTCCTCTGCTGTTCCTTTATTCTACTGTTTCACTGGCTGGCTGTATACCATAATCATCTGGAAAGAGTGGTGGTCTCTATCAAACAACTATATGTGTATTATTGTACTTATTTTTCCACACCTCTGGACCCCTGATGACGTCACTGACATGGATGATAGAAACGCGAAGGGCGAGAGTGACAGAACAAGCACTGACAGAACACATTGTGACAACACGTCTTGGTCAACAGTAACCTGTTATTCTATATATAATATTGCATGATACCTAAAAATAGGACTAATATGATGACCCCCTATCATCGGAGGACTGACCTGGACTGTGAGACGATTCTCCAGGACTCACTGACATGGTCCTTGGTACTTATAATTGTTTGAAGATTAAACAATACAATACTTTAATAAAAAATTTCACCAAACTTCTCCTTTGTTTGGACTATTATTTTACTATGCATATCAATAAAAGCTATATTTTATGCAATGTGTATTATATATATATATATATATATATATATATATAATCAGTCAGACCACTGCTTTTAGAGCAGTTTTCTAAAGTTTTCTAAATTAATTAGCATTTTTAACGGGACGAGTCCTACAAGTACAACTAAATTAGCTGAGATGGGAATATCCCTTTAACTACATTCACAGAAGGGTAAGGGTGGACACATCTGTATATATCAGTCTGTCAAATATGCAGTCAGATGAGTCACCTCCAAGGAGGCAAATGCTTCTTCACAGCGCCCGTATTCCAGAAAGATAAATGTTCTTGCTCATCTTCTTATTGCTGAGAGTCATTTAACTCTTTAAGCTTTGACAGGTAAATCGGTAACGTGCGCACCTCTCTGAAATCGCAGTAAATGAAAACCATGATTTCCCTTTAACTCTTTTCCTTTTGCCATCATTTTTAGTTTGTTTTTTCCCCTTTGCCCCTGCGGTGAGAATAAGCAGAGCATCAATCAGAGGGGGAGAAACGCAGCTAGATTTGCTTTATCTATTGATCGGCTATTGCCTGTGATCTCTGCAATTTCCTCTCTCCTTGCCTTGTACAAGCAGCTGTATCTCCAGACAGGTAACATCTCTATACAGACGGTTCATCATTCTCAGATACCTAACTCGACAGACACTTAAGAGATCCCATTTGGAGGCTTGGAGAGCACAAATGGAATTTGTTCCTCAATTGTATATCTGAGAGGTGAAAGGAAGAAGGATGTTGTTTGTGAACAGGAAAATTTACCACTCAGGAAAAGAAGAAAACTATGTACTTAAAGTTCTACTCTACTTATTTCATGACTAGAATTATGGATTTTTGGTATGTAATGTATTTTACTTCTTATAGATCAATGTGAAGTGAACTATGTATCCGAGATAAGTGCGATGGAAGGAAAACTTCATGTCAAGAGTTTAGTTCTAGTTACTTCTTTTAATTTACTTCTGATAGTTTGAAGAATAGGATTAAGTTTTGTTATTCATTGTGAACGTTTTTCTGAATATCTGTTACTACAGGACCATTGTTGGCACCTTTAATACTGAACCATTGTGACCACCATTACTAATAGACCATTGTGACCACCTTTACTACTGGACCATTGTGAACACCCTTAATACTGGACTATTGTGACCACCTTTACTGCTTGACCATTGTGACCACCTTTATTACTGGACCATTGTTACCACCATTACTAACAGACCATTGTGACCACCTTTACTAACAGACCATTGTGACCACCTTTACTACTGGACCATTGTGAACATCCTTAATACTGGACTATTGTGACCACCTTTACTACTGGACCATTGTGACCACCATTACTAACAGACCATTGTTACCACCTTTACTACTGGACCATTGTGACCACCTTTACTACTGGACCATTGTGACCACCATTACTAACAGACCATTGTGACCACCTTTACTACTGGACCATTGTGACCACCATTACTAACAGACCATTGTGACCACCTTTACTACTGGACCATTGTGACCACCATTACTAACAGACCATTGTTACCACCTTTACTACTGGACCATTGTGAACATCCTTAATACTGGACCATTGTGATCACCTTTACTACTGGACCATTGTGACCACCATTACTAACAGACCATTGTGACCACCTTTACTACTGGACCATTGTGAACATCCTTAATACTGGACCATTGTGACCACCTTTACTACTGGACCATTGTGAACATCCTTAATACTGGACCATTGTGACCACTGTTACTACAGAATTTGAGGTGCAGCAGTTAGCAGGGGACACTGACGACATTGTAGCAGGATACCGAGGGAGAGGAGGTGGAGGAGAAGAGGTAATCATGTGATAATAGTCTGCCATCTTCTCATTTAAATCACCACCAAGATGCTTTTACTAGAGTATAAGGGTATAAGGAACTTTGGAAATCCTTAAAACCGCAAAGACCGGTCAAAAGTCGGGGGTCTGAGTATTCAGATTGTAACTGATAAGGAGAATAGGTAGAGTGCACATGCTGCCATGCACCTTTCTCCCTGTTTCGTGTGTTTGTGAGCAAAATTGACCCATAGTCTTTATGGGATACAGCCTAGGTAATAGGCTGTATCCCTGTCTTCCAGGCGGTACTCGGGCAGTTTCCACCTTCCCCGTGGAACGGGAAGGAATCGGGAATCAAATGTTGAAGGTTCGAGAAGGTTCGAGTTTGATCGAACCTAAGATTTTCCTATGTTCGATCATCTCAAGTGCTGAACGTGGACTTCACTGGCTCGTTCTTCTGGGGTTCAAGGTGACATTCTGGGTTGAGGGCCGGCAAGGGGAGAATTTAGGGTGGAATTTTGGGGTAGCTTAGTGACCCGTCTGGCGGCAGGGCGGCAGGGTGACCAGTCTGGGGTCTGGATATACAGTATAATCTTTTCTTTTAAAAATTTTGAACACCTTTTCCATTGAAAAGTAACATCTCCCCACTACAATCACTATGGGGGAGATTTATCAAAGGGTGTTAAATTTAAACTGGTGCGAACTGGCCACAGCAACCAATCACAGCTCCTCTGTCATTTTACCAGGGCTGAAAGCTGAGCTGTGATTGGTTGCTGTGGCCAGTTTGCACCAGTCTAAATTTTACACCCTTTGATAAACTTCCCCCTATGTGTTTTGGTTTGTAATGGAAGTATAATGTGTAAAGTACTGTGTGTCGATCCTCCGGGGCAGTCAGTATAGTGACAAGTTTCATGTAACATCACTGTGTCTTTTTTATCAAAATACCTTTCATGTCAAGGTCACCTCTGAAGAACACGTTCCATTTGGTCTGTTTTACCACTTTGCAGTTAGACCAAGGCAAAAAAAAAAGTTACAAAACATTAAATAGAACTCGTCTAATTCTCCAATGAACAAAAGCGTCAGCAGAACTACAGTGACCTCAAGAGTAAGGACTGAATGAACGACCATGAATGAAGAGGTAATTCTATGTCCTTCTCTTCATTCTGTGTGCAAAAATAAGAGAGCACTTTGCTTTCCCGAAACACACAAAAAAAAAGCCGCACGGAGAAAAGCTCCACCGGCAATGAATCCAAAGGAAAACATATTTGCAAATTCATTATTGTTTATGTCAGAAAAGCAACAGCGTGTGATAAATTTGAACAATGCAAGATTAATATTGGCACCGAAACAATATTGCGCTGCCACAAACTAATACATTGTGGAAATGTTCTGCTATCCAACATGTGGATATTAATAGCCTATCCTAAATCATTTTAAACTTGGTGCTAACAGGAAAGAGAAATGTAGATGGTGGGAAGTTTGTTATAGAACTTTATCGTTTCTTCTCTCTTATATTTTAATCAGATCACTTAGGTCTCTCCCTGCTCTAAGCATTCTGGGAAATAATGGTGTTCTGTCACTAAATTCATTGAACGTATAGTCGATATTGCTAGGCGCCTGTAACCAGTGATTAGCTGCCGGGGACGTGGCCATAGACTGTTCTTTCTCATGCAGGATCACACTTTTTGTAGAAGGTACCGATGATGTGTACAAAGATCATTTGTACTCTATTCCATTCGTTTAATTAAATGGGTACTGTCACTTTAAAATTAAAAATTAAATATTTTTGATCAGTCAGGAGTGTGCAAACCCAATCAATAGAAAGAATGAGTAAGGAAAAGAACATCCTCTCACAGTTCAATGCCACATGATCACAACATTACCATGGTCTGTGTTCATCCAATAAGTCTTCTGAAAGTTAACTGTCAATGAAAACCCAGCATCACTGCCCTACTCTTCTGTACAATGAGCAGGGACTCCTGTCAGGCTTGACAAGTGTCCCTGCTCCACTTAGAATGGCTTTTTTGCTGCTGTGTCCTGGTCGCATGTCACTTCTCTCAAGTAAAAATATTTGGTGAAAACCTAAATGTTGCAAAAAAAAAAAAAAAATCATGTTATCACAGGGTTAAGAGATGTACTAACACAACTGTTATGACAAAGTTAGAAATAGTTTTCTAGTCATTATACCGAATCAATCATCATACGTCTACTCTTTTCTTTATGTAACGTGTGTCGCGGTGCTGAGAGGTCCGTGCTGGATTAAGATGCTAATACGTTGCCCCTTGTCCTTCTTTACCAACGATGATTTGTTGGGCATTGAATATGTATCGATTACTCCATGATTGCAGGTTAAAGAGTCAGTCTCTCTGGACAGCAACAATATACCAGAGGGCAGCGGGGAAGCAGGATGGACGATATTGTTTACAACTTTCTGAGAAATGCTTTAACCTCAGCAATGTCACCAGAGCAGCGACCTCATTTAGCTATTGCCATTTAGCATTTGTGAAATAATCTGTAAGCAAGGTTTTCTGTCTAACCAAATTCTCCATCTCAGAACAAGCAGCTTCAGGAAGTTTAGCCGCAAGCTGGTGGTTCCTGGCGATGGCGTAATTCATATGCAGAGAATCGAAGCTCGCCTTTAAATAATGTATGGGCTAAGAAGTGGTCCGGTGATCAAACGGTTCTATACTTTATACTAAGTCTTGTGACCTCTGGACTGAAGCAGAATGTGAATGTATACATACGGAACAGTATGGTAGCTATAAAGACTAGATTGACCCTACACTATATTTGCCTATAAATGATCATTTTTTTTGGAATATTAGAGATACCTCACCATATTTGCCAAATAAATTTTTTTGTCCACAAATACAGAACACCCCATCCATAAACAGTACCAACACTATGTGCCTAATAATATAATAATTATGGTCACATGGTTCTGACTGTGACCAGTTGTGGAGTAGACATTAGCCTATGCTCTCCTCCATCACTTACCAGTCCTCTCTTTGTCTGATCTGAGATGCATGTGTCCATATGACAAGGTCAAGGCTGCTTCTCTGCAAGATACTATTGAACTGTATTCACACACTGTGGACACAGATTCAGTTAAAAATTATGACTCCTAGCAATGCAAGGTTGAAATGGTCAACCAGAGTGTTGGAGGATCCTCCACTGAGCCTTGGATCTAACACAGTGATAAACTCCAATCATCTGGCAGAAGGCAACCCCATTTGAAGTTGACTTTGAAGACAACCATACTGTTACTCATGTTGTGCTCCTGGCCAATAAGAGCATGCTCCTGCTCCCTCCTGCAATTCAGTAGTCAGTCCCTAGGGCGTGTGTGGTGTGAGCCCCCGGTGATGTTGTTTGAGAGGATTGGCCAGTCACTTGTTAGATGGTAAGGTGTGACGCCACTCCGGTTGTGGTTGGCTGAGATACAGCCGGACCTTGAGATTTTACTTCGTGACGCCAGTGCCAATAGAGCAGACAGATGTGGTGGCACACCTGCTTTTATTTTAGAAGGCCGGTTGTATCTTTTTTTTTTTATAATACTGATAGACAAATACTCGACAATACAGCAACCAAATCTGCGATAGGAATGTAGTGTTAAATACGGTTGTGCTCACTGAGTAGCGTGCTGAGTGATCCAAAGAAGCAGAGTAGCAGAGAGGATAATGTCATGAGAGTCTCAACCCGGGTAGTACTGTGCTCTGCCGGGATGATGGAGGATGAGGTAGAATGATACGAAGAAGAAGAGAAGAACACTTGTGCCTGTGTATTGACTTGTTAGTCTTCACACTACCTTATGCCCACTAGATTTGGGGGACCCGTCTTAGAGGGTGACACAAGGCCCAGACCTTGTTACCTGGGATGAGAGGAGTGCTGAGGGTTTCCTGCTGACAACCGCGCTGCGAGATAGAGTCCTAGGCTTACTGCAACTTTGCTCTATCCAGATCAGTTCCTAGCTTACTGCTGTCTGTGGATACTGTCCTGCTCTGTGACTCTCCTAGTCCACGGCGTGGGTTGAGGTTGTCTCTGACCTGTCCTCTCTTGAAAGGGGTTTAACACTGCATAGTGTTGTGTAGCATCACTGAGAAGAAAACTGCTAACTGTGTCATGACTTGCTTCCTACCCATACGGGGTTCTAAGACTGACCAAAGTAGGGGAACTGGCGGAGGGCCAGGGCTCAGAGAGGACCACTGTAGAGAGCTGTCTAGCTTGCGTCCTTCCTCTACAATGTCCAACACGAAAGACCCATGCACTTCCTTTAACCATGTGACTTCCTTCCTTAACGTTTCCAAAGTGCCCTGTGAGTGGGTGAAGAGTGCAACAGAAGAAGTAAAGAGAGAGATGATAGGAGAGAAGAAGAACAGATTCCTATTGGTTCGCATATCCATGTGGCATGCAACAGTAACCCTTTAGATCAGGGAAAGATCCCTACGATAACCAAGAGACACTATGTACATAGAGGAATGTGGAGAAAAAAAACTCCTTATGCCTATGTTACCTTGGAGGCTAAAACTTAACTTTCATTGAATTAATTAATATATTCATCAATTGTATATATTAATTAATTCCAATAAAAGTTAAGTTTTAGACCCCAAGGAAACATAGGCATAAGGAGTTTTTTCTCCACATCCCTCAACAGTAACCTTTTACACACTTCAGGTGTGCAGCATCTGAATACACATATCTAATACAGCGACATCTAGTGGCAAAACTTTATCACTACTTTCATCACCACTTCTATACAATAAGTACAGACTTTTCTGCTTTTCTGAAGGGTGTAACCATTAATAACACCCGTGGTTAAGTGTGCACCTTCAAAACCTGTCCCCTTCCTATAACCGCTTTGTATCATCTATTTCAGCCTACTCCACCGATCCCTACTGTAGTATCCATTAGCTAAGTTGCTCTTTTCCTAATCTATCTTTCCTATATATTGATCTGTATCTATTCCCTGGTTTCCATCTGTGCCTGATTCCTCCTGTAGTGCATCATCTCTCCTGTTGCCAACCTGGATTGTTGACTCTTAACCTATGCTGCCAGCCTCCACAGTCTGTTACTGATTCCACTACTTCCTGTAACTCGGGTTCTGCACTGCCTTTACTGTGTTTGACCCGGCTTGCCTACTATGTTTACTAGCCTGTTTCCCTGCTGCCAGTCCTCAGAAACACCTGATCCACTGGACCAGCTGGCACCCACACCAGGACATGCATATAGAGTGATCTGGTACCTGCCAGAAACTGATAACCAACTTCGGCAGATTAAAGGGTGAACACCTAGAGGGTACTTAGACTCCCCTCTTGGACATGGCACATCTTATACACTGTAAACCATAAATATTAAGATACAGTTTAAGGAGGATATAACAAGTGGCATTACATGTTCTTTATAGATGGGGGGTAGTGTTGAGAAAACTTGCCGAACTGTTAGGGTTTGGATCATCCTCTGAACCACCCAAATGGTCAGAACTACTGTCATCTGGAGAAGTTGAATTCAGCCCCAGGGCTGTGTGGAAAACATGGATACAGCCTATGGTCTATGTCTGTATCCATGTTTTCCAGGGTACCCTAGGGCAAAATCCAACTTTTCCAGATGACGGGAGTCAAATTCCAAGTGTTCTTGTTTGGAGAACCTTTCCAAACCTGAACAGTTTTACTCAACACTTATTGGAGGTCCTCTGGATAATCTCTTTTGATAATTCCAGTGAATCCTAGATCCTAGGTCACTGTGCTTAAGTCCCAAACAAAAGCCCCATAACATGTGTATCTAATACCCAGGACTGGCATTGGATTTACCCTAATACCTACAGAATCGTCAGCCTGCAGGATTAGTTATCACTACAATAATACATCAGTCATACAATAAATATACACATTATAATCAGACCTCTGATTCACTAATGCAAAAATGTGTTTGTACTTTTTTTAGGGTTGAAACAAATAAGAAAAAGATATTTTATTCTAGAAGTTACCAAGTGATATAAAAAAATGAAAATCACATAAATAATTATACAACTATAAAAAAAAGAACATGTAGAATCTATTAGTGAATGAAGAAGTGTTAAATGGGTTTCTTACTTTCCCTGAGAGCCGTAATAAAACGGCTTATAAGGCTGGAAAAAAAATATAATTGCCAAATAAACCTAAACATAAAACAACAATTCTTCCATAAAGGACAGTATTAAATCGCGCTGGAAGCAGAAATGCCGGAAAAGAATTGCTCTTGCCGCTTTCCTCTTGGGGCATATCTCAGGACCTCAGCCCACTACCACAAGCACAAGTAACCATGTGAGGCACATATCAGTAGAGCCAATGTGTCCTGTCATCATCTTGTCTGCTTCAGAATGAGATACCGTCAACCCCTATGAACCTTATGTCTCACAAAGTTGGTTTTCTTATCCCAGCAATAAGAGGATTCCATTACATCCCATACTCTCTGACAGTAAATCTAATCCTTGCATTAGACACATAGAAAAAAAAAATCTCCTTCTTAAAGGGGAAATTTCAGCAAAAATGTATATTTCCTGTAAACTAAAAGATGCAAATTTTCTGTAAATTTTATCTATTTATTTATCATGAGTTTTGAAGATTTTTGCTTTCTGACATTCGGACAATATTATTGTTTACCTCCATGGGGTAAAAATATATTTGTTGTCTTGGGTTATTAAATCGAATGCATCTGAAATGTTTAATTAATGGAAGGGGTCTCTCCTTGGAGGATCCAACATATTTATGAATGACACTGGGCAGCTTATTAAGTTTAATGAGAAAAAAAGTGTAATTCTACATTCTACCTGAGGGGGTGCTATAGGGAAACTAAAAATTTGCTGATAGATTCACCTAAATTTTAGCTGATACTTCATATTTTCTTCTTTACAAAGTGAAAATGTTCATAAAAATTAAAAAGATGTAAATTTTTAAATTTCTGGGGTGTTGAGTAGATTTTGGGAAACAATGTGAAAATTGAATTTTCATAAAGGACTTATGAACATATCAAATTGTGGGATAAATGAAGAATAATTTGTCTTTATAGCCATCCCATTTTATATGTGTGTCTATTAATGTGGCCTTCTTGCTATTAAATTATTGACCTTCTATTCTGGTCAAGGCTGATGATTTCCAATTTGGTAAGTCTCTACTTTAGAAATATTTTCAATTATATTACGCTTAATATAGTAACATAATGTTCATAGAGACAAGATAAGTAGAAAATATTAATAGCACCAGATGACAGTCTGCGAGAATTCTCTATTATAGAAGTCTTAGCGGGACAAAAAGCCAAAAAGACTCCGTCTACTGTATATCATGTCACATCATTCGGAAGGACCCAGAAGTTTTACAGTATTCTTGCTATATACTGGAGATTGTCAAATCAATTTGCCAGGCTTGAGATTCGCAGAGGTTCATACTTCAAAGAATCAAAAGGGAAGAGAATTCTGAGAAACAAATTCTTCAGGTTTATGATTTTCAAAAATTCTAAATTCATATAATTATCTATTGAATGAAAACTACTGGAAACGTTTGTCAGTTTGTATCTATCTATCTATCTATCTATCTATCTATCTATCTATCTATCTATCTATCTCCTATCTATCTATCTATCTATCTATCTATCTATCTATCTATATGATCGGCTGAGCAGTTTGACACTCATAGGAGGACACCAGGGTAGCGTGAACAGGTAATCATAGGTTTTTTGTATTAAATTGTGAGGTTGCCATCTTTATGAACTGGTTACTTATTTTGCGAATAGCTGGTTTATTACATAATTGTAGGGTCAGATCTAAATCAACAGCAATTACACTGCAAGGACGATCATCATTTAATTTAGTTTTCCGCACAATATTTGAATCGATTTTCCGCCCCAATAATCATCCCATGTAATAGGACCCTAACACTTGAAGTGACCCTGTACTCACAATCTGACCACCCACACTGCTTGCACCATCGGATAGTTGGTTTTAATCCAAGATCTGTCCTGGGGTCCGTTCGGCAGGTGATTGTCCTAAAAAACAACTTTTAAACTTGAAGCCCTATGTAAAACTGGCGTGGCCTAGAATGTCTGTGCATTAGGATGGCAGAACCTACCCATCACTCCTCCCCGCCCTCTTCATCATTAGGAATGCTCAAGGCAGGTATTTTCCTATTTATCCCTATAAATCCCACTAGGGCATTCCTAATAATGGAGGGTGGGGAGGAGGTGACGGAGGGGTGGTGCAAGGCTAGGGCACAGATACTCTAGGCCACGGCAGTTTGACACAGGGCTGCAAGTTTAAAAGTTTTTGTTTTTTTTTAGGACAATAACTTCATCACCTGCGGACGAACGGACCCCAGGACAGATCTTAGATTAAAAGCAGCTATCCAAAGGTACAAGTTTTTTGGGGGGGCAGATTGTGGGTACAGAGTCGCTTTAACCATTGATTCTGATACTGATTCTGCAGATCCCCAGCACACTTAATAATGCCCAGAGATCCCCCAGTCAAGGGCAGTGGCGGATTATAATATGGGCGGCCGCCCGGGGCCCTAGGCTCCGGGGGGCCCATGCCGCCCACATTATTACTATGCATGAGGTTACACAGCAGCACATCACTTTCGGGGCCCAGTGGGCCCCTGAGTGATGTGCTGCTGTGGCGCGCTGTCACTGGAGTCCCCCCTCCCTGTCCTGGGTGAGCTGCGGCTGTACGCTGCTCCAGGTGGGCGGGACGCAGTGCAGCGGTCAGAGGAAGCTGGTGATGCAGGAAGTGAGGCTGAGCTGACCGAGTCTGTGCCTCATTGCAGCCAGCAGTCTGGGGCCCTGTTTCCTCCCCTATCTGCTCTCCTCTGCTGTCGGGGGAGGAGCGGAGGAAGAACCCGGTGCCCACCTGGATGAAGATAGAAGCAAAACTGCAGTGAGCCTGCGGTCTGGGGTCCTTCATGGGAGGAGGGGGAGGGACGGAAGAACCCGGTGTCGGGACCAGGAGGAAGAAGGAGGAGAGAGGCATGGAGCTGCTGTCTGCTGACAACCAGGAGCTTCTTTGTAATAAGTAAGTGTGTGTGTGGTGTCTGTTACACTGGGTCAGGCTGTATACTGTGTGTGGTGTTACACTGGGTTAGGCTGTATACTGTGTGTGGTGTTACACTGGGTCAGGCTGTATACTGTGTGTGGTGTTACACTGGGTCAGGCTGTATACTGTGTGTGGTGTTACACTGGGTCAGGCTGTATACTGTGTGTGGTGTTACACTGGGTCAGGCTGTATACTGTGTGTGGTGTTACACTGGGTCAGGCTGTATACTGTGTGTGGTGTTACACTGGGTCAGGCTGTATACTGTGTGTGGTGTTACACTGGGTCAGGCTGTATACTGTGTGTGGTGTTACACTGGGTCAGGCTGTATACTGTGTGTGGTGTTACACTGGGTCAGGCTGTATACTGTGTGTGGTGTTACACTGGGTCAGGCTGTATACTGTGTGTGGTGTTACACTGGGTCAGGCTGTATACTGTGTGTGGTGTTACACTGGGTCAGGCTGTATACTGTGTGTGGTGTTACACTGGGTCAGGCTGTATACTGTGTGTGTGGTGTTACACTGGGTCAGGCTGTATACTGTGTGTGGTGTTACACTGGGTCAGGCTGTATACTGTGTGTGTGTGGTGTCTGTGTCCCCCAGTGCATACGACGCAACTGCAGAGAACATCTATTCCTCTAAGTTCGGTCTTTGACATCTCAGACGTTGTTCATAGAGGACCACAGTAAAGAGATATGGAGACAGCGGTGTAGCTTTATTCACCAAGCCATGCAACGTTTCGGCTGTATATCAGCCTTTCTCAAGCATGAGAAAGCATGGAAGGAGGGGGGGGGGGGGGGCAGGTAGGGCAGACAGCCCGGGCCCAGGGTACATTTAATCCGCCACTGGTCAAGGGGCACCCAAATTTATCCCAGTCCTGGCTTACAGGGGAGAAAAAAGCAAGAGTTGGTCAGTTAGAAGAGCCCTAGGGAGTTCTCACCCTGTTATGAATTTGCCAGGATCTCCCTATACCTAAGCAGGGTGGTTTCCCTAATAGGAGGGGTCCTGCACAGGATAACTATCCCTCCCCCCCCTTCCCCCTAATACTCCAGAGTATCCGCCAGTGGGTGTAATGAACCCCTGGAGTGGGGTTGCTGGGTGTGTAGGAGTAGGGGGAGATACAATAAGGTCACATATGGGCTTCAGGGTTAGGATTATAACCAGATATATAGTCAGCCATACAGAAAGATGCAATATACATCGAACCAGAAAATTGGTGGAAAAAAAATTAACATTTAAGATACTTAGGTGTCCCTGCATGTTTTGACTTGTTGTGTTGATGGGGAGGGGTGGGCGAAGTGGTCTCCTCAAGGGACCAATAAGCCAGGAATGATATTGTTCGGGGCACAGATATCAGCTCAGGTACCATGTGGCCACTTGCTTAGATGTCAGTACTAATTAGAGACGCCCTCTCTCTTAAACTATATTGTCCACTATAAGGGCCACAAAGTGGTAGTAGATTAAGAGCACAAGGGGTGTACGTAAATTGACCAAAAGTGATCAGTCAGTAATAAAACAAGCAAAACATGTGTCTATTACCATTAATCAATGGCAGCATCCAGTGGCGTAGCTACCATGAAGGCAGAACACGCAACTGCCACTGACAGCAATTCTCCTCCCCCTAGGCTATGGCTCGTAACCCCCCCCCCTCCCCTCGTACTGCGGTTCGCCCTGCCCCCCCCCCCCCCTCCAGACAGAGGATCACAGCACCAACCATACTCACCTGGCTGGGCACAGTCCCCCAGCATTCATTCTCCCAGGGGACTGCGCCAAGACAGGTGAGTATGGTGGGAGTGCCATACAGTTGAACCCTAGCTAAGCCCCTGGCACCACCATATGACTAATTTTATGTAGTGCATAAATATATATTTACTGTAAAACAATATATTTGTATATATAATGTATATTTTCTATAAGAAGTTATCCTGATTTTGAAGACCTGGCATTCAATCCATTACTTCCATGGAGTAAAAATCTATTTATTGTCTAGTTTATTAACCTAAGAAACCCAGATTGATGGTTCAGCCATTTGCCACTTTCCTCATGTGAAGCCCTTTGAATGTGGATGAAAGCCCCATATAACCCAATGTAAAGAATCCCAGGATGTAGAGCGATCGTGTGCAGCAAATGTCTCTGATCATTGGAGAGAAAGGTGTGAACCCCCGGTCTCAGGATATACTGGATGTGCTTAGCAAGTGGATGCTATGGAAACAGCGATACCAAGGTGCTTTGTGCTGTATAAAGATGAGTGACTCTTTATAGCACGGCTTCGAGTGGTTGTCCAGTTCCAAAAGCCAATTATCATCTATCCAGTCAATGTATTGTGAGTATGTAGACGGGGTCTTTGTGTCAGGATCCTTATATCCTTATCTATTGGTCAGAATGAAGGGTACTGACAAAGAGAGTTTCCTGCCATTTAAAGGACCTGTCTTGTCTGGAGTTACACAGACAGCCATTTAGATGAATGGGCTCATTGTCAAGGGACCCATCTAAACATAGACTATAAAAATTGTCCATAGAGGAAAATCTATTTAAAGGAGAACGCCAGCATTTTGTTCCCCTTTCAAATCAACTGGGGTTGGAAAATTCTATAGATTTGAAATTTACTTCTATTTAAAAATTCCAAGTCTTCCAGCAGTTATCAGCTGCTGTATGTGCAGAAGAAAGTGGCGTATACTTTCCAATCTGACACAGTGCTCTCTGCTGCCACCTCTGTCCATGTCAGGAACTGTCCAGAACAGTAGCAAATCCCTATAGAAAACCTCTACTGCTCTACAGTCCTGACATAGAACAACCCACCAGGAACTAGTAAGCTTAAGTAGGGGTGACCGTGACTAACTTCCTATTGGTGGGGAAAGTGCTGGAAGGAATAGGTGTCAGTGTCTGGTAGGTGGTATAGTGTGAGACACCCAAGTTGCTGATCAGAAAACAGAAAACTGACCAGTAAACACAGTTAAACTATAGTAAGGTGGAGTGAGATGCCAAATGGTGAAAGTGCAAAACAGCAGCCTTCCTTCCAAAATGTGCCACCTACCATAGGTACCTTGCAACAGATGGAACACAAACGTAGTGGGACACTACAGACAAACAATGTGATCAGGTGAGGTATATAGCTCTGCAGTTAATTACTGCATGGATCTACTATCCCTGGTCTCCGGGTCCCTAGATGGAACATACATTCTATCTTCTACAACAATTTCTTGTTTTGTAAACAAAGAGGGTGCAGCTGGGTGGGGAGGGGTCTAAGCTGCTCGGAGGAAGAAGATAATGTAACCATATACTGTAGTTAACGTGAAGTCAGTAACTGGGGATAGACTTACTTCTACACATTAAAGGTTAGACTAGAATGTATGGTTACATACATGTAAGGTTAGACTAGAATGTATGGATGCAGCCTAACTTGGATGAAACAGACGACACTGCAGGGATCATGCAAACAGTTTTTCGAGCTCAGAATAGTTTGGTTGCCTTTTGATAAAGTTTTATAGACTTATACTGATGCTACAGAAGAATACTAATTTAGACGTTAATTGGGAGTTGAGGAGGTGTTCCAGCTTGCTGCCCTTTAGGAGCCTGGGAATGCCTCTTTGACGCCTCATTCTGTAGAATAAAAGCATTTTTCTAGATTGTGGAAGCACAGACATATATATGAAAGGTACCATGTGTCTCCTTGTCCTAACAGCATCTGACAGTGTCAGCCGTTTGGAATGTAAATTGCAGCTGGCGGATTCACTTAAAAGCAGATCAGGAGTTCGGAAAAAACTCTTTGACTCATTGTACCAAAGAATGAAAGGATTTCTCTACATCATGGGAGCACAGCTCGATATACGAAATGTTCCATGTGTCCCCTTGTCCTAACAGCTTTCTCTGTTTAACAGTAAAACATTAAATAAACATATAAAGAAAACAAGTGATACCAATTACATATAGGGCGGTCTGGCAAGGTCCCACTCTAGCCGCATCGGTAATGAATTCTCTTCAGCTTGCCAAATTGGGGGGAGGGGAGGCATATGTCAGGAGGGACTGCCGATTGCTCCCCAGTTCCTGGGACCTATCATATTTGAAATATCACCATATTCATCCTCAACATACACCAGTAAACAAAAGGGGGAAGAGGGTACAATCCCTCTTGCCAGACCCATTTTTTAAATGCCCTGCAAGACCTCCCTGCTGCAGTCATGACAAACAAGGTCTCACTCTAACCACAACTTTGGAAAACCAAGCAAACATGGGCAGGCATTCTGCAGTAGGTCATGCAGCAGCATGCAAATAAAGCTCCACCTTCGTTTCCGCTTGACTAATAGGCTCCCACCCCCCGGTGAGTAACCACCTCACCCCACCCCTATTTTCCACCCTTCCTATTATACCAGACCCTCCTGCCCTTGATCCCTGCCCTCTGATTCCATCCCATTTTAACCTTATCCTTTCCCAAGCCCCCTCTCCCCAGGCCAAACCCTCTCATGCCGGGCCTTTGTTAGTCTATGCCCCAATCTGTGCCCTCAGTTTGCTTTAAATATCACTTTTAGAACTTCTCCGCTACAATGTTTTACACGCCAACCAAACATCTCCATTAAAATGAACCTTGTGGAGCTTCGACCATTAATGTAATTATAAGAGTGAAGCGTTAGCTAAAAAATGTCCATAGGGCATCTGTCAGTCAAGCTCTGGTAATTGTGCAGATTATATATTACGTCATGTTTATAATGACTTTCTAACGTCCCCGTCAGTGGAAATTTCCTGAGTGACAGATGTTCCGTGTAGGTAAGATATAGTTCTGGTTTAATTGTGTATCTTCTAGGGAGTCTGAGTCGCGAATGGTATGGATCAAAGTCATTTAAACTTAACTCGGGGAGCTTGTCAGGTTCAAAAAAAGTGTCATATTCAACATGTTGGAGGAAGTCACAGAAAATAGTCAAGAGTCAATCGAGCTGTTTAACGGCGGATTATTTGCATTTATAGTAATGTAAGAGAAAGTTACCGCGGGTAAAATAAGATAAAGATTTTATGTCATATTAAAATATATTTCATACTAGTAACTCTATAATTTTCAAACTGTGCAGATGTATCCCAGTTTATCTTCTATATAATTTGTTTGAGGGGATCATTTCACCTATTTCCGGAGACTTGAAGGGACAGACATATGCAGCGGGATTCGAGGACATCCAGGCGTTTCCAAGAGCCAAGAAGTCACTGGCACCTGGGTAAGGGCCCTATTACACAGAGTGATAATCGTCCAAATTGGGGTGATTTGGGAAATTATCGATCGGCTGATCGTTGGTTTGGGTTTGGACCTAAAATCACCAGAGGCCCATTCCACATTGCTACTTGTAATATAGATGCGTGGCAGGCAGCTAACAATTGCCCATACAACTGTTACCTTACCTCTCCTCACTCCCGGTCTTCTCTCCTGTGCTTCGCAGCTTCCCCGTCCCGTCCATTGCAGCTTCTGAGCGGCCTGTCAGCTGACAGGCTGCGCAGCCAATCACAATGTCCATACAGCCACGTCACTAACGATGTCCATGCAACCCTTACGGCCCGATTATCGGGTCGAGTAAGAGATCCAGTAAACAAGCCCCAATTTAGTAGAGTTGGCTCGTGTAATAGTACCCAAACTAGTCGATGGGCTGCTCTTAAACTCTGCCAGATGTCCTTGAATTTTACAGCTACAGTATATCTGTTTGGTCAATAACTTTTGACATGTGTGATGACTAGTGTTGAGCGGAGAGGCCAAACTGTTTGGATATGGCAACGATCTCCAAACCTGAACGCTTAGCATTTTACTCCCTACGGTTGTATCCATGTTTTCCAGGACTCCCTAGAGTGGCATCTAACTCCCAACGGGGAGTCAAATCCTGAGCGTTCAGGTTCGGAGAACGTTGCCAAACACCACCTGTATTTCTCAGCACCACTAAAGCCTTTGGGGGACATTTATGAAGGCTGCAGCCGGGGCATACGCCAGGGATAAGGCACAGATTTGCCCCTTCCCCTGGCGTACTCCTTCCATGTCCCCTGCTTGCCCGATGGGCAGGAAGGGGAGGGGGCACGGCAAGGCAGGGAGGATTCACTAAGGTCATTAAGAGGCATGTGCATCCGGCGGGGTGGGGGTTAAATTAAGAGCGCCAGTCTTCATTAATGAGACACTCAGCCCCGATGGCATAAAAAACAGAGATTCCTTCTAAATTTGATTTGAAATAAACTGTTCTGCTAATCTCTATTCAGTATTTATAGATAACTACTAATTTATATTTCTCAATTTTTGCTATTGGCTCTAATATAGGGCAGAGCTGTGATCTGTGACTACATCCTAGCTACGGTGCCTGCTGGTATTTTAAGCTAGTCTGAGAAACGCCTCCTGTCTCACCATTGGTTCTCCGCAGATCTGCCATCTGATTGGCGGCTTAGTGTACAAACAAAGTCTATCATAGGCATATCTGTCAGTCAGTGCAGGTTGATTCCTATTGTAACAACAATAATTATAGAGTACAAATAACTAAGCCATCAATAAGAAAAAAGATGAACATCAGGTAATTGCTGCATATATGCTGGAGTAAATAAGCCTCAGTAATGAGAAGCCTGAAGATTTGATTTAAGTGGTTTATTTCACAATTAAAAATCACATTTCTTTGTTGTATCACATAAAACCTAAGTATAATTCCTATGTCTGGAAATTGCTGTCACATCTTTGACATAGTGCCCCCTGGTGTTCGTCTGATCTGTCCACCCAATGAGTTTAGTGTGAGTGGTCATGTGCTCAGTTCCACCAAATGGATCCTTTTATAGGGCTCGTTCACACTACAGAATCCGTGCAGATAACCTCCAGTGCATTCCCTGCGCTCACCCCAAACCCCCACCCTGGGCGTTCCTGCTTGAACATCTGGCCATCCCATAGGCTCCATTCTATTCAGGCAGATTCCGCGTCCGCCCATAAAAGAAATGGCATGTCAATTCTTTGGGTGGACGGTGGAATCTGCCTGAGCATAGAATGGAGCCTATGGGATGGGCAGATGTTCAAGTGAGAGAAGGTAAACTAGCGAAGGCAGCAAAGTAATTGGGACGGGAGGACCTATGGACAACACAAAACTGACCCTCAGACGAAGAATGGGTAGAAGAATCTAAGGATGAAAACTTCAACATGGGAGGGGGTAATGGGGAATGACTTGTGAAGAACATGGAATAAAGTTTGCCATGTGTCCTACATGTACAACACACACATGACGGCCATTTTGCGCGCATGCGCGTTTCATCAGATGACGCCCATTTTGCGTGCGAAATGGCCGTCGTGTGTGTTGTACTATGGGATTTCTGTGTCTGCCATTCTGTGAAAGGTTTTATCCATGTTGAAATAAAGAAGTACCTCAATGATCCGGTGAGTGCCCTTCAGCTTTCTTTTTACCTATTTATAAGTATTATGTCGAGAGGTGCTCCCCGTTGCAAAGAGACATTTAGTCCGTACTGGATTGAAGGTCCGAGGTCCAAGTTAAGATTCTGCGGGAGCAGTGCCGGTGATAACCCTACCTTGTTGTGTGTTAATTAAGCTTACAAAAAAACAAATCGCTCTATACAAAAGTTAGGAGAGGTAAAAGGGTTTATGTGTACTGAATGCACCAAAAATATGAATGCATGGCAGGGTTGAAAGCAAAGTATGGCTAAAGGAAAGCAAAGAACATAGTGATTATTCTTTGGTGAAGACAGATGGAAAAAAAAACACAAAGACAAAGACATTGAAGTGAAAGTACCACTAGGTACATCGCTTTGGGTTTTTTACATGAACAGACCAGCCATAGTGCACTGCCAAAGAAAGCCATTGGCTATATCTACAGTATCTACAGTAGTCCCCTAGACAATCAATGGACCAGCAGTACACATGTATAGCTAACCACTGCCCATTCAGACAGAGATTTGGGAATCTCAGTCGTGTGAGATCACAGGACTATTGGCGGTCAGACTCCCACTTATCTACTTATCCCCATAAGAAATGTTAATGGTGCAACAGCCCTTTCAAGGTCCTACTGTCATCGAACAAAGCTTTCGACTTGAAGAACGTGAAAAATGTTGATCGGTTGTGGTCTGGATGTTCAAACGCCCACCAATCACTTGGATGAGCTAGGAGGAAGGTTTGGTTGAGTGAATTTCTTCCGACTCATTGCTCTCCCCATCTCACCACAGGAAATGGCTTCTACAGTAAGTCTATGGAGTCCATCCTATGCAGTGGGCATAGGGAGAGCTGACTGCTTCTCCTGGCTCATCCTGGCAATCAGTTGGGGTTTGTAGTGCCCAGATTCCAAACCATAAAAACCTTTGATGTGTGACTAAGACGCTGGAAGAGTCCTGCAGCATCTATAGTATGGAAAAAGACATTTTGACCATAACACAGGTCAGGCATCTGTGTTCATTGACTCTACTACGGATGCTGCAAGACTCCATTCCATTGTTCTGCTGGGATTGTGGGACTTCTAGTATCCATCCTCTATCTACATTGGCCGTTTCCTGGTGCTCTTCTCTGTGATGTCTCAATGACACGTCAAATATTTTGCTAATGACAGGTATGCTTTAAATCCACTTCAGATATGGACTTCCAACGATACTATCCTCAAATGAAACGTCCACGTCCACTTTGATTATAGCACATTGGAGCGCCTATGCACATAGTCAACCACCAATCTATTCTGACAGGGCAACCCGTTAAAAGGGGTACTTCGGCAAACCATTTTTTCTTATTTTTTTCTAGTTATATAGATTTGTAAGTTACTCATATTCTTCCACTACTTAGCAACTGCTGCAAGTCCTGCAGGAAGTGGTGTATTCTTTCCAGTCTTACACAGTGTTCTCTGCTGCCACCTCTGTCCATGTCAGGAAATGTCCAGAGCAACAGCAAATCCCTCCTGCTCTGGACAGTTCCTGTCAAGGACAGAGGTGGCAGCAGAGAGCAGAATACACCACTTCCTGCAGGACATACAGCAGCTGATAACTAATGAAAGACTTGATATTTTTCGATAGAAGTAATTTACAAATCTATACAACTTTCTGACATCGGTTGATTTGAAAAAAAAAAAAAAAAAAGTTTAGCAAGAATACCCCTTTAATAACCCAAACTCATCATATTACAGAACCCTAATATACTTTAAGTTCAGGCTATTGTTGTGCTGAGACACTCAGCAGTAATATAAACTTAGAAATGTGCCTGTGGGGGACTTCTCATAAAATCCTTTAGGTTACGCCTTTATATCAACATAATTTCCCCAATATAAAAAGACGGGAAATTATGCAGCAGGACTTTTCATGGTCGTCACCTTTATAGATCCTTTCGATCTGACGTGAAATAATATTTTCTATTCCTCACTTGACGTCTCTCTTTTTTTCCGGTCTAAACTCCCAAGGTTGCTCCCGCTGTAAAGACGTAGTTTATTGTTTGTTTTCCCGACTGTCCACTTATCCATTCAGACTTCGCGCAGGCGGCTTTATCTATTTAGAAGCCTTTTTTTTTTCTTTCTTTTCCTAAGCTGATGTCAGGAATATTCTGCCTTTTCTTTACCGCTGGTAATATCTATTTTCCCTGCTTTGTGTTCCCTGATTTACCGCTGCTTGCTTTCTAAAAATGACAATTTTCTGTAAAGATTTTTCAGTATGAGAAGATTATAGTTTTGTCAATAACAGACACAGTAGGCCAGGCGTCAGATAACATACAATGGCGATTTCGGAGACCGGTTGGCAAATCCTCGGTATAAACAGTCGGCTCTCCCCCCGTATCTGAGAGCTTGGAAAATTCTAATAAACACGAAGTCGAGTATAATAACGTATTTTGTTAGTTCATTATCCAAAACTCTCATTATTAATAATTTTCTGATGAGGCAGTCAATTTCTCTTCATTTTTCCTTCCCCATTTCATTTCCCTATCCTCTCGTTTTCTCCTCGCCGTCTCCCACTCAGAGCCTCCTCAATGTCATTTGCCAATGAACTTGGCTGGGTATAATGCAGCTTGGAGATCACACCCCCGGTTCACAGCCAGACAATATTGTAATGTTTTGCAGAAACTAATTATCTTCGGAACGTGTGCCCTGAAGACAGGCTGGGAAGAGAGAGGAAGCCTAATGCAATTATGGGCTAAAATGAATATAACATTTATTTACTAAAACCATTTGCCGAAACGCAAACTCTTCCTGAGGGGACGCGTCGGCTATTTACACCGTGTGACACTCTTACGGGGCGGCTGCAACCGGAGTGCTTTTTTAGAGAGCGGTAAAAAAAAAGTGGGGGAGCAATAATGTGGGAAGAGATAATGGGAGTTCTTCTAACTAGCAGCGATGTATTGTACGTGGAATAATAGCGGCACAATGGAAAGCATGCAGCGAGAAGAATTACATTTATACCGGGAAGAAAGGGGAAAAAAGACTTCAAAGGTTGGTCTCATGCCAGGGCACAGCGCCACTCACAATGAGCTTCGAGGTTGGCCATTCGGTTAAGTGGCTGGCATGGAATGCCAACGGGGAGGGGGAATATATGGCTGGCTGCAGCTGATTGCGAAGGACATCTGAAGCCAAACTATGATCAACCCTTCCTAATTCAATTGTCTTAGGTTTATACTGCAGGAAAAATTATTTTTAAATGAACGGATGCTAGAAATGTATACAGGTTTGGATATGTCCTCTACTTAAAAGATATAAATATAATATAATAATAGTATAAAATAATATAATAAAAATAGTCCTTTCAATATTTAGTGGCCGCAGGAAGTGGTGTATTCTTTCCAGTTTGACACAGTGCTCTCTGCTGCCACCTCTGTCCAAGTCAGGAACTGTCCAGAGAAGGAAAAAATTGTTCATCCGCTAGACAGTTCCTTTCACAGACAGAGGTGGCAGCAGAGAGCATAGTGCCAGATTGGAAAGAACTACTCAGTTTCCTTCAGGGCAGAATGGGAAACCTTTGGCTTTCTTCCTAGTACTGCTGTCTGAGGTGGTCACAGGGTTATACTTGAGGTTGGTGAGGTGCAATATGACTCAACAGGAAGTTGAAGCTTTGAGGCGCGACATTGACTTTACTTGAAATAGAGGGCACTTTAGAGTCTCTGTCTGCAGGACATCTTCCAAGATGGCTGTCAGCCAGAGCTGGGTTACTTTGGATGGCATGCAGGTTTTGTTCAACTATGGAGTCGCCCTTTTGGAACTGGAGTGAACCACTACCCAGATACTCTAGACCATGCCACTTTGACTCGTCTGCTGAAGGTAATTTTTTACCCCAGTGAAGGCAACGGGTTCATTTTAAAAGACACGACCTGGAGGGACTTACTGTCGGCACCAGAAGTTCATCAACGATCTAGATGAAAAAGACCAAAATTCAACATATTTATGTTGTGATTAAATTAGAATAAAACAAACCAATAATGTAACCGCGATAGTAAGTATCACCACGCTGAGGAAGATTCCTCTAATTAAGGCATTATTTACATAGGATTCCGCAAATGATCCCTGTAATGATACATAAAATTGGTTTGGCAGAAGAAAACAATTACAAGGCTTCGGGGCAGATGATGATCACTTCTCTTAAATATTCTACAGTTTATACAGTTTATGTGCTGCAATGTAAATTTTCTTTCTAAAGTTTCTATTTCCTTTACTCTCATCTGCCTAGTAATTAGAGCTTAGCCAAGAACTCACCAAGTGAAGTAGAGGCTAGTCACTTATTCCGTACCATCGCGGTATCATTAGATTGTTTGGGGTCCAATTAAGCAAATCTGTCCGAACTGAAAACTCTAACGTGTTTCTGCTGTCCAAGCCCTCTTCATCAGAGATCTCTGATGAAGGAGGCCGAGATGACAGAAACTTGACCCTTACCAGTCACCATACCCATGAAAAGAGTGACATCACTTTTTGTTTGTTGCAGTGGTGCTATCGGCCGGGCCCACTCCTAACACACTTCTAACCTACAACAGATCTGAGGGGACAGCAAACAAAAAAGCCTTTGACTTCATCAAAAATACTTAGGGTTTGGACTTAGGGTAAGGTTTAGGAGTAGGACCATAGGATACACTATTGTGTTAGCGCTTTAGGGGTCAGTGAACCGCAACTAGTTGTAGCACTGTATACTAATATATGGGTATTCATATATACATGCATTGGAGTATAGGACTCCTATAGCTATATAGCAGCAAGCAGCATATCTGTACTACGGCGCTGTGTCATGTGATTTCTTTATCCAGGAGATACATCACTACTTTCACAAATCTGTCAGAATTGTTTCAGAATCTGATACTGATTACGCTGCAATTGCTCACACATATATGTACAGGAGCAGGGACTCCTGTCAAAGAAAGGAGGACCTGCAATAAACAATTGGTGTGGATGTAGGTGTGATATGTACAGCGCTACCTTTAACCTCTGTGCTGCTCAGTGTACAAGAGCAGGGACAAAACAAATCCAAAATAATTTTTTTTTTTAAGAAAAAATTATAAAATTCATTGTAACAGATGCAAATTTTGTAAAATTCCAATCAAATCCAAATGGTGGCAAATCAAATTTGCTCATGTTTTGTGGTCAGTAACTTTAGCTGGTCATGCAGAATACAGTTTGTCCCAATGTGAATAACATTTTCTTTTTTTTACTATTTGTCAGGAAATTTCTTCTCTGAATAAACTGATAAAACATCTTGACAGGGGTTGGAGCTCGGTTTTTGTGATACGGAGTTTTCAGTCCCCTGCTGCGCTTCCTATATAGATAATGATAAGGTTGGGGTTGCCTCCAGACACCACTAGAAGGAGATTAAAGAAACTGTTTAGATTATTTATTTTTTACTGTATTCTGCTTATCCTTGTTTTCTATGGTTTCAGTAGCTTTTTTAACCATTGGCCACCATCATTCCTCCTCCCTGAAGAGTAGAACGTTACGTTAGAGTGAACAGCTCTCCGGCCTACAATTCCCATAAAGCCCCTGGTGCTCTGACAATGAACAAGGTAGAGTTTGGTGTACATGTTAGCAAATTAGAGATAGTTGGGGAAGAGGTTTGAAATGAATGAAAGGAAAGTGGAAAAATGTAATAGTATTAGTATTATAATTTTGATTGCAAGGAAAATAAAACTTCTCTATTCCTTAATTTATGTGATATATAACGTGTGGATGATATAAAAACAAAGAATTAAGTAAGGGGTGGGTGCAAACATTGGCATTGTGTTCTATTTTTATTTTGGTAGTTGCTGGTAGCAGGTCTTGGTTTATTGGATCCATGGCAGATTTTCGTTGTATATGGCTTTAGGTGTGGCTTATGCCTCCTCAAGGGTATTTAAAGGGAATCTGTCAGCACCCAGGTCCTACCTGAGGTGCTGACAGTGTTCTGTAGCTGGCAGTCCCCTAGAGAGAATGGTAACTTTTGGTAATTTTTCTGTGGAGTAGATTATGTGAAATCTCAGTTCTCCTACTGTAATGAAGATTTAAAGAGGAGTTGTGGCTCAGGGTTTGTGCTGCACTCTGGCACACCTCACCACTGCTTCCTCCTCCTTCTTCTTCATGAATAATCAATGCAGCATGGCCTCCTGCTCGCTCAGCTGTCAGCCAGTGTCTCTGATTGCAGATCAGTCCTCTGTTGTCAGATACCGACTGATAGCTGAGCAAGCAGAAGGCCGGACAGTAGAGATGAGCGAACCTTGAGCATGCTCGAACTCGATACCCAAACTTTCGCCATTTGATTAGCGGTGGCTGCTAAAGTTGGATAAAGCCCTAAGGCTATGTGGTAAACATGGATATAGTCATTAGCTGTATCCATGTTTTCCAGACAACCTTAGAGCTTTATCCAACTTCAGCAGCCCCCACTTATCAAATGCCGATCGTTCGGGTTCGGATGGACTCGAACCCGATTCATGGAGAACAGGAAAGAGAAAGGAGTTCTGAGGTGTGTCAGAGTGCGGCACAAACACTGAGCCACAACTCCTCTTTGACTCTTCATTACAGTAGGACACCTGAGATTGTGCATAATACACTGCACGGAAAAATTACCAAAACGTGCTATGCTCACAAGGGGACTGCCAGAATCTCAGGTAGGCCTGGGTGCTGACAGATTTTCTTTAACCGCTTAGCGGCCCATGACGTATCTGATACGTCATGGTGCCGCGGGGGGTGTTCAGAGCGGGGTCCCGCCGGGACCCCGCTCTGAACGGTGCTGATCCCGGCTGACACGTGCAGCCGGGCAGTGCCTCTGTTAGCCGGCGCGGGTCCCGTTGCCGCGCCGGCTAATTAAGCACTTCAATGCAGCTGTCAAACCTGACAGCTGCATTGAAGTGCTTTATGCACACTATCCCTGGTGTCTAGTGGGTCAGATCCGTTCTTCTGCCCGTGTCGGGCCTCAGCGTCGGAATGACGCTGATCCCGGCTCGGCAATAGATTGCTATGGCCTGCAGCAGGCCATAGCAATCTATGACCAATCTAATCGATCTTTGCTGTGTATATACACAGCATTGATCTCTATGAGAGATCAGTGCTATGTATATACAAGCCCCCCAGGGGGGCTTCTAGTCCATGTAAAAAAAAAGTAAAAAAGTGTTTTTATTAATAAAAAATCCCCTCCCCTAATAAAAGTCCAAATCACCCCCCTTTTCCCATTTTATAAATATAAATTAATAAATAAACAAATAAATAAACATATTTAGTATCGCCACGCGCGTAATCGCCCGAACTATTAATAAATCACATTCCTGATCTCGCACGGTAAACGGCGTCAGCGCAAAAAAATTCCAAAGTGCAAAATTGCGCATTTTTGGTCGCATCAAATCCAGAAAAAATGTAATAAAAAGTGATCAAAAAGTCGTATATGCGCAATCAAGGTACCGATAGAAAGAACACATCATGGCGCAAAAAATGACACCTGACACAGCCCCATAGACCAAAGGATAAAAGCGCTATAAGCCTGGGAATGGAGCGGTTTTAAGGAACTTGTATTTGTTAACAATGTTTTGATTTTTTTAAAAGCCATCAGATACAATAAAAGTTATACATGTTATATATCATTGTAATCGTAACGACTTGAGGAACATGCATAACAAGTCAGTTTTACCATAGGGCGAACGGCGTAAATGCAAAACTCCCCGAAATCAAAACAAATTTGTTTTTGTTTTCAATTTGACAGCGCAAATAATTTTTTTCCGGTTTCGCAGCATATTTTATGGAAAAATAATGCCGGTCATTGCAAAGTACAATTGGTTTCGCAAAAAATAAGTGCTCATATAAGTCTCTCGGTGAAAAAATGCAAGCGCTATGGACTTTTAAACATAAAATGGAAAAAGCAAAAGCGCAAAAACGAAAATTGGCTTTGACCTTAAGGGGTTAAAGAACCATTTTCCTCTGATTAAGAGCCATTGATATTGGTTTTGCTATTCAGAGTGTCTGTGCTATCTTGTCCTTTTGTTTGATGTAGCCAGCATCGTGTTTGTTACTTTTGATCTGCTGTTAGCTAGCTATCCCCCCGTTTTTTGGTCTGAGTGGTTTTGCATGATTGCGTCGGTCAGCATATGAGGCTCTTGCTCTTAGTTGTTTGGATTAATCAGTTTACAAGTACTACTCTTTCTAGCATTTCCAACCATGCTGAAGCACTGGAGGTGGGCTGGCATAGCAACCCGTTAGTATTGCCACAATTTGTAGGGATTCTCAAACAAGGCAAGCGGGAATAAGGCTGGTGTACGCCATGGAAAAAGGGATGAATCTGCCCCCTTTCTGTGGCATACGCAAGCGTACTGAAGAATTGAAAGTCATGTAAATTGAGAAAGTTCTATGACCTGTACAAGGTGGCAGTATGAAAACCAATATACTTAGAAGGAAGGTTTTTGGATTTTTACTCTATTTACCCGCCAACCACAAGGTATGAATCACAGGAAAGAAGTTAGGCTAGGTTCACTAAGTGTCCTGTATTTACCTGGTTGCTCTGCAGTGCTGCAGAGGCAGAGGCCGGCTGACATTCCCATACACGCCCAGCCGGCTGATGCTGCAGATAAGCAGCCTATCAGAGGTAGGGGGCAGGAGCGAAGCTGTGCAGGAGCACAGAGCCAATCGCGAGCTGCCAGGCGCTTCATGCAAATCAGGGGCGGTGTATTTAAACAAGCAGCTGAGGCTCAATAGCTGCCAGTGATAGTTTTGCCTTGCTTACTACACCAGCATTACTGTGTTCTGACTCCCTGTATTCCTGACCTCTGCATTTGTTACCTGACTTTGGCTTGTTATCTGATTTTGTACCTCGCTCCTGACAGTGTTTCTGACCTTGGCCTGTTTATACGGTATTCCCTTTGTATTGTGATTTTGTACTGTTTTGCTATCTTGGATTTGACCTCTGGCTTGTTTTCTGACTGTGATTTTGGTTCTGATTTGTGGTTTATACGTACCTGGCTGGTTTGACTCGGACTGCTGACTTTTCTCCTTGTCTGGCCCTGCACTTAGTAGCGTAGGGACTGCCGTCCAGTTGGGGTCTGCTACCTAGGGCAGTACGTCCAAGTAGGTAGAGACAGTGGGCTGGGTTCAGTTAGGGCTCACTGTTCCCCTACGGACGTGACATTATCACTGGCCAACATTTACTGAGTTGCTCACTACCTTCCCAATGGATGCAATGACTGCAGTAGCTGAGCAAATGCAACGTCTCACTTATACAGTGCAGGATCTTGCACAAAGAGTGCAGCAGCAAGAGGTTTCCCAGACACATTATGTTGCTGTAACTCACGCTATCCCCGAAGAACCCCCAGTTCAGCTGCCTGGTAGGTTTAGTGGGGATAGAAAAAGTTTTTTGACCTTTCAGGAGGGCTGTAGATTGTATTTCCGTCTCCGTCCCCAGTCATCTGGTGATGAGGTCCAGAGAGTCGGTATTGTTGTTTCACTCCTGCACGGGCCACCTCAAGAGTGGGCCTTTTCGTTGTCTCCAGGTGCTCCTGAGTTGGTCTCGGTTGATGCCTTTTTTGCAGCTTTGGGCCTTTTGTATGATGACCCTGACAGGGCAGCTGTAGCGGAGACACACTTGACTACTCTGAGACAGGGTAAAAGGCCGGTTGAGGAGTATTGTTCTGAGTTTCGCCGGTGGTGTGTTCCGTCTGGGTGGAATGACCCAGCACTTAGATGCCAGTTTAGGTTGGGTTTAGCTGATCACCTGAAAGACTTGCTGGTTGCTTACCCTACCCCTGACACCCTTGATGAAGCTATGACTTTGGCTGTTAGATTGGACCGACGTTTTAGGGAGAGACATTGTGAGAGGTCTGAGACTCCACTCCCATGCACCACTGCTACTCCAGTTCCTGTTACTCCTGGTTTTACAGCTGAGCAGGTTGTGCAACTGGGGGCTTCTGCTACAGATCCTTCACGTGAACGCAGAACCTCCCGTCGTATCCAAGGTCGCTGTTACTACTGCGGAGGGGCTGACCATCTCATTGCTGAATGCACAAAGAAAAAGGTCAAGCCAGAGGGACTCCAGGGTCTAGGTGACTTGCAGGAAGGTCACCTAGGCCGTCAGGTATTTTCTGTTGTGTCAAAAAAGTTTTTGCTCCCTGTAAAGATTTCTTATTTATCTAAGTCTGTATCAGGGACAGCATTTGTTGATTCAGGGTCAGCATGCAATTTTGTGGATGCATCCTTTGCCAGGCGTGTGGGTCTTCCTTGTTTGCTTCTCCCTGATCCATTACGTGTAGTTGCTGTAGACTCCACGCCATTGGTTAAAGGAGCAATCCAGTACTGCACCCCTGAGATTGAGATGTTGGTGGGCTGTGTGCATTCAGAAAGATGTACCCTGTTGGTTATGGAGGGCTTATCTTCTGATGTGTTGTTGGGGTTACCATGGCTACAATGTCATAATCCTATGCTTGATTGGGACTCAGGGGAATTAACAAAATGGAGTCAGAAATGTTTTGGTAAATGTATTCCAGTAACTCTAGGTTGTCAGGAGGTGGAACAAATCCCTGCCTTCATTCGTGACTTCTCTGATGTTTTTTCTAAATCTCAGTCAGAGGTCTTGCCCCCCCATAGGTCATATGACTGTGCCATTGACCTGTTGCCTGGGGTCAGATACCCTAAGGGGAGGATTTATAATTTGTCTGGTCCTGAGAGGACAGCTATGAAAGAGTATATAGCAGAAAGTCTTCAGAAAGGACATATCCAACCCTCTGTTTCTCCTATGGGAGCAGGCTTTTTCTTTGTAGGGAAAAAAGATGGTGGTCTCCGACCCTGTATTGATTACAGAGAGTTAAACAAAATTACTATAAAAAACCAATATCCATTGCCTTTGATACCAGATCTGTTTAATCAAATTCAGGGAGCAAAATGGTTTTCTAAACTGGATCTCAGGGGGGCATATAATCTCATTCGGATTCGTAAAGGTGATGAGTGGAAAACTGCATTTAACACCCCGGAAGGACATTTCGAATATCTAGTTATGCCTTTCGGGTTGTGTAATGCTCCTGCGGTTTTCCAGAACATGGTAAATGATATTTTCCGTAACTATATAGGTAGATTCATGGTAGTTTATCTTGACGATATCTTGATTTATTCTGAAAATTGGTCCGTTCATGTCCAGCATGTCCGTCAAATTTTACAAGTGTTACGGGAAAATCATCTGTTTGTAAAATTGGAGAAGTGTGTTTTTGGGGGGCAAGAGGTGTCATTCTTGGGGTACATCTTGACGCCACAGTCATTTCATATGGATCCAGCTAAAGTCCAGGCCATTGTTGATTGGGTCCGCCCCACCTCCTTGAAAGCCTTGCAACGCTTTCTAGGATTTGCGAACTACTATCGCAAATTTATCAGGAACTTCTCAGTCATTGTTCGGCCATTAACTGACATGACTAAGAAAGGAGCGGACCTCAACAATTGGCAGCCGGAGGCACTTGAGGCCTTTGAAAAACTAAAGAAGTGTTTTGTTAGCGCACCTGTGCTGGTGCAACCCGACCATTCTAAGCCTTTTGTAGTGGAGGTTGATGCTTCCGAATACGGGGCAGGAGCTGTACTATCACAAGGTTCTGCCACTTTGACCAATCTTCGCCCTTGTGCCTATTTTTCTAGAAAATTCTCCTCTGCTGAAAGGAACTATGACGTGGGGAACCGTGAACTATTGGCAATCAAGTGGGCTTTCGAGGAATGGCGCCACTTTCTCGAGGGTGCACGGGATTGTGTCACGGTCCTTACGGATCATAAAAACCTTACCTTCCTTGAAAATGCTAAAAGGTTAAACCCACGGCAGGCACGTTGGGCATTGTTCTTTACACGGTTTAACTTCATTGTCACATATAGACCAGGATCAAAAAATGTTAAAGCTGATGCTTTGTCCAGGAGTTTTTGTGCCAGTCACCCCCAACAGGATAATCCAGAGCCCATCTTACCCAAGGAGACGGTTGTCTCAGTAATTACTCCTGATCTTGCTACCCAAATTAAAGCACATCAAGATCTGGCCCCAGTAAAGACCCCTGTATCCAAGCTGTTTGTGCCTCCCCAGTTACGGTTACTTTTATTGAAAGAACTGCATGATTCAGTATTGTCTGGGCATCCTGGAGTCACTGGCACAAAGAGATTGGTGGCTCGAAACTATTGGTGGCCAGCCCTGTCCAGAGATGTGGGTTCCTATGTTGCAGCCTGTGCGACTTGTGCACGTGCCAAAGCTCCCAGAACTCGTCCTGTAGGAGAACTTTGTCCGTTACCAATACCTAAACATCCTTGGACCCACATTTCAATGGACTTCATGATTGATCTTCCTGTCTCGCATGGCAACACAGTCCTTTGGGTGGTGGTGGATCGTTTTAGTAAAATGTGCCATTTAATACCTCTGAAAAAGCTGCCTTCGTCAAAGTTGCTAGCTGAGTTGTTTATCAGACATATTGTCAGACTGCATGGTATCCCAGAGAATATAGTGTCCGATAGAGGGGTACAGTTTGTGTCACGTTTCTGGAGGGCTCTCTGTAAGGCCTTGGACATCACTCTGTCATTTTCTTCTGCCTTCCATCCAGAGACTAATGGACAGACTGAGAGAATGAACCAGGCCGTAATTCAAAGGTTACGATGTTATGTTTCTGATCAACAAACCAACTGGGTGAACTATCTGTCCCTCATAGAATTTGCACTCAACAACCATGATAGTAGCTCTTCAGGTACTTCGCCTTTTTTTTGCAATTATGGTTTTCACCCGCGTCATGCGTCGTTTTCTGGTATGCAGTCTGGGCTGCCTGATGTGGATGCTGTCATAAAAGACCTGTGCACAGTCTGGGCCCAAGTTCAGAAGAACTTGGTTAAAGCCCAGAGCATTCAAAAAGGTAAAAGTGACAAGAAACGTCTTTGTGTTGGTGGATTTGCTATTGGTGATAGGGTGTGGCTATCCACCAGAAACCTTCGTCTAAAAGTTCCCTCTGGGAAGTTGGCACCACGGTTCATTGGTCCTTATGCTGTGTCTGAAATAATAAATCCTGTGGCTTACCGGTTAAAACTTCCCAGATGTCTCCGGGTCCACAATGTATTTCATAGGTCCTTGCTGAAAAAGTACATACCAGCCCTCACATCTTCTGTAAAACCCCCTCCTCCTGTAGTTGTCAAGGGTGAAGTGGAATACGAAGTGGCCCGGATTGTTGATAGTCGCAGAGTCCAAAGATCTGTTCAGTATTTGGTCCATTGGAAAGGTTATGGTCCGGAGGAGAGATCATGGGTTCCTGCTCGTTTCATCCATGCTGACTTGTTAGTCAAGGAATTCCATGATTCCCATCCGGACAAGCCGAGACCAGGTAAGGGTCCAGTGGCCCCTCATAAAAGGGGGGGTAGTGTCATGTATTTACCTGGTTGCTCTGCAGTGCTGCAGAGGCAGAGGCCGGCTGACATTCCCATACACGCCCAGCCGGCTGATGCTGCAGATAAGCAGCCTATCAGAGGTAGGGGGCAGGAGCGAAGCTGTGCAGGAGCACAGAGCCAATCGCGAGCTGCCAGGCGCTTCATGCAAATCAGGGGCGGTGTATTTAAACAAGCAGCTGAGGCTCAATAGCTGCCAGTGATAGTTTTGCCTTGCTTACTACACCAGCATTACTGTGTTCTGACTCCCTGTATTCCTGACCTCTGCATTTGTTACCTGACTTTGGCTTGTTATCTGATTTTGTACCTCGCTCCTGACAGTGTTTCTGACCTTGGCCTGTTTATACGGTATTCCCTTTGTATTGTGATTTTGTACTGTTTTGCTATCTTGGATTTGACCTCTGGCTTGTTTTCTGACTGTGATTTTGGTTCTGATTTGTGGTTTATACGTACCTGGCTGGTTTGACTCGGACTGCTGACTTTTCTCCTTGTCTGGCCCTGCACTTAGTAGCGTAGGGACTGCCGTCCAGTTGGGGTCTGCTACCTAGGGCAGTACGTCCAAGTAGGTAGAGACAGTGGGCTGGGTTCAGTTAGGGCTCACTGTTCCCCTACGGACGTGACACTCAGTTTATTTTATATAGGTGTATTTCCTGTAGCACCATGATTATACCAGTGCTTGTTACATATGTGGGGAGGACATTCATGTTGTAGCAATCCATTGTCTTATTACAGAAAACACATGTTCGTATTGGAGCATTTCCCTTTCTTTAGTATAGGCCTCTATTCACACAGTTAAAGGTACTTTTTTGTAGCACCAGGATTACAACAGTGTTCTCTACATATGTGGGTATGACAGTCATGGTGGTGCCCACCATGACTGTCATAATAAAATGTCCCATAATGAAAAAAATATATATATTGTCATATTGCAATCTTTTCTGCTATTTAGTATAATGGTGAACATGCACAGTATATTCTATGTATTATAATTTAATTCTCTGCTTGTATGTACTATTTCTATTTGGCTCCTTATTAAGTATGCAAATGGTGATGATAATGCCAAACATCCCAAAAAGCTTCTGCCAAATGAGCCAAATCGTGGTCATGGTCTTTTGATGTGATTTATTGTTTGTTCTTAAAGCAAATCTGTACTGGCCGGTACCCACCCCCCAAACCACCAGTACAGTTTTGTACACTTCATCACACCATGTTTGGTCCGGGAGTCGGAAAAAGGCCAATCCCCAGACCGGACATAGTGTGAGGAAGTGTACAAAATTGTACCAGTGGTTTGGTGATGGGTACTGGCCGATACAGATTCACTTTAAATTAATTTGTATCATTTGTGAGTACCATGTGACCCATGTGGGTAGTTTAAAGCGAATGTACGATCAGGTACATTGCTTAAAGTTTTTTACTTGAATGGATCGAACTTCCAGTTCCCGCACACAGGGCTGGTCTGTTTTGAGCACTGAACCAGCCTCCAGTGTGACGATCTCCCCTCCGCATCACAGAGGGGAGTGGATTGCATTACACTGGGGGCCGGCGGGCCTGCTCCCAGTGCTTCATGCCCATCCGGCGCTCTGGAATAGACCGGCAAAAGGACCGTGGCAATGACATCCTGGCGCCAGCTCCCATCCATTCATGTGAAGAACTTAAAGCGATGTACCTGATGGTACATTCGCTTTAAATATCACATGACCAGACAAGTACTCAGGTGCTAGGAGTAAGGTCTAACGACCGAAATGTGTCGGTTTTCTGTTCACACAAAGTCGACTATTGGATTTTGCAAGTATTTGTGGTGCTGGACTAGATATTCTCGTTTCTTGCAAACATATGGAGAAACTAAAACTTATCCGTTTCCCCGTTTCCTCCATTTATAAAGACGTTTGGATATATATAGGTAGGCTGAGGTGAAGCAGACAATCTAACCCCTTGCTACAGAGGAATCTATAAAGAAGACAGCGGTGATTATTCTCGGATAAATGTCGGTTGACATTTTCCAAAGATTAATACAATAGAGCGGCTGCCACTTTAAGAGAATTGTCCGTGCGCTGCTCCTTTCAGATCTTTGCAGAAAGTGAAATATTATGAGTTTTTTCATGTGGAGCCTTCATAATCTGATTTTCCTCAGACACTAGAGGAGTTTGATATATGGGTATCTCTTTCTGAAATTGGTTTACACGGGTAGAAAAGGGAGATTTTTTTTTTTTGCACAAAATATAATAATGTTTTGGTATCAGAGGGCTGACATTGAAACATTTAAGTACTATATGCAAACGTGCGCTGTCAGCTCCCATCTCCGGGATTGCAGATCCCTCTAGAAATACCGGGATTATTTCTTCCTAACAGATAAAAATAATGACAGAATGCACTGGCATCACAATCCCCACGTGGAAAGGGATTTTTTTTTTTAATAATAAGGAACATAAAACATTCTGCTAAATTTACCCGGTAATGGCAATATCACTGCAGTCGTGTCTCCGGATCACAGCGACTGCCTTACACTGCAAGATTAACATTGTCTGTCATTATGTATATTTCCCCCCCCTTGTTCTTTGTGCCTATGGGATGACTTTATGTTTGTGTTTACACCTCGTGGATGTTGTTCATCTATCAATCTCTCTGCTGGGAATGTGTCTTTTTTACATGTTGGTTTTTTCCCCCCAGTTCGCTGTGTATTATTTATATGGATGCTCATTCCAGTGTATCGCTTGCATTGAAGGCAGATATATATTTTTTTGCAAGTTCATTCTAAACTAGTATAGCGCTATTTCTCTGGGTTAATACCAGCGTAATACTGACTGGTCGAGCAGTAGGGGGTCAATAGATGGTTGAGCCTTGTGGCTTTAATACTGGCATATGAAGTGTCCATTAGAGATCAGCACAACTGGAGCATGCCTAAGTCTGATTATTCGGCAGTTTAATACCGGTGGCTGAAGAAGTTGCATGTGTGGTGTCCCACTGTTAAGTGCCTTAGTTCTCTCTCCAGGTTCAGTGGTGATGAAGGAAGTATTCTATGGTTTACCACTAAATGTCAGTATTTTGTATGTATGTATGCTCGTATATGTTGCACAGCTGAAGTTAGCAAAGGGTTACTGCTGTCGTACCATGTGTTCAGTGCTGACCTATAGGAGATGTTCTTTCTTCTTCTTCCTATCCCTGCTCTTCACACACACAGCCCCTGTGGAGTAGCTAGTTAGCCCTGTGTGAGAGGAAGTTAGTTCAGTTCAGTTGGTTGAGTCTAAGACACATGTATGCAGATGCAGCTAGAGACACTCAGTTCTTCCAGTATTCCTACTATATCTACTATGCAGTGCTAAACACTACAGAGGGAGAAGAGTCTGTGAACATCCTAGCCCACGCTGTGAACCTGTCTGAAAAGTGCAGGGCAGTATCCTGATACACAAACGGAACTAGCCTGGATAGGACAAAGCTACCAGAGGGTCTACGTATTCCTTCGCACAGTGAAGATAACCGGGAAGGCTCAGAAGCTTAGCTTCACCAAGATAACCAGGGCTGTGGATTTTATCACCCTATTAGGATGAGTCCCTCGACACTGTAGGACAGAAGGTGGTAAGACTATAGTCTATAGACGGGTACAAACGGATTACTCTCAAGTTTTCTCTCAAGTTCCAGCAGAGCACAGTACTACATTGGGTTGGGACTCCCTTGACAAACTGCTCTCCTTTACGCCGTTCTACTTGACTCTAAACTCTTCAAGCACCATTACAACTGCCTCTACTCTACTCCTTCAAGTATCTTTGCAGCACAAACCAGTTCAAGTACTAAAGTTCTGTACAAAGATTCATCTATTTGCTGTAAAACTGTTTTGTTCTATTAAGAGACTTTACAGTAAAGCTGGTACAGTATATTTTTACCTCACTGGGACTTTTCCTCTGCACCAGCACCTATACACACTAGCCACACACCTTGGGTTATTTTTCCCCTTTCTGTGGGTGGCGGTACCAATAGTCCGGGTGTGTGCCACTCAGGACTACCGTAACAAGAGCCCAAGGGACCCATCACAACCTGGCAGATCACTTACCATTTGGGGAACACTACAGACCTGCCACACTAAAGCAGGTATGAACATCACACCTGTGTGCTGGACTAGCACTTCCATCACGACACTACCATTACTGGCCGAGTACGACACCACACATGCAGCCCTAGAAAGTCCTGGAAAACATGGATATAGACTATGGATGATAGCTGTATCTATGTTTTCCAAGCAGCATTAGGGCTGCATCCAACTTCATCAGCCACCGGTAATCAAATGCTGAACAAATGCACTCGAGTGGAGCTCATCTATAGTGTCCATATCTTGCTAGTTATAAGTCTGTCTACTATTTTAAAAGGAATCTAGTGGAAACCTCATCCATATTAACCTGGTTGCAGACACCTCTGATTGGTATTACTTTGTGCCTTACTTGTGTTACTATATTTGGAGATTTGCTTTGTTCTGATATCCTTCATGACTACGTGGTTTCTCCTCTTGTCTCTTGACCTCCCCACCAGCTATTTGACCCATTGCTTGGCCTCTGACCCTTCTCTGGTAACTGAACTGGCTACTATTGTTACTTCCTAGTTTTTGACCTTGGCTTTGCTTGTTTATTAGACAACTAAGTATTTGTGTAGGTTTCACCCATCATACCTGCACCAACACTTCTTACTGGGAGAATAAGACTGTAAACTGGGCCCTTGGTGGCCAAGACCATCCAATCTAGAGAAAGGTTCTGGTCAAGACTAGAGATGATCGAACATCGGGAATTTTCAAATTCGATCGAACTCGAACCTTCGTCATTTGATTCCCGATGCCTTTCTGTTCCGTGGGGAAGGTGGAGACAGCCTGAGTACCGCCTGGAAAAAAGGGATACAGTAGGGGGAACCCTGCTCGTTTTTTTTTTTTTTTTAAATAAATAAATAATTTTAAAAAAACGCATAGGGTCCCCCCTATTTTCATAACCAGCCGGGTTAAAGACCAAGCAACAGAAGCCTGGTAACACCAGGGTGGGAAGAGCCATTGGTTTAGGCCCTCCCCAGCCTAAATCTTACCAGCCTGCTGCCGCCCCAGTCCAGGGGCGCCAATTTTGACGCTCCGGGACCACTGGCACCCGGCTCTTCCCAGTACCCCTGGTGGCATTGGGTACTGGGGTAATAATGGGGGTTTAGTGTTAGCCATTTTATACCGGCTAACACTAGGCCCCGACTTAGTAATGGATTCCGTCTATTAGACGGCTTCCACTAATAAGTCTATAGAGTAAAGAAATAAAGACAAGACACAAGGGAATTTTTTTTTTATTCAAATAAAAACACCCCCACACCCCTCATTGACCATTTTATTTTTAAAAAAATCCAAACAACCGCTGGTCATCGTCGTAGTCCACCGAATCCGACGTAATCCACTGGATACCGATATCTGAAAAACAAAAAGGGAGAAACACACAAAAAACACACAAACAGGAGCACAACACCCATCATTGTGAGGGTGTTACAGTATGCAGCATCTTTACAGATCGCTGCTTACAGTCTGGCCCCCAAGGGTTTAAGGGAGGATGCATTGCATCCCCCTTAACCCCTTGGGGGCCAGACTGATGTCAGACTGTACCCATCCCAGCAAGGAAGGGGTTAAGTGACCCCCCTTTCTTGCTGGGATGGGTGCAGTGCTGGGGAGGGGGTGGGGAGAGCTGTATAATCATCCCCATGTGTCCTCTTCGCTGATCTGCAGCACAATGAAGTCACTGTGCTGCAGACCCGCTAATTATATGTGCGCTGAGCCGATCAGCCAATCAGCTGAGCGCACATTTGATTCGAAATGTTTCTTCTAATAATGCTATTGTGATAGCATAATTAGAAGAAACATTTGATGTTTTAATTAAAGTAAAGTATTAATTATTACAGTGAGCTCTTTTTACCGGGAATATGAATTAACGGCTTTAAAAGAGCTTCCTGTAATAATTAATATTTAATTAATAGAACACATTTTCGTTGTAATAAAATTAGTTTCGTTGTTCAATAATTTAATTTAAACGAATCCATACTTGTGCAATTAAATATACTGTAAAAAAAAAAAAAAAAAAAAAAAAAAAAATATATATATATATATATATATACATATTTATTTTAACAGTATATTTAATTGCACAATGATGGAACCGTTTTAATTAAATTATTGAATAACGAAAGTGACCTTATTACAACGAAAATGTGTTCTATTAATTAAATATATTAACCATTTGAGGCATCGGCATTATTGAAAAGGATCGCTAACCCCGTAATGCCGATTCCTCTAATACTGTTTCCCTGCTTTCCCAGATGCATTCCAGAGGTGTTCGCATCACTTTTTAAAGATGTCTTTGATTTTATTTGTTATTGTTATTTTAACCAGATTCGTTACGAACTTTCTCAAAGTTCGGTTCGGTGATGAACTGAACTTTTTGCAAAGTTCGTAACGAATCTGGTTTGTTACGGTTCGGTTCGCTCATCCCTTATCTCTAGTCAAGACACAGGGATCATCTCTGTAAAGTAGGGACAGGTTGGAGTACTACCTGCATGTTGAAGTCTTGCATAGTTGGGACTGACGTAGGTAGTGACAGCCTGCACTAAACAGTGAGTAGGGCTGAAAGCAGATGCCTTCATTCACTGTGTAGTGGGCAAGCCAGATTACTGCTATTCACATAAACAGGACCTGAGCAGCAGTCACCGGTCACCTTCACTATCCAACTGCTTCTAGACCCGTTCACTATGTAGTGCAGGTGCTGAAAAGCTAATCCATGGGCGTGATAAGTGCCTTCACTTCCCTCATCAGTGATTGATAACCTATCCTGTAGATAGCTCATTAATCTGTTATACCAAAATAAATCCCTTTACTAGAGATGATTAGAGATTAGCAAACCTTGAGCACACCCTGATGTTTGTCTGAAACCTCAACATTTGATTTACCGGTGGCTGAAGAAGTTGGATGAATCCTTGGGGAGTCCAGAAAAACTTGGATACAGCCATAGGCCTATGGCTATATTCATGTTTCCCAAGCAGCCTTGGGGTATGTTCACACTGAGCAATAGATGAGGAATCTCAAAATATGTTCAGTAATGTCCTATTGTTTTCAATGGGATATCCGCTCTGTTGTTCACACGGCAGAATTTACGCGCAGAATGTTCTTGCGTGGATCGGCTTTCTTGGGCGGATTACGCAAGAAGTCATTGGAGTTTGGAATATCCACTTCCACTTGAATTCTGCATGTATTCTGTGTCAACTCAAAAAGAGGAAATTTCCTCTTCAATTCCTCGCCTATTCCTCAGTGTGAACATACACTTAAGGGTTCAGAAAAAGAAGGCATAAGGAGGCACTCACCGTATAAAATCTTTCTTTATTAAATCATCTTCATAAAATCTCAGGTCAGAGTGTGTAGCAGACGGCGGGGACGCCGCTCAGCAGCTGAAAGTGTGACAGCTGTTTCCCGCGCGCATGCGCGATTCTTCAGACACTCAGTGTCTGAAGAATCGCGCATGCGCGCGGGAAACAGCTGTCACACTTTCAGCTGCTGAGCGGCGTCCCCGCCGTCTGCTACACACTCTGACCTGAGATTTTATGAAGATGATTTAATAAAGAAAGATTTTATACGGTGAGTGCCTCCTTATGCCTTCTTTTTCTGAACATTTATATTGATGCTTGCACTGCACTCATTTAGGAAGAGCACCCCGTCTTTTGCCGTATTGCCCGTTATATCATTAAGGCTTGCAGAGTTGGTTGTGCCGGTTCGCTTTCTCTCTACCCAGATACACTTAAGGGTGTATCCAACTTCTTCCTCCACCAGTGGAAGTTCAGACAAACCCGATTGTGCTCGAGATTCACTCATCTCTAATGAGGATCCAAGATGGCGCTTCATAATACATACAGATTTGCTACAGTATTCTATAGGCTTATTTTGTAACATTACACTAATGCGTCCCAACATTATACCATTACCGTTTACTGTATATAGGTCAGAGCGAGATAGATGCTCTACAAATGTTCATTTCTGTATACTATAATCACATAAGTCTGACATACCATGATCCTTAATATATTATAGAAAGTGCTATATCTAATGTAAACAGCAGTCTGCTTTTACTGGAACTCTTCCCTTTAAATAGCTCTCCGATAATGTTACGCTTGATTCTTCTAACATTCAATCATTTCTTTCCTTCTTTTTTTTTCGTAGTAGGTTTATAATTTTAAAAGTATTGGTTCTATGTAATGACATGATACTGACACACCAACCCCGCTGTTTATGAGTTCAAGCCTAGCATAGTGACGGCCTGACAGGCACGTAATGACTCTCTTCTTGCAGGAGGTATAGTACACTGCACTAATCCATCAGGAGTCTTATGGAGATTGATGATGGCTCAGGGTTAGTAAATGTGCATTTTAATGGCTCCTCAAATAGGCAACAACATCTTCATGTTTAGGACGGATGCATCCTGCCGAGCCTAGCGCTGGAGAATAAACAGAAAAATATCAATATACTTCTCTCACCCTGTGCTCGGAGGCTTTGATTCTCATAGCTCTCCCTCATCCTCTCCATGGAGCCATCTCTAGCTAGACTTACAATCCCTCCAGAAGTTTTAAGAGGGTTAGACACATAATCCCCTCTTACGTAGGGAGACTTTCGGAGACTGTTGCACTACGACTGCTCAGCTCGTTGACAATTTAAGTTGACTGTTTTGTCGTCATTCCTTGTCACATGCAATGTAGATAGGACATATGGATGAGTATGTGGTGACTATACATCCTGGTTGCTGGACTAGTGGCCAAAATACCGGGTGGCACCATAAAGCCCTCTCATAGTAGGTGAAGGTGAGAACAATCAAGGTTTCGGCAACCAAATAGAGTTCCAACTAGAGATGAGCATAACTTGAGCATGCTTGAGTCCGATCGTTCGGCATTTGAATACCAGTGGCTGAAGAAGTTGGATGCAGCCCTAAAAAATGTCCTGGGAAACATGGATATAGCCTATGACCTATGGCTGTATCCATGTTTTCCCAGACTCCCTAGGGCTTCATTCAACTTCTTCAGTCACCGGTATTCAAATGTTGAACTGTCAGACTTGAGTATGCTTGAGATGGGCTCATTTCTAGTTCCAACATTATGGCATTGATGTGGATGTGTATTGTGATCCTAGAGATATGTGGAACCATGCTGAGAGGTGATATTACATGTTATGGTTACAAGAGACCTGAGAACAGAGGGTCTATGTATGGAGTCATGTCGAGCTATGGTTATCCTGTGAGGTTTGCTAAGCCTGGGGTTTGTCCATTGGTGAATTGTAGACCACAGTGGGTACACCAGTGGGCTGTGAGGTCTGATGTGCTTTTCCATTGCAGAGGAGGTAATGGGCTGATGGATGATATATATGTTGTAGGGCTTGTGCAAATGCAGCAAAGAAGATGGCATAATTTCTTATGATTCATGGGTGAGATCTGTAAATTGGCTTTGCCAAAGAAGGCTTGGAGTGTCATGGGAGCTAAAGTAGATAGTAAAAATTGTTGCTGAGTAATGGTCTGTGTTAGTAAGCAGCTTGCGGAATTATCTGAGCTTCCTATGAGACAGCTGGGCGGCCTAAAAGGAGGTCAGTCCTGGGGCCGTGAGAGAAGTCAGCCCTTTGGGGACCCAAACCTGGGGGAGGTTACAGCTTAGTTGACTAAGTGATTAAAGGGGTCTTTTAATGGATAGAATGAGATTTGTTGCCCCGATACTGTGGAAGTGGTCTTGTTTAAAGATGAGCAAAGTTAGAGTACATTCGGGTTTCGTTTGAACCCAAACTCTCTGCATTTGATTACCAAAGGCTAAAAAAGTTGGATACAGCCCTAAGGCTGTCCGGAAAATATGGACAAAGCCGTAGACTGTATCCATGTTTTACAGAACTCCCTAGGGCTGCACCCAACTTCTTTAGCCAATGATAATCAAATTATAAGAGTTCAGATTTGGAAGAACCCAAAATTACTCAAAGTTCGCTCATCTCTAGTCTTGTTGAGTTACTCTTGAGGCATAGCGCACTGAATAGGAGTGTGATTGTTGGGATTTGGTGGAATGGGTTCTTAGGTAGACCTAAAGCATTTATCACCCTCTTGATCCCTAATCAAAACTAAGCTTACTCCAAATCTTGAAATCTTTTCCAGAGTTGAATAAGTTTAGGAGGGGAAGCAGTAAAGGAGACTCGAATGAGGAGAAAGGGATATTTTTCTCTGATAAGATATATTATAAAGTTTCTTGTAGTCACTTTTACTTTAGATTTAGGGTATAAACCCACACACCGTATATGCAGCGTATTTACTGCTGCGATACGCAGCAAACTCGCAGCAAACTCGCAGCAGATTAGATCTAAATAACTGAACACAGCATCAAATCTGTACCAACAAATCTGCTGCGTATTTGTTGCGTATCTGCTGCATATACGGCTTGTAGGTTTATACCCTTAGGCAGAGTTGGTTGAAATAATAGTAACCATTTAAGATCCAGCAGTGGGCCACAAAATAAGTTCACAATGAAGAGTAACATATTTGCCTCTTACTATTGAACACTATGAAATAGAGAGCAGCTCATACTCTATACGCTATTTCTTGTGTACTCTAAGCTGGTATTATCTTGTAGCAGTATGGTATATAGTATAGTAGTATTTATAGGCAGTATATGCCATTGTGACTAGACTTACAGTAGTATGAAGAGAACATGAATGAAGTGATATTTTTAGCATTCACTTCCATTATCTGCTATGGTAGTAATTGTATATTGTATATGTAATTGTGTAATTGTAATTGTATATGGTGTCACCCTCATAGCACTGTTGTTTCTCGCTCTGGCCCACAATATTGTTGGTGTACATGTGTGTGTAAGCCCAATTATATTAATATTAATGTGTTTTTCCATGCCTTGGTGCCACAGCTTTCCTAATAAGATTGATACATGTATATAATAAAGCAGTATATATGACAACACACTTTATCCAGGCATCTCGTAGCTCCAGTCCCTGTATATTATTTTGGAACATAATTAATTCTCTTTTTCCCCCTTTTTTCCATAGCTCCTGATGTCGGCGGTATGCTCAGTCAGCATATGTAACATCATTTACACTTCCGATGTTTGTCATTCTGTCAATTACTGTGGCATAATTTTTTTCAAGCTTGATGAATTGCGCCATTGGCCGACACAAGATACTGTCAGTCAAACAGTAGGAATGGACTGAGACGAGTGGGTTGAGAACTCAAGGGGGCTGTCTATAGGAAAATCACCCTACTTCCAGATATTCCTAGAATACACTATGGTTTTTTGATAACCTAATAGTTGGGAACAAAATAAGCTTAAGAAATCTTCTACCGATAGAAGTATTTACATATAAATTTAACCTTAAAGGGGAAGTCAGGTGTCAGCCATTTTTTTTAAGAGTCGGGGAGGAGGAGGCTGAACATAACAACATGCATCTACCTCCCCGACTCCGCTTGCCGCTTCCTGGTCTGAGTGAGCACCCGGGTCGTGATGTGTCAGCC